>NC_051160.1:178887282-179197281 GCF_013339745.2 Dermacentor silvarum | reverse complement strand
GCCACTGTAGCTTTGCAGCTATGCCGTTGCTCCAGGTCACGGTTTCCCTGCCGACCGTGGCAGCAGCATTTCGACGGGGGCCAAATACAAAACACTCGTGTACTTGGATTTATGTGCATGTTAAAGACCCCCCGGGGCTCAAAATTCATCCGGAGTCTGCGACTACGGCATGCCTCATAATCATCTGATTGTGGTTTTGACACGTACAGCCCCTTAATTCAATTAAAGTTTAGCACTTCTGCCACAATGCGATGTGCGAGGCAATGACAAGGCTAACCTTCTCGGAGGCTGTGAACAACGGCGCACAACAACGCCTCAAGCAAGCACGTCTTCGTGTTTGTACCACGCAGACAAACAGCAGTGGTACATACAAGGTAACATCAACTTGCCACTCTCATATTGTGCTAACAAATTAAACATTTGCCATGAACATCACTGCACAAGTGCTGATTATCGTCGATAAAAAAAAACAGCACAGAAAGCTTCGCTTCCGAGTGCGTGGGATCCGCATAATGTTTTTTCTTTTATTTCTTTTGTAATGATGACGTCAGTGGCGCACCGACGGGGGGGGTTCCGGGGGTTGTAACCCCCCCCCCTGAGGCCGACTTAACCCCCCTCTTTTGTTTAACCCCTTTTCTTTCCTTGTGCATTTAAGTACTTCAACTAAGATGTAAGACGCGCAATCGTCTGCACACTCACAAAAATAGCATTTTTTGACAATTTCCCGTGAAGAAATTGAAATTAGTGCTATTTAGATGGTATTGGCAAACTGTCGACCCCCCCTGGCAGAGATCCTGGGTACGCTACTGGATGACGTGCCTTGTATATATAGTATTGTGCCTGGCCATTTGTTTATTGTGGCGAACTGTTCATCCATCACCCTGCTTGACAAAAGATGGCAGGTATTCATAACAGAACAAAAGATGTTTGTAAAATAAAAAAACTTCCACTGTGCAGGTGGTGGAGGTTGTGGTTCAGCTTCGCTACAGTGGGGGTCCTGGCCTGCAGGCACGTTACTGCCGTCAACTGGGGCTGGCCCTGACTCTGGAAGTGCAGCCGTCGCTCCTCATATCAGGATGGGATGTTCTACCAGCACAAGAGTGCGTTGCACTTACACATTATTAGAAAAGCACTCGGTGCTATCTACTTACTACAACAAACTGTGTGCAGTCACATTGCAGGCATTTTGATAAAGCCATGTTCTGCATCAGGCTTTGTCCATGTAGCATCTTCAATGTTATGTGCGCATATTGAGCATGCGGTCTAAGTGTAGGTTTAATATTATGTGGTTACATCTGGCATTTATAAAAGCATGCACTATTCCTGTGAGCCTTCACCACCGACCATATCTGTAGCTTATTGTGCGACACATACCTTGTCTAACATCAAGCTCAAAGCTGACTAAAATAAGAGCTATATCTGCTGACATATGGATTGTTTAAATCAATCATTTCAGTGCCATGATGCATGCAATGCAAGTCTGGTAATGTGCTCCACTGTTGACATTCCATTTCCCACTAATAGTATCAGGATAGGGGGCATCATTTTTGTCCCTGGTTGCTGTGTCTGGGTCCAATTCTCCATGCTGTTTTTCTGTCATGTAAATCGCCACATTTACCTTTGTGCAAGAAGTGCTTGCACCTGCAGGCAGTCTTTTTGCTTGTGCTGAGATGTGCACAAAGAGGCCAAATACTTTTTGTGTGATGCTTCTCAGTGGCGCACTGACGGGGGGGGATTCGGGGGTTGGAACCCCCCCCCCTGAGGCCGACTTAACCCCCCCTTTTGTTTAACCCCTTTTCTTTCCTTACGCATTTGAGTACTGCAACTAAGATGTAAGACGCGCAATCGTCTGCACACTTGCAAAAAGCGCATTTTTTAAACAATTTCCCGCGAAGAAATCGAAATTAGTGCTGTTTAGATGGTATTGGCAAACTATCAACCCCCCCCCTGCCAGAGATCCTGGGTGCGCTACTGATGCTTCTACAACCAACTATAGGACCACTCTGAATTGTGGCCAACATGTCCTCCAAGCAGAAAAAGCAAAAATTGCAAGAATAGATTGCTGTAGGCCAGTGGTGCTTGGGTCGTGCCAATCAAGCTGCACCATTTTGAGGGTTTCACATTAACCATTCTTTTTCTCACGGTTTGTGCAGTAAATGGAGAAGCACAATCTTCAACTGTACGAGGGTCATTAAAGTAAACCTTGGATTTTGTGTAGTATGTGCACACAAATACACACCAGAGCCATCTGTTAGGCATGCTATGACAAGACACCCGTGGGTTCTTACTTCGTGGTGTGCTGATGTTGCTTCACACCGTAAGTGATGGGTTAAAAATGATGATGACAGAGCCTGTGAACACACTTGAGAAACAACACACTGTAATGAAGTTTCTTACGAATACCTATAACCGACTGAAATTCACACTAGACTGTAAGCTCAGCAAGTAGATGAAATGGCAAGCCACAACACAATATTTTATCGATGCAAACAGTTTCGAGATGGCCGGATATCAGGTTGGGCGATGCTGGATGAGGCGGAGGCCCGTCAGCAGTCTCCCCAGACAGCAAGCATGTGAGGACCCAGTGCACTCAGGATGGAATGGCCTGGCTGGATACATCCAGGACATTAGTGTGCACTTGGTGGTACCTTGTTGGGCAGGTACTGCCACATCTGCCATCCTCGCCGCTAGTGACTATCATTTGTTTGGATCACTGAAAGAGTTCCTGGGACACCAGCACTTCAGGGAGAAGGTCAAGCAGGTTGTCTGTCATTCACAAGAAGAAATCTTTTTATGCTGCTGGCATCATCGAAAACTGCATCAGTTTCAAAGGGGATTACCTCGACAAATAAGACCACTTCCACGCATCTAAACATGTCTTTCAATCCTGAAAAATAAAAACTCGGAGTTGAGTTGAGCACCCCTCATAAGAACATTGATTGGCAGTATTGGTTGGTTAACAAAGGATGGCACTGAGCATAAAGGATGTCGGGAAATCATGCTGAGACTTCTCTGTTGGCCACTGAGTTTGTATTTCAAAATGAGTTTCATTTGTTTCATTTAATTTATTGTAGTCTTAAAGGCCCGAAGTCATTACACAAGTTAGGGGCTGTAACTAGGTAGTATGACATAAACAGACAAAAACACCAGTAACACAAAAGAAATAAGGTAAATACATCAATAGCCTTATTATGTAAGTACTGAAACAAACAAGCAGTAAAAATAATAAAAGAACACTAATTACTGGTGAGCTAATAAGGCAGTGGTGACATTCGTTTCAATATAAAAAACAATAATTCAGCACGAGAATAAGCTAACCACAAGCGATCTTGACAATGACCTGATAAGATACAGCAAATATGTTGTTTTATGTGATGATGTTGAACAGTTGTTGCCGGAAAGAGGCACAGTCTATACATGACTGCCGTAGAGGCTTGGGCTAGTCAGTACATACTCGATAGGGGAACAGCGCAAAAAAAAAACACGACACGAAGACAAGGAGGGAGACACACACCAGTGGTGACTGATGACTGAATTCTTTATTCAGAAAGGAACGCATATATACCAAAAGAAAAAGAAGAAAAGAAAGGTAGATCACAGCACATGGGCAAAAATAGACACCGATTAGATTTAGATTTCCCGCGAATTATGATGGTTCCTGAGATATGTTAGTTCTGCCTCAGACAAGGCCACAGACGGAGTGCTGATACAAGACGCACCATTCCTTGCAATGGCAGCAGCCTCAAAGATTTCTCATGCACACGCATCATGATAGCGTTTGTGGATCGTGCACTGCGAAAAGTCAAGTCCCGGATTACGGCACAGATCACAAGCACTGTAGTGTAAGGCGAAGTTGCTGCCAGTACCGGAGCGAAGGCTGTAGGCATGCTCTCTTAAGCGATCGTTTAGGCAACGACCAGTCTGTCCAATGCAGGAGCGTCTACAGGAAGAGGCACCTCGTACACCATGCCTGCTTTGTACTGGACGAATGGTGTGGCATGGTTCTTTTTACAAGCTGGTTGTTCGGATTTTTCCTGGTTGACCTGACGGCAAAGTCGACCTAGCTTGTTAGACGCATATCTCAGGAACCGTCATAATTCGCGGGAAATCTAAATCTAATCGGTGTCTGTTTTTGCCCATGAGCATAGATGTATACCCTTCTTTTCTTTCTTTTTTCTTTTGGTATATATGTGTTCCTTTCTGAATAAAGAATTCAGTCATCAGTCAGCGCTGGTGTGTGTCGCCCTTGTCTTCTTATCGTGTTTTTTTGCGCTGTTCCCCTATATACATGACGAAAGCTGGTTGATCGCAGGAAAACACATGGACAAAAGAAGGCACATTGGGTGCCTGTGCATTCAGTGTGTCTTCTTTTGTCCTTGTGTTTTCTTGTGCACAACCACCTTTAATTAAGATGTACCAACAAGCCCACAACACCACCTTTGTCTGTACACAAGGCTTTGCTATTGAGAAGGGCATTCCACAGGGTCATTGCCTTTGGACAAAATAAGTAGATCATCGCTGATGTGCGTCCGTGAATATGCGCGATTGAGTGACTGTGATTAAGGTGGGAAGATAATCTTGACGGGAATCTGAGTAAGGGGTGCCTTGAATGTGGATTGCTGTAGAAGTAGTACAAGAGGCTGAAGATGATGTGATGAATAGATAGTAGATCATGGATGCACTTCGGTGCAGTTACGCTAGATCTTCGACCATATTAACAAGTGATAAAGTGTGCAGCATTTTGTACTGCTTCTAGTGTATTAGTAAGGTATCATTGCAAATTGTTTCAATATTGTAACACACAGTTGAGACAATGTACTTTAATTAGTTTGTTAGGTGAAACTGTGCCCAACAAACAGCTATGTGACAGTCAACCTCCAACATAGTCTTTTCCCAAGAGTTCCACACTTCTTTTTCTCGTGTCATGCACTGATGGCACCTTGGTCCGATTGCGTGTGCCCTGTGAGCACATGTTGCCCGCTTAGCAGCTGCTCTCTTTCGCACGTAGCCATAAACAACTGGAAGAGGGCGCAGGATACAGTGGGCACGCGTGATTTGAAGGCAGCTTGTGTCATTGTCCTCCTTCCAAGAGTGCATCGTCCCAATGCTCATAAAGAAGGTGGTGGTTTCCAGGCAGTCATTTATAATGCTTGTTGATGAAAGCAGTTATAGAGAAACCTCATTACTACATTACTATGAACACCACATTAACAAACTTTTCGATTAACGAATTTTCTGAAATCCCCTGCTGACTGCTTATAGTTTCAATGTAAAAATAATTCAGTACTACGAACTTCAAAATACTGAACTTTGTAGCCTGTAGGTTCTCTCAAGCCGCCTTTGTGCATAAGGTTTAGGCTTGACGGCCAACTCATTGTGCTTGCCTTGTACGAGGCGATCTTGCTGTGTGATGGAGAGCACCCAAAGTGGCCGGGGCGACTGCCCCGGCGGCGCGCGCTGGTGCTGCGGGCACGACCTCGTCTGAGTTGAGCCCTGGGTAGTGTACGCCGAAATTTTCCGACGTTCTGGGGACGCAAGTGGAGGAGAGAGGTTCTTCGCCTTTCGAAAAGGGCCTCCGAGAACCGCCGCCATAATCTGCTGTGTTGGAGGTGCGCACGGAGGGAACCAAGATTTCCCCGACTGAAGAGAATAGGTTTGGTAACCAGCCGAAGAATGCTGGCATGTTGGTGAGGTGCACGGGGTCGGACACTCCTACATTTGTAGGGGATGCGGTAGTGCAGTATGTGTTTTCACGGCCCACATTTGTGGGTGACGCGGCCGATGCAACGAGGCCTCAGTTTTCCCTGGCCTGACTGCAAATATTGGCCAACTCCATGAGATTGCTAAGTTCGTACTGCAGCCTCGTTATCGTGTAGCGGGAGCCGGCTGCTGGATTGCGTCTGCAAATGAAAATACACGTTGGGCGCCAGTTGTAGTCTCCGAGTTCTCTCAAGCCGCCTTTGTGCATAAAGCTTAGGCTTGACGGCCGACTCCCTTGTGCTTGCCTTGTATGGCCGGGCTTTGGCAGTACCAGGACAAGCAGAAACACGACAACACACGACAGAATAACAGCCACAACAATGTTTATTGCTCTAGGGGATTCACGTGGAAGCAGGCTAGGTTCGACCGCAACGTTTGTTGGAGTCGATAGTGGTCGAATGATAGCAGGGCGCAACAAAGGATGGGAAAAAGATGGTTACCTGAGCTCTCTCCTTCGTCGTGGCTCGCAGTCTTCTCTCGTTACCCGCAGTCGCCGGCCTCGCCGACCTCGACCGCCCCGCCCTGTTCTTGGCTCGGTCCAATGAGCGCGGGGCTCCGCGTGCACGTCACCGCTGCGTTTGCAACCGGTTTCCAAAAGGGTCGCGCCACCACACGAAAAGCTGTTTGGCTCCCCGCACAGGAAGAGGGGAAAAGGCGTTTGCTCTCCTCACTTCCGTGGTGCGCGCGCGCGCGGGGAAATATGAACTTGCATAATTCCCTCAACTTGTCCATAAACAAGTTGGAAAGGTGTCATTCAAGTCGTCTCTTGCACTGCGGTATAGTATGCATATGTTGCGTACGGTAACATCCTGTCCCATGTTCAGTGCTCTATGTCCACTACCCATAATCTGTCTCCAAGTGTGTACTGGACCTCTCTTTGTCGCAAGTTGTATTGATTCACGTCACATCGGTTTGTTGTTGCTGCTGAATGTGGTGCCGTGCCAGCTCTTGTGCCTTTTTAGCTTTTTGTGTGAAGTCACTGATACCATGGTCATTCTTAGAGGTCTCATCTACAGGTAACATTGCATCTAAGTGTATGATGATGGTTCGTCCAGGAACAGTTGGAAAGGTGTCATTCGAGTCATCTCTTGCACTGCGGTATAGTATGCAGATGTTGCGTACGGTAATATCCTGTCCCATGTTCGGTGCTCTATGTCCACTACCCATAATATGTCTCCAGGTGTGTAATGGTGAACGTCTCTTTGTCGCAAGTTGTATTAATTCATGTCTGTTATAATTGAAGAGCATCTGCAAATAGTCCGAGACTTGGACTGGAACAACCCACTTTATTCAGCTGTACACAGATATATACACAGCTGACATACATACAACGCCTCCTCTCGGCGGAAAGAAACTAAAGCAAAACCGAAACTGAACTTGAATCATAACATACCCCTTCCTTATTTAGAATGTTAGTGACGTTAGCAAGGGCTAGTATACGAGCAAACATGCATGGTTCACTTTAAGACACATGCTGTACATGCACTACTTGGGCACAAAGTCCTTCAATGAAACTGCGTTCTCGTTGTGGCCATGCGGCCGCTCAACTGGCAGCAGACTGTACCGCCAGAGGCAGCAACTGTGGTTCACCGGAGGGAGTCGGGTGCATGATCACCGCAGGAGGCTGCGACGGCGATTCGCCGGAGAGAGTCGGGTGCACCATGGCCACATGAGGCGGCGACGTGCGCACTGCAGCAGGAGCTGGCACAGCCGGAGGCAGTGGTTTTTGCACTGCTACAGCAGGAGCTGGCGCAGCAGAATGCAGCGGTGTTTCTACTAAAGAGCAGGAGATGGCTGCATCGGCTCAAGAGGAAGTGGCAGCAACCCGATTGAACATTCATGGGGGTTCAGCCAACACCACCTGGACTGCCTACTTCAGGCCTCCGCACTGCCCGCCTGACATCACGGACCTGGCCGGTCAGGCCAGGTCAGGCCAGGTCTGACCGGCCAGGTCCGTGATGAGCGTCGGTCGGCGTAGCCACATGTTATTTATTTATTTTTTTAATCGCACCTTCCGGCTAGATTGTGGTAGTTGCTAGTACAATCGATAAAAATTTAAATACAGAAAGTGAAAAGTAATTTTTTCTTGTGAAATAGCACCAGGTGTGAGATCATATGCACTGAAACTGAAAAAAAAGTTAAAGAAGTTGAATGATCTCAAAAATGAAATATGTATTTATAAGTACACAGCTTATGCTGTTGTTTACTGCACTTACGCAAAAACGCCCGTGTGCTTGCGTTCTAGTGCATGTTAAAGAACCCTAGGTGGTCAAAATTAATCCGGAGCCCTCCACCACAGCATGCCTCATAATTAGAGCTGGTTTTGGCACGTAAAACTTGTGGGGATGCGCGACTCTCACGCGTCCCCTGATGTTGTTTTCCCCGCATGGCTCCCGTAGTACGGCTTCGCCGCGTAGCTTTACGGCGGCGGAGTTGCGGCGCAGTGCGAGAGATGGCGCGAGTGTCGCGATGCTGGCACCACCGAGCGCCAGGGTGACTTGGGGAGAGAGGGGTCAACGGCGCTTCCTTTTTGGCTTGGGATCGGCGACCAACACGCACGGACGCCTCGCGCGTGCGCCAGCCCGCTTCGCGCGACCGTCGCGCGAGGCTAAGAGCAGGACACCGGTATGAACGAACACGGATCGTTCGAGCGCGCCACCGTTCGCGTGACCGTAGACGTGAACGACTAGGCGATAGTGTCATAGCATGGGGCGAACGTATTCGATCGCTATCGGGTCGCGGTGAGTCGGACTTCCTTGATTTGTCGCGCGCCCGTGTGAATGTTCTATTGGTAGTAATTCGGCTAGTATGTATTAGTGTATGAAAGGTGCAATAAATGCCCTTTTGATTGTCTGCACTACTGCGTTGTCGTTCCTTTGTCCCAAGGGCACATGTGTGAGACCCCACAAACTCCTGAAAGAAGATATGTGCTAGCAGACAACAAGCTTGATCCTTGTTTACTTGTTGCTTCGAAGTCACATGCTAGCAATGATATTTCATGGGGAAAAAAACAAAAAAAACTCCTGCACACACAAAAACTATGCTAGTATATAACAACCCTGGTCCTTGTTTATGTGTTACTTTGCAATCACAAATTAGCGCTGACGTTTCGTGGCAAAAAAAGAAAAGAGAACCCCGCACATACTATAATATATGCTAACATATGACAGACTTGGTCCTTGTTCACATGATACTTCACAATAACATAATAGCACTGATGTTTCATGGCACAAAAATAAGCTCCCACACACAAACAAAGGTCCACAAATACTATTCACTTCAGTGTAAGCAGCTTTCTCTTATTGGTACAACTCTTCTGCTTAGATATTGTCACGAGCCTTCAGAAGTACTTTTGGGTTTTAATAAACCACAGAGCAGCTGTCTCCTTAAAAACGCAACCGACAGGGCTGGATCTCGAGCAGAGAAGAAGCACACAGTCTTATTTGTTGTTTTGGGCACGACCCGGTGGCATTATGCAACCTTCCAAACAAAAGCATCGCCTCGATGCTGCAAAATAGGCGTAAAAAGAAAAAGAAGAATAAAAATATAAGACAACGCAGGCATAGCGAAAGCATACAAAGAGGTCAACGTCACACCGACACAGTCAATGAACAAAGAAGTAAGCTCATGAAGATAAATGAAAAGCATAAAAAACGAAGGGGAATGAGAGAAAAAAAGAAAGAAAAAAAAATTACGGACATGCAGTGTACAGCTTCACGCGCATAGCATGAACTATGTCTGAGCTCAGTTGTCTTTGTGTCCTGCTATGTGTCTGCAATGTTAAGTCCGGGACTACTTCATAGTTTACATCGCTGACATGGCGTAGAACTTTATACGGACCAAATACCAGCTCAGCAACTTTCCACAGAGACCACGGTGGCGAATGGGGATCCACACCCAAACTTGGTCTCCGGGGTTGTAGGACACATCCCTGTGGCGGATGTTGTAGCATTGTGTGTCTGCCTGCTGCTGTGGGCCTACGTGCAGCCATGCGAGCTACCGAGCTTCCTCGACACACTCTGTAAATTGTTGAGTGTCAGTTGTCAATAGGTCACCTTCTTGACACGGCAGCATAGCGTCCAGCATCATCTGGACTTCACGACCATAGAGAAAGCGAGGGCATGAAGCGCGTTGTCTCTTGCACGGCGTTGTCTCATGAGCAGCTGGCTCCTGGAAAACCCGTCTGTCGGGGTTAAATCTCGAGCAGGGAAGAAGCGCATAGTCTTCTTTGTTGTTTTGGGCACAACCAGCTTTTTCCCTCGACCCATGTGGGGTCTCACAAGTGCTCTTGGGACAAAGGAACGACAACACAGTAGTGCAAACAATCAAAAGGGCATTTATTGCACCTTTCATACACTAATACATGCTAGCCGAATTACAACCAATAGAACATTCACATGGGCGCGCGACAAGTCAAGGAAGTCCGACTCACCGCGACCGGATAGCGAGCGAATATGTTCGCCCCATGCTATGACACCATCGCCTAGTCGTTCACGTGTACGGTCACGCGAACGGTGGCGCGTTCGAACGATCCGTGTTCGTCCATACCGGTGTCCTGCTCTTAGCCTCGCAAGATGGTCCCGCGAAGCAGGCCGGCGCACGCGCGAAGTGTTCGTGTGTGTTGGTCGCCGATCCCAAGCCAAAGAGAAAGCGCCTTCGACCTTTTTCTCCCTAGTCACCCCGCCGTTCGGTGGCATTAGCATCGCGACACTCGCGCCATCTCTCGCAATGCGCCGCAACCACTATGACCACCGCCGGCGCTTAGCCACGGGTAGAAGCCGGATTATGGTAGAAACGAGCTATGCGGGGAAAACAACATCAAGGGACGCGTGAGAGCGCATCCCCACATTCCCCCAACCTTAAATCACTACACATACTCTGGCGAAACATGTCACATGGTCTATCAACGCGCGCGTCGTGAACAAAAGTTAGTACATGTGACAGTGGCCACGCCGAGGAAATGTCCACACGTTATCCACAACATGCGAGCCGACATTGTCTCTGGGGTTCACCGCTGGCGTCCGTTGGTCACAGCACCACCTTTGCAGATTCGATGGCACGACTCCAGCCCAGGACTCCGGAAACGCAGACGCAGAAGTCGGCACGAGCAAGCGTCGATTGCGCCGACGCACCCTGCCGGCGACAGCCGCTGGTGATTGCCGGCTCTTTTCCCAGCCGCCGAGGGTAGCGAACCAGACACAGGTGGCCGCCGAAATCAGCTGCGCCGAAGTGGCCACAGGCATCTGCATCACCTGGGGTTGCTTGATTGTTGTCCGGGGCAGCAGCGCTGACGATGTGCAGGTGACAGCAAAGCAGGGGTGACTCCGCTCACGCTGCGTACACTCAACGCACTCGACAAACGCTAAAGTAGTGCAAGAAAGAGGAATTCGGCATACGCATCGCCCATGTGGTACGATGTTCAATTCGGCTAGCAAAATTTCGGGCGGCAGTTCAGATGCGAAGTTCACGTGAACAAAGCTTACTCTCTTGCGTCGAACGAGTAATTTTATTTCGTGCGCGTCGAACTAATGAGGGAAGCAATGTGTGACACCTCAACACCACAGTCCACCCGGTTGTGTCCCTCAAAGTGCGACAGGCGGCTTCGTAAAGCCTTAGGCCTAATGCGTCGCTACCCTGACAACAACCGGCATCCAAAAAAAAAACATCACCCAAAATGGGCACAACTGGCAGCCGCAAGGACACGTTAGCTCTGTGAGGTGGTCCTACCCCGCTCGGTGCACACAGCATCAGAGTTGACGGCGCCCACCATCCCAGACGGTGTCGGAGCATATGGTTCCATGCCGCAATACCAGTCAGCCCGTAGCGGCAGCCGTGGCCCGCGGCCACCCGGCTCCCTGAGCCGCGACTTCCGAAGTCAAAGAGATAGAAGAAGCTATTTGCATAAGAAATTTGGACCACCCACGAGACTTCCGTACTCATTCGCTTCAGGCTTGCCAATGCTCCGCGGGCGCTACGCCTCGCTCTCCCAGGATGCAGACCACGTGGCTCTCGTACCGACGAGTGTACTTCAAAAGACTCACGAAAAGGCTTAGCATCTTGAAAAGTTCAAACACGCTACAGCAACCATCGCCTCGCTCAAGAAAGCACATCGCCAACGCTAGCGATCAAAATCCACGCTAGGAATACGCTTCGGTTCAAACAAAGGTTGTCTCGAACCGAGCAAAACTCAAAATTATCGTCCGATGTCCCAAGAGGTCCACGTTGGGCAGCTAGATGTGGGGTCTCACACGCGCTCTTGGGACAAAGGAATGACAACACAGTAGTGCAAACAAACAAAAGGGCATTTATTGCACCTTTCATACACTAATACATGCTAGCCGAATTACTACCAATAGAACATTGCTACTGAAGTATTAAAGCACCAAACAGACGACGCAAGAAGAGACATGGACGAGCGCTTACTAACAACTGATGTTTTATTGAAATAAACACACAATATATAGGCATATCTGGTGGCGTAACTCGCACGTTGTCGAAATTCACATGGTAACCAGGCAAAAAGGCGATAAAAAGATTGTAAACGATGATGAAACTCAAATAAAAGATGACGTTCGCGACACTGACATGTGGTGTATAGAGCCACAAGACCATAAAAGATAATGGTTAAGCGATACACAAAACAGCGCTGTAACCCCTTTAGAGAGCTAACGATTAAGATTTTTACCAAGCGCATGCATGCGGCGCATCAACGTGCTAAGTTGTAACCAAGGGCTTCTAAAAAGGACAGTTCGCTTGTATACAATATTTTTGACGGTTCGCTGACGCATTCCAGGCCCTTCCTTTTAATGTGGAAGGCTTCCTTCAGCTCACGGGCAACACTGTCTTGACTTCTCTCCAGAACAATGCTATCTCTTAGGCGAGGCTTGCACCCGCACTCTTTGCAATGGATGGCCATATTGGATCCAGTCCCTTTCACTAGTGAGCGTTCATGTTCTTTTAGTCATTCATTCAAACATCGCCCCGTTTGTCCAATGTAAACCTTTTGGCATGAGAGGGGAATATGATAAACCACCCCTTTCTTGCAACTGACAAGTGGATCGGTATGCTGGGTTCCGCAGGTCGTGCGTTCTGTTTCTTGGTTGTTAACACGAGCGCACAATTTAGCAAGTTTTGAAGGGGCTGAAAAAACTACCGGGACTTTGAATTTACAAACGGCGTTGGAAACTTTAAACCTCCTCTGCTCATGCTGTCAATTAACAGATGATCATTCACCTCCAGCTCTCTATCTGCAATTGTGAGTTGTGCGCGACAGTTATCGCACGGCTGGTGCTTCAATGCTGCATATGCACAATAGCCAGCAATGTACGTAATCGCAGGCATGTCACTTGCAGACATCTTTAGGCTTTCTTCAGGGAGTGTGATGTATTTGCTTATCAGTGGCGTCAGCACTCAGTTGATTCAGTGCCTTTTCCTCTTGTTTGGACAAAGGCAAGTCTTCTAGAACAAGTGTGTTCCGAAGACGAGATTTGTTTCTGCTTCAAAGACTTGGGTTATTGAAACATTATATTGTGAACCACAGAGCTGCCTGTACTTGCTGAACCTAGCCTCTAGAGAATCTGTTTGAAACTTTCCCAAGAGGACGTATATAAAACCAAGCTCGTGCAGACAATACCTTGCTAGTTCGATCAAGGCATATGTGCTTAGTCGCAGAGCCGAATGCATCTCTTTGGTCATGCCATTAGAGTGAGTGCCTCTGCAGTTCTAGGCATCAAGCCAGGTCACAAACTTGTCAAGGAATTCAATCTGCTGGCACTGCATGTCACGGACCAATTCCTGCCATACATCCCGCTGCCTATGCCCCTTTTCCAGTGTCTTCACATTCACAATCTTCCACCACCTAATAATCAAATCACTAAATCTGGCAGTTTCTTCATGCACTGGCTATTGTAGCTTCTTGCCTTCAATTGCTTGAGCTGCTGACATAAAGCTGCTGAAAATTTTATGCGCAAGCTTTACCTTCTGCCGTTCCAAGTTGGTCGGATAGAGAGCCCTATATGTGAGCCCATAAGCAACATTTGCCAGTTTGTTTTGTTCCATTTGGTACAGGCGTTTTAGACAAAAAAAAAAGGATGCTTTCTGGTCACATCTGCTTTCTGTGGCTACAAACTCGAAAGGAGGTGAACAGAAATCTTTGTCTTTATCTTTCTGGTTTATCCAATTATTCCTCGTACATTTTAACAAATGCACAGTATCGACGATGTAAAATAAAGGCAGGATGCGGGTAGACAATGTCTGGTTCATTACTATTACCAAAAGGTGCCATCATTTTCATGTAAATGGCATTGTTATCGGTCACTGCCACCACAACATGAAGGCCAGCACTTTCGAGGCTCATAGTAACCCTTTTCAAGACATTGTGTCCTTGTATGGCAACAAAAGCGACTGCACCATAAAAACGTGGATAGCTTTAGCTGGCTCGGCGCAATGAGCAGCAGATTCCGTTAAACAGCTACCTGTGAACTCGAAAAACTGCTGCTGTAGGTGTATTTCATCTAACATCAGCGACACATTTCTCTCGTGTTCTTTCAAAATGCTTGCTCTAGCTGCGCTTTATGAATCTCAAAAAACTCTCCTGTTTCTGTTCTTTTGAAGGGCTGACATCACGTGTGGCGCAAACTCTCTTTACCATATCAGGGTATGGCAGCACCAGCTTTCCGCTGTGGCGAGAAAATTTATAAGCATGAGGTGAAATAGTGTACAATATACTAGAAAAAACAAGAAGTTCTGAGGAGTACCTCAGACCATTGCCCTTTCTCGTAAGGAGATTACACTGCTCCTTGAGAAACAGCAGAGCATCATCACGTTCAATTCAGTTCAATTCAGTTTATTTGGACATACATAGATGGTACAGGGCGTCCATGAGGCGTGGCAAAAGGAAGCAACAATGCCTCCTGACAGGGCCTTCACCTTGGGATCACACATCATGACAGCAGATTGGCATGACAAAATACTGCATTACATTGAGAGATCAAGGCAATCAGTGAAAATTCAGCAATACATGCTGTTTTACATATGACAAATTATTCTATTATTTGACATTATACATTGATTACATCATTCTAACTCACGGAAACAATGATGTAGAAAATCATTCTAATTGCACTTGCTCAAGACAAAAGAAAGGTACAATTCTAAGCAAAAGACGCAGGAGAAGAAAGCATAAATTTCATTCTTTAAATCCTCTAAATCCTCATTAGTAATATCCTCAAGCAGGGAAGTTACTAGGCCTAAGGTTCCTTACACTTTGTCGTGTTTCTGAATTATCTTCTTGCGAGTGTAGTTCTCCACGCTATCAAGGTGATCGACAAGTACTCAAAAATCACAAATTTTAGAAGGAATGCACAGCTGTTCGCTAGAAAATAACAGCATTTCTTGAAAACGCGCAAACAGATAAATCTGACCTCACTACCAAAGACATGGTTAGATCCGGTGTTTTCGAAGTCATCTCCACGTGAGTGAATATCACGCACGAATCACACACGGTCATGCACCAGAACACTTTGTGCCATATACGTTCCACGCGAGACGTAATGTCAATGAGGTTCTGAACTTTGTTCTCCTGCGACTCATTTCTGTACGTGATCTTTGACTGCTGGATGGCACGCTGAAGCAATTCGCGTTCAATCCGTATTTTCTTTTCGTCAGGACCTTCACGTGTTTTTCACTTGTCAGACTGCGTATGCCAGACAGTCAAGAAAAATTGTTGGCAGTGTGTCTGGCGTCAGCCTTGTCAGTTTCATGAGTTCTTCGATGGTCTGCCCGTCAACGTCCATGTATGACGACGTTGTCAGCAAATATTCAGGCTTGAAGTACCATTCACACACCTGCATACGACGAAAATGGTGTCACCAAAGAAAGTTTTTTGAAGCCAATTTAATTAATCGTCCAATGCAGCAAGTAAGTGGACCCGCACAAATTGAGGGAAGCTATGAAAACTTACAGCTATATCACAACGCTCTGCTACACACGGGAGGATGGCAATTTTTCCTTTCATCGCAGCTAAAATAGTATACCATGTTATCACTGATAGATATTCACAATTTCGCTTACCTTGGGGTCCTTCAACTGTGAAACATCCATGTCGTGGAGTATCACAGCACGTTGCCATTCAGCTTTTCTCTTCGGGTCGCTCGGGAAAGAAAACAAACTTTTGGACCTCCTTCGTAATTCCCTCTACACATCGGAACACAGCACCGGCCCATGCTTAAACATTCACGGCATATATCCACAGAATTACTTACGAATCGCAGAACAAAGCAAACGACGGCGGTCATGTTGAATCACATGTTGTGCCAACTTGTTGAGGCATGAAGTGTGCTCGGAATATAGGTGGCACTAGTCCTATTAAGGGACGACTTGGCCATCTAATGAGCATGGATGGAAGCATTTGGTTTGGCTGGCCGGTTCACTCGGCTCGGGCGAGGTCTGATGACGTCAGCTAGCACAGTGAGGAAGTGTCGAGGCCTGAAGAAGTCTAGGTGGTGGTGGTTCAGCTCGCTCTTCTGCAGCACCTTGGCAAGTTGTGCTGCGTTCCAAGTCCTGCCATCTTTTAACCAGAAGGAGGAAAATCCTTGCTTCTTCATGACTTCATTTGGTGGCGAGAATGCCAAGTCTCCTTTGAAGTGGACAGGCTTACTCTTATCGTCATCTCCTTGGCAGCTCTTCCTGTCCGCATATTGTTTGCTGCTCTGCTGTTGCGGCTTCAGTCAAGGCTGGTGCTGAAAAGCCAACCACGTCCAGCCTTGTTTGGGGCATTCTACCATGCAATAAGACCGCTGGAGCGACGCCAGTCGAGGCGTGTGGAGTGCACCTATAGATGCCCAGATATTCCTTACCTGCTCGACGGAGTGGTCGCCACTCCAGAAGAGAAACTTGGATATAGTTTTTTAGTGTTCAATTAAAGCGCTCTATTTGCCGATTGGCCTGTGGGTAATAGACTGAGGAATGAGACAAGCGGATAGCCTACTCTTGAAGGAATTCAGTGAACTCATGTGAAGTGAATTGTGGTCCGTTGTCAGAGACTACCTCCTCAGGATAACCCTTCCGTCAAAGAACGCTTGTTAGAAACTCCTTGACCGTGCTTGAGGATACGTTGCTACAGGAATAAACCTCTGGCCATTTGGAGTGGTAATCCACGAGAGTAATGATGAACCTGTTGTTGTGAGGTGCATGCTCCAGGGAGCCGACAGGGTCAATGCCGAGTTTTTGCCATGGTTGCTCGCGCCATTCCACAGGCTGTAAGGGTACTGGTGACGTTTTAGAAGACTTATCTGCCTCCAGGCACACATTACAGTTCTTTACGGCCGTTTCGACTTCCTTATCTATCTGAGGCCACCAGAATTGTTTCACGAAGTCTTCCCTTTGTGTAAGTGATGCCCTGATGCGTCTCATGCCCAATGACTATGATTTGAGCCGAAAGGGATAATGTTACGAGTCGCTCAGCACGCATCAATAAGTCATCCACCACTGAAAGTTCTTTGCAAATGTTGGAAAATGGCTTGATCTGTTTAGGAATGGACTTGTGTGGAGGCCAAGAAGTCATTATGAAAGGCTTCACTTGCTGTTGGCAGGCATTGCCAAAGACAGCTTGCTTGAATTCTTCTTTTGTCACACAAAGAGATTCAGCAAGCGAGACGATTTCTTTTTGCGTGGCAAGCTCAGCTTCTGCTCAGCTTCTGCAGCTGCGAACTACAAGCCCAGCAGTGGCTTCTGCGCACCTCCGCAGCCCTTGCGCCCGGCTCAGCATTGTGCACCCCAGCCTGGGCCCCCTGTTCACAATCCGTGGCGTACCCAAGACAACCGGCCCATCAGCTTCACGTATGGCTTTGACAGACACGTGGCACAGTTTTGCCGCCGGCGTGGTTGGTGCCCTCCTGCTGCTGCGAGACCACAAGGGAATGCACCTGACTCCCAGTCCCGCTATGACACACCAGTTCCGCACTTCGCTTCCTCGTTTCCTGCTCCCCGAAGTTTCAAGAATCGTCGGTCTCCATCTTCCCATCGACGTTCACTGTCCCCCCCTTATCCGCCGCCCTCCAGCTGTTGAGGAAAACTAATAGGCGCAGTTCCGGAGGCAAGAACTGCGATCTCATCGAACTGCTCAAGCCTTCGTTTATTCCCTGCGAACGTCATTGAAGTTTATGCGGAAGGTATCGCCGTTCACGCGCTTGTGGACACCGGTGCCACGGTGTCAGTGATAGCCGGCCAGCTTCGCCGTACGCTCCCCAAGGTCGCGACGCCATTTTCCGCTATTTCGCTACGTACAGCAAGCGCTGAGCCAATTGAGCCTGTAGGAACTTGCACCATCCGTGTCGCCATACAAGACAGTTTATATCACATTGAGTTTGTTGTTCTTCCCCACTGCTCTCATGCCATCATTCTAGGATGGGACTTCCTCTCTTCTCATCGCGCAGTTATTGATTGTGCCCGTGCAGAACTTGCACTGACTCCATTTTGCAGAAGTCTTTCTGAAGATTTGCCTCTATCTTCTGCTCGAGTGTTCGTCGCCGCCGACACCGATATCCCTGCTTTCTCTTCTGCCCTTCTGCCTGTTTTCTGTGCTGCTTTCTATGATCCCACAGTTCTCTTCATGCCATCTAAACATGCTGCACACTGTCATCCCTTCTTGCTTCCCTTTGCCCTCCTTCCCATTCACCAGGGCTCCAGTGCACTTTACGTTTCGAATCCGTTTTTATTTCCATCAAACTTGCACCATGGCGAGTGCCTCGGGTCTGCTGACGAATTTGAGACGAGCTCTGTATACGATGTGCCTGATGACTCAACTCCTCTTCAGGTTGATGCCATGGCTCTTCCTGTCTCTGCGTCTGAGCCGGCATGTGACAGAATGTTTGCTCGGTGTATTGATCCGAAACTCACTCCAAGTCAGTGCGCAGATTTTCGACCTCCTCACCCGACTTTGAACTTCCGTTGACCTCCAACAACAATGTTTAGGACGTACCGCCACAGTCGTTCATCACATCAACATTGGCAGCCATGTGCCACTACGTCAGCGTCCATACCGTGTGTCCACAACAGAGTGCCGTGTCATCGACGAGCATGTAGGCGACATGCTCCAACAATTCGTTTTTGTGTGGACTATCGACGCCTCAACAAGATAACCCGGAAAGATGTCTATCCTCTCCCCCGTATCGACGACGCACTGGACTACCTCCAAGGTGCTGAATTCTTTTCGTCCTTAGACTTAACGATCTGGTTATTGGCAAGTCCCGGTGGCTGAGTCAGATCACCCAAAAAACGGCATTCGTTACGCCTGACGGCTTATATGAATTTACTGTGATGCCCTTTGGCCTGTGCAATGCGCCTGCCACATTTGAAAGAATGATGGATAACATCCTCCGGGGCCTCAAATGGTAGACATACCTTTGTTATCTCGATGACATTGTCATCTTTACCCCAGACTTTTCTTCTCACCTGCTCCAACTTGAATGCGTCCTCACTTCCGTCACCGATGCTGGACTCTAGCTCAACATCAAGAAGTGTCGCTTCGCTGCCTGACAGCTAGTCATCCTTGGACACGTTTCAAAAGATGGTGTGCTTCCAGATCCTATCAAACTCCAAGAAGTCGCCGAATTCGCACGACCAAAGACCACAAAAGAACTCCGCAGCTTCATCGGATTGTGCTCATACCTTCGCCATTTCATCCGCAACTTCGCCATCATAATAGCGCCTTTGTCGCAGCTTCTCGCGGGTAACCACGACTTCTCGGCCTGGTCGCCACTTTGCAATGCCGCATTCGCGACGCTGCGTCGATTTCTAACCTCACCCCCATTTCTCCGTCATTTCGAGCCATGCGCACTGACAGAATACACACGGATGCTAGTGGTGTCGGCATTGGCACTGTTCTTGCGCAACGAAAGACTGGCTTTGATGAATACGTCGTTGCCTACGCCACCCGCGCACAGCAGAAGCCAACTATTCCGTCACAGGAAAAGAATGCGTGGCTATCATTTCGGCCATAACTAAATTCCACCCTTACCTCTACGGCCGCCCATTCGATGTCATAACTGACCATCATGCCCTCTGCTGGCTGTCGTCCTTAAAAGATTGTTCAGGTCGCCTCGCTCAATGGGCGGACCTCCAAGAGTACGACATTCGAGTGCTGTACTGCTCTGGCTGTAAACGTTCAGACGCGGATGCCCTGTCCCGCTCCCCTGTATCAGGCCGGCCCAATTATTCGAAGGTACCAATATGCGAGTCCTCCCTTACCGCCACGGACTTGCTTTTGGAGCAGCAGAAGGATCGATGGATTGTCTCTATGCTGACTTTTCTGTCCAACCCATCAGCGCCTTCTTCTTACTGTACACTGCATCGCCAAACACACCACTTCGCTGTTCGTGACGGACTCCTATATCACTGTAACTACCTCTCGGATGGCCGCAAATGGTTACTCGTGGTCCAACGACATCTACATTTGGAAATATGTGCAGCATTTCATGATGACCCATAATGCGTGCACGCAGGAGTACTAAAATCATATGCGCGCCTGCGACTCCGTTATTACTGGCGCGGAATGTACCGATTCGTCCGCCGATATGTGCGCTCCTGCCTCGCTGGCCAACGCCACAAGAATACCCCTCATTCCTCAGCTGCTCCATTGCAACCATTGCCTTGCCCAGGACGCGCCTTTGACCTCGTCAGAATTTGATCTTTACGTGCCCCTGCCGAGTACTTCAGACGGCAACCGCTGGGTGATTGTGGCAATAGACCATCTTACGCGCTACGCGGAAACTTCGCCTCTGCCCAACGCATCTGCACGTGATGTTGCATGGTTCCTTCTGCGTAACATCATACTTCACCATGGAGCCCCCAGAGAATTGCTGAGTGACACAGGCCGTGTCTTTCTCTGTGACGTTATAGAAGCCCTACTTAAGGAATGCCATGTAATTCACCGCACCACTAGTGCATACCACCCGCAGACTAATGGGATGACCGAGCGCTTTAATCATACTCTTGTTGGCATGTTATCCACGTACGTCGCATCTGACCACACCAGTTTGGACCGTGTTCTACCCTTCGTGACGTATGCTTACAACACCGCCACACAGACCACTTAGGAATTTTTCCCGTTCTTTTTTTTTTTACGGACGCGAGCCTTCCTGCACAATGGACACCATCCTTCCGTATCACCCTGACACGCCGGAATCTACTGCCCTCTCCGAAGCTGCTGCACACACGAAAGAGTACCGTTAGCTCGCCTGCACATTTACTTTGGGAGACCAGCAGCGACAAAAGCACCATCGGGATATTCCCGCCTCTCCTGCACCCTATGCCCCTGACTCACTAGTCTTGCTTTGGGTTCGCGCCACAATCCCTGGACTTTCACCCAAACTCGTTTCCAAGTACCAGGGTCCCTACTTTGTGGTCAATCAAACGTCTCCTGGTAGAACCCCTTGAGCCACTTTCGGATAAGCGCCGCCGAGGGCGTGAAATTGTGCACGTTCAGTGGCTAAAGCCTTACTTCGACCCACCTGTGCTATCCTGCCCGTAGGTTGCCGGGACGGCTCTTCTTCTCCGCGGAGATAATTGTACTGAAGTGCTTTGAGAAAGACGACGACGACGAGTTGGTCGAAGCCTTGTGCCTGTGTTGCCTGAGCTGTGCCACCTCTCGCTGCGGTGCTCTACTCTCTCAGGGCTGCATTAATTAAACCAGAACGCCTCTCTACACAAGAAATTTCACGACAGTTTCTGCATATTGCTTGAGAAAAGTGTTAGGAATATTATCACAACCAGAAGACGTTTTGACATTCAGATTTGACAAAAGTGACAGTACACCTGGATAGGATATAAATGATATGTCACATGTTGAAGCAGAAGCCGTGGATTGGCACATGATAGTTCGTGAGTACACACTATGAAAATGTGTTAAAATGTTGCGCAATTTTTATTGAGTCTGAAATCATGTGATCATGAAATTTAAGCAGTGTGAAAGGTTTCTTTTGCTCACTTATGAAAGTCCAGAACTTTGTTGGGTCATGTTTTATGAATTTTGGCAATAACATTTGAAAATAATTATCTTTAATTGCTCGTAGATCATGCGCTACCTGCTCACGCAGTGCACTTACTGAAGGTGACTGCGCATGTCGCTTTTTTAATTGCTTAAGCTTGCGTTTCAGTTGAATGAGGTCACGCGTCATCCATGGCGTCTTCTTATGAATTCTTTTTTGTTTATTTGGCACAAATGAATCTAAACAATTAAGGCACATATCTCAAAATTGATACAAAGAACATCGACATCATTGTCATTGAAATCAAACAGGCAACAATCTATGTATTCTAAAATGCTTGCGTCATCAGCACGTGAATAATCCTTAACTAAGCAGAATGATTTCGCTTGCTCACTGTGAGAGCTCAGCGACAAGAAAACACTAACAAGATAATGGTCGGACAGTCCCTGTTCTACAGAGGCAGTAAAATTAGAAAAATTTCTGGGAAGAAACAGTAAATCTAAAACCGATTTACATGTTCCCTGTTCTCGAGTTGGCTCACGAACAACTTGCATTAGGTTGTGTGCTAGCATGATGTTAGAAACAATGTTCACGTGACTGTTATAACTTTCAAGGGCCTTTAGTCCATCGCAGTCAACACCGGGTAAGTTAAAATCGCCAATGATTAAGATTTTGGATTTCAATTATTGCGACATATGAGCTTCTAATTTTCTGAAGTAATCCGGAGCTACATCAAGGGGTTTATATAACGCGTACATGATAAATTGATGACCCCAGCATGAGAGCTTGATACATAAGCCTTCAATATCAGTAATATCACCCAATAAGGAAGATTCAACATTGTTTTTAATGAGTACAGCAACACCTCCTCTTGAAGCCCTATCTTTACGGTATACTTTGTACTGAACGTGAGCCTCTCAGATCCTGGGATTGCTAAGAAATCAGACCTGTCACCCTTAGCCCTGAAGCAGTTGTCCCTGCTTTGCCTACATGAGTCTTGACTGAATACATATATACACGGACGGTTCCACCAATTCCAACAGCTCTACCAGAGCAGTGGTTGTTCCATCGGGCACCGTCTCTTTGCAATTTAAGTACTCTCACAACACCACGTCGACAGCAGCAGAACTTGCGGCTCTTCAAGGTGCAATCCATTACGTGCTCCAGCAACCACCAAATCGTTGGGCCATTTTCTGCGATTCGAAAGCAGCCCTACAAACTCTGCAGTTTGCCCTACGTCACGGGTTACACGAACAGCTAGTGTACGAAATAAGGCAAGCTCATCACCACGCGATTGAGAAAGGACGCAACATTGTATTTCAGTGGTTGCCGAGCCACTGCGGAATTGTTGGCAATGACAGTGCCGATGAAGCTGCTCGCTCGGCTCATCAAAAACATCAGCGAGTGCCTATACCGCTCTCAATAACGGACGCTGCGCGGCAACTTCAGTCACTTGCTTGCCACATCACACTTCAAAGATGGAATTCACCAGGTTTCAGCAACTCACGCTTGCATTCTCTCGACCCTAAATTGCGACTTCACCTGTCACCTGGACTCTCCAGTAGCGAAGCAACTTTACTGTGTCGCGTGTGGTTGGGCATCGCATTTACAAATTCCTATTCATTCCTGATAGGAATGGCTAACAGTGCAGCATGCAATTCGTGCAGGTGCAATGAGACACTAGAGCACCTTCTGTGTCATTGCCCAGCTTTTGACGCTCAATGACAGATTCTTCAAGCTCAATTCAGCATGTTAGATAGCAGAGTGCTGTCAGAGGAAAAGATTCTGGGACCATGGCCTACGCATTCTTGCATGCGAAAGGCCACAAAAGCTCTTCTTCACTTCTTGAAGGAGACTGGACTATATGAATGCTTGTGACAGTGGACCTTTCTCTGCGACTGGCTGTGTGAATGACTGACTCTTTATGATTTTTTTTATATTCTCGCTCCTTATCTATTTATCCCCCTTCCCTCTCCCCAAGCGTAGGGTAGCCAACCGGGCACGTCCTTGGTTAACCTCCCTACTTTTCCCTTCACGTTTCTCTCTCTCTCTCTTTGTACTGAACAGGGAAAATGTGTTCATCTATCTTATCGCGGAGCCACCTCTCGGTAATGACTGATATGTGGATCATGTTGTACTAAAGCACTTTCTAACGAATCAATGTTATTGCGTATACTACGTGCGTTTATGCTGATCGTGCGCAGTTGCCTATTTGATACTGAGCATCCTTGTCATGCTTGACATTGGCTACGTTGATTTCCTGTTTGCTATGCTTTACCTTGTTTTTCTGTTTTCACACATTTGCCCCTAGATTCATCCCACACAACCATCCACTTTATGCTTATCATGGAGCAAAGTTACCTTTTTGCCCTGAGCTTTTTCAGCCTTAACACTTTCCCAGAGTAGTTTTCAATTGTTTAACGTAGCTTGCGAATAATCATTCTGAATAAATATTGAAGATTCTTTCAGTTTCCTCACATTATTGAATATTTCCTTTTTTTCATTGAAATCTTGCAGATAAACAATTACAGGTCGTTTACCGCGCTGCCTACCGAGTCTATGAATGCATCCTATCGACACGCAGCTCATGCTCAGTGTATCTTTAAAAATGCCAGAAACAACTTTTCCCTTCAGATCAGCTTCTATTTCCTCAGGACTTTCAGGCAATCCATGTATAATTATGTTGGACCTTCTATTTTTGTCTTCTAGGTCAGTTAGTTTCATTGCTTGAAACTTTACTACATGTTCAAATGTCTTAAGAGGAATCTGAACTTGCTCATCTTGATTAGCAGGCGATGAAGTTAACATACTCCTAATCTCAGTCATATTCTGAAGATCATTAATCAGTTTTACTTTGTTGGTGACCAAAGCTTTAATTTCTTTTAATGCTTTAGTGATGGCCCTTTGGCCTTCCAGCAATTCCTCGAACATCTCCTCTTGCGTAGGGCCTGGATTCTCTTCTACGTCACCACAACTTGGCAGTTTACAGACAAGAAAACTATCGTACATGATACCAAGGCACTGTTGGAGGCACGGCAGAACCACAATACCACGAACATCACTACGGATTGAAATGGTAGAAACCGTAAAAGCACCAACCTCTGCAATGCAAAACAGATGCGTGGTCAGCCACATGCCAGTGTTGGTTCCGCCGTACCCACAAAAGATGAAGTTGTGCGGCTTCTCGTATATATTGCAGCTTGCTGATAACGCCATGCCAGCAGGGTGTCATCAGAGGATGAGTAGGCTGATAAGGGTTGTTCCACTGTGGTGAAAAACTGCAAGTCATCGACGTCGAATTGCCACTGGCCACATGCTTGCACACCGTGGTTTGTTGATTCAGAGATGCCACGCAAAACGCCCTGTGCAATGCAAAACAGATGTGTGGTCAGCCACATGCCACTGTTGGTTCTGCCGTAATGAATTTCTTAGTTAATTACTTAACGACACATTGCAATTTATGAATTGTAGCTGGTGAGTTTGCAAGACGCATTCACTTGAAATGAATTTCCAGGATGACACCAGTTTCGAGATATTATTTCTCGAAGTGTCACGAACTTAGTGTTGTACACGTTCCTCTAAAACAGGAACGAAAGCTCGTTCCTTACGAATATTGAAACGAGTTCCCGTTACAAGTTCCTTGAATGCGAAAGGAACGCGTTCCGGTTACACTTTAAGTATTGGAACGTGTCGTTACATTAATGTTCCATTTGATTTTTGTTTAAATTCAAATATAGCGTCGGATAATCTTGAGGCGATATAAAGTGAGAAATTTAAAACTCGCATCGAACTACGTATAATATACGAATTGGAACATCGCCGGCAGCAAATTATCTGGAGATAAAAATAATCCAAAGAAGCACTCCTACATTAATTTTTTCAGGGAGCACCGGACATACTCCAGACATGTCTAACTGCAATTTTGGTGCTCGTTTATTACAAGTGCAACACATATGGCATTTTCGACTTCGGTCTTCAAATGCGCATTCAGGATAGTGCACTTCAGATGTGCAAATAGAAAGTTACTCAGATTCACCAATATAATGAAATTTCTTGCACAAGAAACCGCATCGAAAGGAACAACACATAAGCATTTAATGAATGCGGATTCAATATTGCAGTACGAGTGAGAAAATTATCTCCAGAATACATATTCGCAACTTAGTAAAGTCCCTTTGAACTCAGCAAGAGTTGCATCTCAATGTTGGCGTCCGACAAGACGAACCCGTTTTTTTCGTCAGCACTTCGTTAGCAAAGTTGAACAGACGTATCACCGAAGTGCTTGAGGGTGCTGCCGTGTTGTACCTGAGGAAAAGTTGGCTCAGACCCTCGAACTTCTTCATCTGAGACAGCGGGTAGTCCACTGGTACTATATAGCAGGTAACGCGACAGATCATCCTGTGTCTCAGTTGGAATTGTTTGGTGCCTGAACGAGAAGAAATCTTCGGGCGCGGACGAGGTGGCAACATCTGCGCTGCCTGGTTTGGCCTCATTGCCACACGCTCACCTGCGCCCCCGGCTCACCTGTGCCCCCGGCAGGCGCCTTGAAGTGAAAACCACGATTGGCTGGTAGGGTCATGACAAATGCGAGTTACGTGAGGACTGGAAATTTTCCATCCGCCGTGAAGTCCCTCGAATGGCGTGCGATCCTGACGTCATCGTTCCTCTGCGGCAGGCTGGCATGCCGGCATGGAGGAAAGAAACTACAGGAGGGAGCGTCACGTGATAATCTTGAATGCTATTCATTAAGATATAGTGGAGAGCTCACGAAAAAAATGCACCATAGTCACTTAACAGGCAAGCGGTAATTTTTTGCGAATCATGCAGTCGCCCATCCGCCCTGAATGATGGATTAACAAAAAGAAGCAACGGGAATTTCCTTGTTGAGAAGACCGATAATCATACAGTGCGACGTAACTTGAGAAATAACGATATTGATACGTTCGAGATTTTAGAAGAAAAGAAAAAAAAAAAGATTGAATCGTCGCGATGGCACATCGTGAGTCGCCATATAGCGTCGAAGTCCTTAGTTATTGGTCGGTTGGTAATAACTTCATTGAAATGTCCTGCAGTTTTGGTGACCCGGGCTCAGGTCTCCCACGACGGGGTGTCGAGATCTTGTCTCACCGCCGCCTCGCGGGCCTGCTGGACAGGCGAGAGTTGGTCGCCAAGGTCGGAGCTGCGCAGAGCATTGGCCCACCTCAGCGATAGGGTCTCAGAGTTTAATTCGTTTTTGTGTTGGGCATTACATTCCCATAGCATGTGTTTGACTGTAGGTTTCCTGTTTGCGTATCTTGCGTGTGTCTTCTTTGTGTTATAACGAAATTATTTTTGAACAGCTCTGATAACGTCCACGCAACAATGGTTGCTTATGTACTGTCAAATGTTCATATGCTACGGCCTAAATCTCACGGTATGGTGCAAAAACGCGCTCGCAGCAAAAGCGAAACATTGTGAGCGGACATGCATGCAGAGGCGCAGTCGGTCGCTGCGACGTACGATCGCTGCATTGAGGCTTCATTCTGTTATGCGCCATTTGGTTATACGGACACCACACTATAAGAACATATTTCACATAGTCTGCTCTCAGCATTGCGTACCTTTCACGCAAGAAGCTGGTTCGGGGGACTTCATCACCACGTCGACCGCGCGCAATGGGCGTTCATTGTATGTATTCGGTAAGGCTGTCAGGGAGGAAGCATGCACATCGTGTCTCGAACAAGTACAACCCTTTATTCCCTCTCCTTGGCCTCCCCACCACTCCTTCTCCATGCTCACGATGTCGCTCCGTCAGTGGCGCCATCTCTCGGCTCCGTATCAGTGAGGATGATGTCGCTCTGTCTGGTGGCGCCATCTCTCGGCCTTGCGGTGGTTGTCCCCGCCACACAGTCCTTACACGTCTCCCCCCCCCCGTAGAACGTGAACCAGTCGCAGGCATGTCCAGTCGGGGTTCATAATACGTGGTCAGCTGGTCGGCATGGGCTATCCCGCGACGGCACCCTGTCGTTGGGTCTGTCAGCATGAAGTCGTTAACACCGACATTCCTTGTAATCCTATAAGGACCTGAACATCTTCGTACGAGCTTCGATGATACGCCTGTTGCTGCATTACTTAAAGTATGGCTGTCCAGGAGAACAAGGTCGCCTGGTTTCAGTGTAACTGGCTGCCTGTGGTGGTCGTAATATGCCTTTTGTTTCGCCTGAGCGGCAGTTTGCTGTCCGTGAGTAAATTCAAAGGCCTGGGCAAGGCACTGGCGAACTTCTTCGGAAAAGGCATGGTAAGCCGCGGCAGGCGGTTCAACGTTGTCCTTGGTGCCAGGTGGTTCCCATGGAGTGCGCAGCTCTCGACCATAACACAGGAAGGCAGGCGTGTAGCCTGTCACAACGCTCTCCGCAGTGCGGAGAGCAAAGGCAATTTCGGGGATGTGAGAGTCTCACTCCTTGTGGTTTGTGCAGTAGGCCCGGAGGCATTCCTTAACTGTACCCTTATGGTGTTCTACCATCTGTCCATCGGGGCGGTAAGGCACGGTATGACGGTCTTTTATGCCCCATTGCTTCAGGAGGCTCTTCCAAAGCGTACTGACAAATGGGCGCCCGTTGTCGCTGGAAATTGCTACTGGTACTCCATGCCGACAGAAGACTTGCCGCATACAATCAACAATGTTTTGGCTGGTAGCAGCTCTTAGAGGAAACAATTCAATGAACTTTGTGAACTTGTCAACCACCACCAGCAGGTACTGGTGGCGCCGTGGTGTGAGTGGTAACGGTCTGATGACATCTACACTAAGTTCCTCCATCGGTGCAGTGGCCCACTGGCTGCTCATAAGGCCTGCTGGCTTTTGGCGATTTGCCCTGGAGCGCTGGCAAACTTTACAGCATCTGACATATTTAGATACATCTGCTCGCATACCCAGCCATACGAAACGAGAAGAGACACGCTGAAATGTCTTGAAAAAACCTGCATGTGCACTCGTGGGGTGGTCATGTGCCATTGTCAGCACCAGAGTCCGCAAGCGCTCTGGTGGCACCTTTTGGTTCCCTCTGTGCTGAACGAGCAACCCAGTAGACTCCAGTTATGTCGAAGCAGCCGAGTCCTTAATTAGGCGTGATTGTGGGTCGTTCTCTGGGGGCGTTGTACCTTGCATGACGCTTTTCAGCTTGGCAAACAGTGGATCACGACCTTGCTTCTCAATCAGGCATTCTATATCGTTAAGGAGAGTCACATCGTCTGTCACAGACAGGGGGGCAACTATCTCGAACGTAATGTGTTGCTCAGGCTCTTGAACGGTAATCGGAAACAGAGTTTCGGGTAGAGTCTGGCTTGGGTTGTCTGGAAAGTTCAAGGGGGCTCTGCTAAGGGCATCTGCTGGAATGTTGGCAAGTCCTCTCCTGTGTTTGATCTTGCAGTTAAGGCCTTGCAGCCTAAGGACCCACCGCATGACTCTTGGTGAGGTTTGATTTGTTTGAAACATCCATGAGAGAGAAGAATGGTCACAGTGGATTTCGAATTCCGTAAATTCGAGGTAAGGTCTGAATTTATCGACTGCCCAGACCACTGCCAGGCACTCCCATTCCTGAACAGTGTACTCTTTTTCTGCCTCGGTGAGTACCCTGCTTTCGAACGACACGGGTCTGAGTTCCTCGGGGCTTGCCTGGAGTAGCACAGCAGCTATTCCGATACCACTGGCATCTGTTTCCACCACAAAGGGCTGGTTGAGGTCAGGCAGGTTCACCACGGCATCATTGGCCAACGACTGCTTCAGACTCTGGAGTGCGCACTCTTGCTTGTTGGTCCACTGCCAGGGTGCATCTTTCTTCGAAAGGCTGGTGAGGGGGTGGGCTGTGAGAGAAAATCGAGGTATGAAGCTTCGATAATACATTTTCTTAAATTTTTGCACGCAAATAAACAGGGACGAAGAAAAGGAGACACAAGGACGAGCGCTTTCTAACAACTGATGTTTATTATTGAAGAACCACCGGCTTAAATACCCACAGATCTGCGCGATCCTGTCAAAAGAATATGTCAAGAGCGCATAAAATAACGCTTGTCATGAAATGCCGCTACGCGGTCAGCATAAAAAGCAGCAATGTTCATAAAACAAGCACAAAAGGCGAAAACGCGTTAAAGATATGATGACAGCAGCGAATTCTCTTTATCTAACAATGAAACAGAAGGATGACTGATGCATTTTTCTTTTAGTTTTTCAATCCAGTGAGCTTCCACAATTTCTCTCGCGGTTTGATTTCTATGCCTAAGCAAAATGGCGGTGCTTTCAAGACAAGGTGAGCACGCATGTTCTTCACAATGCATCGCCAAATGCGTACTAGGGCGACCTTTGAGACTAGACAAGTGTTCCCTTAGTCTCGTGTTAACGCATCTCGAAGTCTGCCCTACGTACACATGACCACACGTCAAAGGAATCTGATAAACAACGTTCATCGCGCAATCGACAAATTGGTTCTTACGTGGATGTTTTATACTACATCCTTTCTTAGCATCATCCTTACTTTCAAACTTACTTTTGACCTTAGAACACACACTGCCTATTTTGTTTTTTGCTGAAAACACCACTATTACTTCGTAACTCCCAGCCACCTTCTTAAGTCTGTGTGAAAGGCCATGAACATACGGAATCACTGACACCTTAGAAGCTAAATTTTTCTGTCTTTGATTACTTGTGCATGATTCTTTATCCTGTTTTAGTTTTTTCATTAATCTAGAGCATGACGCCAGCATCACAGCGAGCGGGTATCCAGCCTTTCTCAACCGATTGACTTGTTCAAGAAATGCAATGTTTACAGTGTGATAACATGATTTCAACAACGCTGACCTGAAACATGAAATGACTATACCATTCTTCACAAGCCTAGAATGGTTAGAGGCATAGTTCATTAGTGGTTTTCCATCTCGGGGCGAGAATGACCAACACACATGTTCTGGTAGAAATTCTAACTTGACATCTAGAAACTGTAGCTTATTATCTACTGGTACTTCAGAAGTGAAAGTCAAGCCCTTGCCCAGAGAATTAAATGATTTTACTACCCTATTTCTGAAAACATCTTTGTCTACATGACAGCCCAAAATCAAGTAGTCATCTACATATCTGTATACCTTATATACTACACCTTCTAAATCTTTTGCCAGCTCTCTGTCTATGCTTCCCAGAAAAATGCTACTAAGGATGGGAGCTACCTTTGACCCGATGCACACGCCCCCTGCCTGTATATACGTTTAATCACAGAATCCTACGTGTGTATTAGCTAAATAAAAATGCAGAAGTTCAAGAAAGGACTCAACAGTCATCCCGCACGTGTTGCGAAATGACACCTCGTCATTCTCATTTGTTATGCAATCATGAACACTGCGCATTAAGGGCCCATGCGGCAAGGAATAATAGAGGTCTTGAACATCTATGCTGAATCCCCGTGTGCTCACCTTTTCTTGAAAGCACCGCCATTTTGCTTAGGCATAGAAATCAAACCGCGAGAGAAATTGTGGAAGCTCACTGGATTGAAAAACTAAAAGAAAAATGCATCAGTCATCCTTCTGTTTCATTGTTAGATAAAGAGAATTCGCTGCTGTCATCATATCTTTAACGCGTTTTCGCCTTTTGTGCTTGTTTTATGAACATTGCTGCTTTTTATGCTGACCGCGTAGCGGCATTTCATGACAAGCGTTATTTTATGCGCTCTTGACATGTTCTATTGACAGGATCGCGCAGATCTGTGGGTATTTAAGCCGGTGGTTCTTCAATAATAAACATCAGTTGTTAGAAAGCGCTCGTCCTTGTGTCTCCTTTTCTTCGTCCCTGTTTATTTGCGCGCAAAAATTTAAGAAAATGAATCTGTTCCAACTAGGCCGACTCGCAGTTATGCTTCGATAATACCCCGCCAGGCCAAGGAAAGATTGCAGTTGTTTGACTGTTGCTGGTTGAGGATAGTGCAACACAGCAAGCACTTTGCCTTTGTCAGGTCTACACTGCCCAGGTGAAATAATATGTCCAAGGAACCTGAGCGAGTGGTGACAGAGTTGGATCTTGTCTGGGTTGATGGTGAGGCCTGCGGCTCTGATGCGCTCGAGTACACATTGGATGTGTTCCACGTGCTTGTCCAGAGTGTCTAAATACACCAGGACGTCGTCGAGGAATTCCATTGCAAATTCATGATTTATACCATCCAAAACTCTGTCCATCAACGTTTGGAAGGTTGCTGGCCCACCTGCCACTAAGAAGGGCATCCTAGTGAATTCAAAGGTGCCCTGGTGGCAGATAAATGCGGTTTTAGTTATATCCTGTTAGCATACTGGGATTCGGAAAAAGCCTTGTGACAGATCAAAACTTGAAAACCATTGTGCCTGACCCAGCTGTGCCAAGAGCCAGTCAGTCCTGGGCATAGGGTAAACAGGCACCCTTGTTCGGCTATTCAGTGGCCGATAATCAATGGCGAGGCGGAAGCCACCAGACTTTTTTGCGACCAAAACAGGAGCACTCGTCCACTGACTGGTACTCGGGCGTATGAGCTTGTAGCGCCCACCGACGCCGCAGCGCGGGGCGCTTCGTTCGGCGCTCTCAGCTGGTGCCTTGGCACCGGCTGTCAAAGAAGGTGAAAATAAAAGACGCGCAGTGCTTGCTCGAGGCGCAAGCTCGGCACACGCAGTGTCGTTCCAAAAGCCAGCCACGCTGGTCGTCGCAGCCCCGTCGCTCGGTTCGCCACCTTCGCCCTTCTGATCAGGGACAACGGCAAGGCTCGTACAGCCGCCGTCACGTCCCTCCTACATTGGTGACCCGGAAGAGCGCGCCTTTTCCCGAGCGACACGCTGCCATAGCTCACCTGGCCGGAGCCCCAGTTCGACCCGCCATTGCCGCCGTTCTCGTCCAGCTATGTCGGCGCATGGTTCGCCCAGTTCGAGGCGGCTCTGGAGCTGAACCACATATGGATACAGGAGTTCAAGCACGTGGTACTCCTCGACGTCCTCCCGCTTGCTCTCCAGCTCCACCCCGGTGTTCCATCGCCTGGCCCGCGCCTGTACGACGAACTGCGGCAGTCCATCCTGGACTTCTACGGTGCTGTCTACCACCCTCTTCCAGAGGTAGACCGCGCGGTGCGCGAGTCATTTCTGCCAGCGCCTTCACCGCCAACACCAGACGCGTCTGCTCCTGCGCCCATCAGGCAAGCCTTCCTCCCTCAACTTGCCCTGATACCGTCTCGGCGCCCACCCGATACGCTACCGCACAGTCTCCAGCCTCCGGCTCTCTCCAGGGGTCTCTTTCGTGCGAGTACATGCACAATGTTGTCGCTGAGGGTATTGTCACGACCATGACACCGGCCACGTCATCGCCTTTCTCGCCCCCAACGATGACAGGCGACAGTGGAGACATCACCGACCCAACGCCGGCTACCGTGCCGCATGCCATTGGGTCTGTCTCCAACGCCATCGCTCCTGCAACAACAGCACCCGACCCTTCCACGTGGTCTGCTGAGCCGGTCTCCGAGGCAGTGCGCGAGCTCGGTATCACGCCGATCCCACTGCCTCCGACTCTGCCGGCTACCACCACCGCGGACACGGGCCACGACCTTCAGCGACCCTCACTGCATCCCATGTCAGGCGTCCTCAACGAACCATCGGACGCTCCTGCAGGCCTTGACCCCCCTTTGCCCGGTCAGCTCGTGGCTCACTCACCACGTATTCCGTCGCCATGTACCCCGCCAGGCTGCGCCGCGTCCACCTGCACTGCTCGCGTCGTGGTCCGCCCAGCACTTCAACTCCATCGGTCGTGCGCGCACCCTACGCGCCACGTAACAGTGCGGCACGTAATACGCCGCCGACAACGCTCGTGCGGGTACCGCCGGCGTACCATTCGCCTCACAGGCCTCCCCGTTCCTCCTTCAAGACGCATGGGCCGATCATTATATTGTCGGCTGGACGCGCCCCTCCCAAAAGCGTCCATTCTGCGAGTCCCTAGACCGTTGCGGAGCTCCCAGTGCCGCCCGCCTGAGTAGTGGTGGCGACCCGATGCCTTCATGTTGACGACTCGGACTGGCCACGGACACTTTTCAACCACGATTCAACTGCCTCGCCATTTCGAAGTTCCGTCTGGGCAGGGGGCCCTGTAGCGCCCACCGACGCTGCAACTGCGGGGTGCTTCGTTCGGCGCTCTCAGCTGGTGCCTTGGCGCCGGCTGTCAAAGAAGGAGAAAATAAAAGACGCGCAGCGCGTGCTCGAGGCGCAAGCTCGGCATGCGCAGTGTCGTTCCAAAAGCCAGCCACGCTGGTCGTCGCAGCCCCGCCGCTCGGTTCGCCGCCTTCGCCCTTCTGATCAGGGGTGCAGTTATCCATAATGGCCTGTTTTTTGGCATTGACAGGGCGAAGCTTGCAACGTACAGGTAGGCTGTCCCAGTGTCAATTCGATGTTCAGCAATTGTCATGCGCCCGGGGGTAGTTGTAATAATTTGGCTGAAAGTGTCAAGCACCTGCACCAGACGTGGATCAACATTCATCTGAGCCGCAAAGCTAGCAGGGTCATTGGCAGTTGAGACCTCAGAGCTGACCATAGGCCCAGGTTGCTCAGTGAATATTGGTTGCTCGGCAAAGATTGCTTGCTGGTAATATGATTCTTCGCTGTCTAGCTCCCCCTTAACCTGCTGCTCTCCTTTGACGAAGGGTACCATGCACTGCGGTTCCGTCCCAATTGTCCAACCTCCCAGTGCAATATGGAGCGATATTCCAGTCACTGTCAGGAAGTCCCTCCCGAGTACAATGTCCTTACAGAAGTCAGGCACACACAGGAACCGCTGGCGGCGGGAGCCTGCCGCCCAGTGGATCTTGCATCGGAGCGAGGACGTAGATTGAGACCAGCCCGTGGCCAGGCGGAGTGCGCGTACCTCTCTTTTGTGACTGGCTCCTGTGGCTTCAACAGCTGCCATCGCTTGTTGTCCCAGAAGGCTGACGCTGGATCCCGTGTCCACGAGGGCCTGGAATGTCGTTGCTCCGATGTGGATGTCGAGAAGGGGTTCCTTTCTGCCAGCAGTGGCCACAACCTGGAACGCGCTGTCGTAGATGCCTGCCGGCGTAGCATCTACCAATGGATGTTTCCCGAGTACTGATTCTCTGGGCATTCGGCCCGCACGTGCCCCAGTTGATGGCACTGAAAACACCTGGGCGGCGCATTTTGCCTACCCGTGGCGCATTGGCGGGCAACATGGCCTATCCCTCTGCAGCGCTGGCAGTGGACTTCTCGTGTGTTGGGCCACTGCCAACGAGCGGCCGGTTGCGAGGTGTGGGCGACTGGCTGCGTCAGCGTAGGAACGGTGGGGGCGGGATGAATTCTATCACGAAGATAGGACGGTTGGACCGCTGCGGGGTGTAGTGGCCAGTGGTATGGCGGCGACATTGTGGCTGACATAGTGGTGCCCACGGTGGCAGCCGCCGACATGGGCCACAGTCCGAGAGCGTTCGCAACTGCCCTGTGTGGTTGGAATGCCAAACCCTTTGCGACCTGGTTTGTTGGTGGTGGCGGTGGTTTGTACTGCCATCGCCGCCACGCTCTTTCCATCAATCCGTCTGCCTCCATCGTGAGCTCCCTCAGTGTGGTAAAGGTTGACCCTTCTGCGAGGTCTTGTAACTGCGGGTGCATTTGGTGGAGAACCCGCTGGACCTTCTCCTCTACTGGTACGGTTTCACCGATGCGGTCGTAGTATGCCGATATGACATAAATGAACTCCTTCAGGTTCTCCTCTGGGTGCTGGGTGCATTGTTGAAGCTCTTCCTTCAGGCGGCGCTTCAAGTCAATTGAAGCGAACTCCGCACGGAACGCTTGTGTGAACTCTTCCCACGTGGCGAAAACACCCGACAAAGCGCCACCACAGCTTAGCGCTGCCCTCCAAGGCAGCCGGCACCACGTTGCTAAGCCTTCTGGCAGAGTCGATACCAGACACGAGGCAAATGTTCTCCAAACGTTCGCGGAACACCTCCGGTGACTGTAGGTCATTGAATCCTGTGAACTTCGGCAGCTCTGATGTCACGGCAGGTGGCTGCGACACAGCTGCCGGCACCCCTAGGCCTACCGGCGCGGTAGTCACGGTGGCGGTCATCACTCGTTGCCGCAGCAGGGAGGCAACCTGTTCCCGCTGGATGGGCGATCCGTCTGTCTGGTTGACGAGGTACTGCACTACTTCCTCCGAAACATTCACGCTATCCATTTCCAATCCCGGACGAGCCCCCACTTGTCAGCAAGGAAGCGTGCACACCGCGTCTCTAACAAGTACAACCCTTTATTCCCTCTGCTCGGCCTCCCCACCACTCCTTCTCCGTGCTCACAATGTCGCTCCGTCCAGTGGTACCATCTCTCGGCTCCGTATCGGTGATGATGATGTCGCTCTGTCCGGTGGCGCCATCTCTCGGCCTTGCGGTGGTTGTCTCCGCCACACAGTCCTTACAAAGAGATAGTGCCTGTAAACTCTTCTGCACTTTCTGTTTGCCCAAGATTATTATTTTGACAGTAAGAAACTTCCCTCGTTTGGAGAGTACTTACAGAAACTGGCCAGTAGGGCTCCTGCGTGGTGTTCTTATTGAGCGCCGACAGCCAAACCTATGAGGAGCGCGCCGCATTATCCCTCATACTACGCAAGCGAGGCGCTTCAAACAGATGGCGACTCCTTAAGTCCTCGCCCCCAATAAAACGGCACTTTGGGAAAAAAGTAAGTGGAATAACAGTGCATTTTTACAGTGAGTTTGATGGCGCATATCTCCAACTGTGTCAAATGGGCAGTAAAGATGGTTCCTCAGTCCAATGCTGTGGCACTATGTTAGTGACGAGAAATTCAGCTACTTCAACGGCCGTTCCCCTAAGAATAGACACTGTCTCGGCATATCAAGTTAGGTAGTCAGTTGCAACTATGATCCATCGCTTTCCTGACAATGATGTAGGAGAGAGTCCAAGTACGTCCATTCCCACTTGTGCGAATGAACCTTCCGGTGGCTGTATGGGTTGAAGGAAACCTGCTGGTTTCAGTGGTGGTGTTTTACATCTTTGGCAATCCCACAGGTTCTCATATATTGTTGCACAGAATTCAACAACTGTGGAAGGAAGAATTATTTCATGTGAATGCGTGAAAATATTCTGGTCACTCCTGGAGTGTCCTGCTGATGGGTCACTGTGGCGCGCTTCCAATATCTCGGGTCATAACTTTGAAGGGACGACAAGCAGAAATGTCTCTGCACTATGCTCAAAATGCCTTTTGTAATGAACACGGAGAAAGGAAACTGAGGGGAAATTAGTTGTAGCTTTTAATAGAAATTAAGAAAATTATGAATAAATGGAAATCAATGTGGATGAAAAAACTGCCCGCAGGTGGGATATGAACCCACGTCTTCGCATTACGCTTGCGATGCTCTTGACAATTGAGCTACTGCCACACTGTTTTCATCCGCTTTCTGGGGTATTTATGTTTATCTACTAGAACTAACCTGTCCATTTCGTGCAGGTGTAGATTCTGTGGATTCGATCAGCGCATGTGACAAGCAATCAGCATCACTGTGCTTGTGACCAGACTTGTATGCGACCGTTATATTGTATTCCTGTAGCCACAGGCTCCATCTTGCAAGTCGTCCAGACGGGACTTTGCGATTTGCCAACCAGTACAATAGATGATGGTCGCCGATAGCTTGAAACGGTCTACCATATAAGTATGGCCTAAACTTGCTGATGGCCCATATCACTGTGAGGCATTCTTTTTCTGTGGCTGAGTAGTTGACCTCAGCCTTCAAAAGAGTGTGACTAGTGTGCGCAATAACTCGTTCCTCTCCATTTTGCCGGTGAATGAGGATGACCCTAAGGCCTAAATTGCTTGCATTGGTGTGGATATCTGTTTCGGCTTCCCCATCAAGATGCGCAAACTGGATGGTTCTGAAGATGCTTTTTTAGTTCGTTGAAGGCATTCTCCTGTTCACTCAAGTAGATGAAAATAATGTCTTCTTTTGTTGATTCGGCACTCCCTGAACAGTTCTTGATGAAGCATCTGTAGTAGGGGGATGCGGAGTCCTAAGAATCGCCTAATGGCCTTTTTGTACGTTGGAAATGTTTCCACTTCCGCAGTCTTCTCAGGGTCTAGCCGAATGCTTTCTGAACTGATGACATGGTCGAGGAAAAGTGGTTTGTTAAAGGCCTAATGAATATTCCTGTGGATTTATTGTCAAACCTGCTGATTTAATAGCTTTTGTCACAGCCCACAGTTGTTCTGTATGCTGCTCGAAGGTAGCAGAAACTATGACATTGTGTGGGATCTCACACGCGCTCTTGGGACAAAGGAACGACAATACAGTAGTGAAAACAAACAAAGGAGCATTTATTGCACCTTACATACACTAATGCATGCTAGCCGAATTACTACCCGTAGAACATTCACATGGTCGCGTGACAAATCAAGGAAGTCCAACTCATCGCGACCAGATAGCAAGCGAATATGTTCGCCCCATGCTATGACACCATCGCCTAGTCGTTCGTGTGTACGGTCACATGAACGGTGGCAAGTTCGAACGATCCGTGTTTGTCCATACCAATTTTCCGTCTAGGAAAATTTCATCTATGTGTGCCTGATCATCCATTGATTGCAAGGTGTTGTGTGCAAAATCCACAAGCTGGCTATCACACGAAAATCATTTTTAAATCCATGCTAGTGCTGGTAGAAAAATTTTATCGATTCAATGCGACTCGGTAGGTTGGGAGATACAGTGGGCTTAAGTAGTTTAGACGGTATGCTTGTTAATGATATCGGGCGGGGCTTCGTTACATCTGAGCGGTTTCCAGCCTTGTGGATTGGAATGATTTTGGCCTTTTTTGCCAGTCATGAGGTATGTCACCGGTGCTCAATTACTGCTTGAATATGACTTGATAATGAATGTGTGTTTTTTAACAACTTGCTAAGAATCTAGTCACAACCAGCAGAGGAAGAGAGATTAAGGGAACTGATTAGTTTAGCTATCCTATCATGGTTTACCTGGATTTCCGAGAACGCTACTCCTGATCCAAGCGGGGCACGATTAGTGATGTAATCAGTTGTAGTTAAAAGCACAGAGAAGTAGTAGTTGTTCAAGGCAGTTGCGAAATAATCAGCTTTAATCTGGTTACCAGAACTGTCTTTGAATTCAACTTGAGTTTGCTGGTACTTAGGAAAGAGAATTGCCCAAAATCTGCTAGGATTCTATTAGAACATAGAAAATAGATCAAACGAAAAAAAATTATCTTTGGCAGCTCTTAAATCTTTAATGTATTCTTCAGATCGTTTTATACATGTTCTTCCCACCACTGAGCGTTCTTAACTAAATTGGCCTTCCTGTACAGGCACGTTTTTCTGCTCAAAAGTTTCATTTATTTATTTCACCTCAAGGGCCCGAAGGCATTACATAAGGGGGGACATAAAACGCATGTAAACTTCAATTATCTGACCAAAAATGCAAAAATACACCAGAAATATAATCAGTTGAGTAAAAAAAACAATTGTGAATACATCGAAAGTATAAAGGGTATATACTTATGAAAGTGAGTTAGTCAGTGTTAGAGCACTGCACGGGCCCGATTTTTCGGCCCGAGCCCACCCGGGCCCAAATACAAAGCCCGAGCCCGGCCCGGGCGTTCATTACCAAATTTAGCTAGGGCCCGTGTGTGCATGACCAGGCCCGGCCTGTAAGAAAAAAATTCTTTTTTTTTAATTACAGATTGTACCGTATCTGTCAGCCTCACCTTCTCGAGGTTCAATCAGCTGCAGTATATAAGCAATAAAAGGCCGAAATCTTTGTTTCTCCCACGGGAACATCAGTAATCCGGCCCATTACCTGCGCTACTATTTTTCTGGTGGTGCGCATGCACTTACCTTGATTTGTATGATATGGTTCTATGATGTCATTTAGCATGCAAATATACAGGGTGTTTCATTTTAGCTGAACCAAATTTTTCAATATTGCCTGTGGCAGATAGCACAGTTAAAATCTTTGATCTAAACTACTCGATGAGGTGGCCATTACTTCCACGAGAAATCAAAATGCCTAATTGAAGAATTACCATAATTACGCTAATTAATGTTTTAATGAATTATTTTATGGCACATCTTTCAATCTACGAATTATAGCCGCCAAGTTCGCAAGGCGTATCCACTTGGAACGAATTCTCAGGACTAAACCAGTTTCGAGATAATAATTTTCAAAGTGTCTGACGAAATCAATCAAATCAAATCAATTTATTGTCCAGTTTACATGCTGGACGGTCATTTTGGTCTAAAAGCTACATATGTAGCTTGACGTGACCCATAAGACCAGGCAAGGCAATAGTACAGCAAACAGTGTGCACACATGCACAATAATTCACATATATTTCCAGCTATCGCTGGAATTCCTCATAGACGAAATAGCTATGAACGGAAAGACAAAGAATATTTGCGTCACGGCGAGTTGACAGAATTGGAAAAAGTTTTAACAGAATGCATTTTAAACAACACTACAATAACAATACTAGCTACACAAAACAACGCAACACCAGCTATACAACATAGCATAGGACTGAATTTTACAAGATCAACATTTGCTAAGAAAACGAAACAGGATTTACATAATATACTCAGAACCATACACAAAGGCAGAATAATAATCACATCAGATACATTCCAAGCGACCAAAGTGTCAGCTGAGTTCTTTCTTACTAAAATTACTGCCATTTTTGTATCTGTTCAAAGTGAATGGTAGGTAATGTATTAACGACTGATGCTTATAGAGTGTTCTGAAGTATGGAATTGACCATATTTCAGGATTTCTTCTGTTCGCATTAATGCGACGACGCTCTAAGGAGGTTAATTGTTTTATGTAGTTCCAAGCTAATTCTGACATGGATGGCCTAATGGATGGTCAAAACACCTAATTGAATATTTAACATAATTACGCAAATTAACTTTTTAATTAATTATTTTACGGCACATCTTTCAATCTACGAATTATAGCCGCTGAGTTCGCAAGGCGTATCCACTTGGAACGAATTCTCAGGACTGAACCAGTTTCGAGATATTAATTTTCAAAGTGTCCTACGAGATGCATGGGCATTCCAGTTAACTTTTTGAGGAAAACGCTGTTTTATGCATTGAAGCACAAAAGTAACTGGCCTTAGCACTAAAATAATGCCATATTATCGACACTAGTAATAGTGCGATCGCAAAAGCGGTAACATGGAAATGGTTTGAGGAGTGGTTCTTTGTATGATTTATTTTTCCTTACATGGAAACAATGTTCGTTTTTGCGGAAAAGACAAAAAATAAATTAGCGTAGCTTGCACTGGCGGCGCAATGCTAAAGAGACAGCGGAGATTATGGGCACCTAACTAATCCTGGCTTTTGGGCTAGACTAAGCACTACCAAGTCATCCCCAGCATTTCCCAGAATTTATTTATTATTGGTTGATTATCAATTAGCTATTGATTGGCTATTGATTGTCTATTGCAAGATATTGGCAGCATATTTGGGATAGGCTAAGCAGTACCAAGTTATCCGAATTTATTGATTATTGATCCATTATCGATTAGCTATTGATTGGCTGTCGATTGGCTATTGTAAGGTATTGGCCACGTATTTGGGCTAGGCTAAGCACTACCAAGTCATCCCCAGCATTTTCGGGAATTTGATTTATCGACTAGCTATTGATTGGCTATCAATTGCCTATCGATAGGCAATTAGTCCCCACCATTCTTAGCTAGACTTATCCAGGCTCAGCTTCGCTAGTTCACAGGTGTATGTGCCATTGCGCTTGGACCCTTTCTGCACTGCTGCCAGGATCGGACCACATTTTTGGATTCAGCGGACACATTAGGCCCGGCTGAAACAGCGCCGCTGTTAAAAATGAGAACTTCATCGGTTTTACTATTTTCTTTGATAGATATAGTCATATGATAAGATATACAGTCAAGAGAGCGCTGTGGATCTGAGAATAAACGGGGATAACCGATATTCTAGTTGACATTAAGAGGAAAAAATGGAGCTGGGCAGGCCATGTAATGCGTAGGATGGATAACCGATGGATCATTAGAGCTGCAGAATGGATACCAAGAGAAGGGAAGCGCAGTCCAGGACGGCAGAAAACTAGGTGGGGCGATGAAGTTAGGAAATTCGCAGGCGCAAATTGGAATCAGCTAGCGCAAGACAGGGTTAATTGGAGATCGCAGGGAGAGGCCTTCGTTCTGCAGTGGACATAAATATAGGCTGATGATGATGATGACAGTCATCTTGCACGTGTCACTTCAGCTTGGCACAGAATACATTGAAACATGCAATGCATAACGGTCGCGTGTGTTCGAAGGCCTAATTAGGCCCTTCAATGTGCGGGCCCGAGTCTGGCTCGGGCCCGTGGCATCAAGCCCAAGTCTGGCCCGGGCCTGCGGCCTCAAGCCCGAGCCCGTCCCGGGCCCGCGGTGTCAAGCCCGAGCCCGCCGACAAATGCTTCTGATGGTTGTCTGACTCTTGATCCTGCATCACCTTGGCAGCGCATGAAGTGTACCTTCCCTCCTGCAGGCCCACCAAATGCCACCTAGTGTTAGACTTGCGGAATGAGACGGAGCATGAGCTGGAACTGCGAGCTGATGACGAGCGGCAGCCGCTTCTCCTGGAGGCCAAAGATTGCTGCCGCATCCCAGTCACTGTCCACAGGTGCACAGCTGACAGGTGAGCGCTTTGTGCAGGGAGGGCTTAGTGCAACGTAGTCACAGGTGGACTGTTGCAGCTGGCCATGCGCAGAGGGCCCCGAGCAGCTGGCTGAGGTGGCCTGCCGCCAGCACCTGCGAGACACGGTCATGCTGCGCTGGTGGCTGATATCCTTGGCACTTTGTTCCTCACCTGTTACTGTTAAGAGTGGGCTTATATGCAGTAAAACCTCGTTGATACGATCCTGTTTCGTAGGAGTTCCCGTGCCAATGTTCGCAATAAAGAACGGAAAAAATAATCCAATACAGTTACCGTTCTCTTTTAACACTTAATATGTTCCTGGAAAACACAATTTTTCGGCACCATTGTCCAGAATATCACGAAAATATTATCGTCTGATACGTTTTTTGACCACTAGATCCCATGTAAACAAGAAAAGGTGCGAGGCACATGCGATCAAGCATTAGGCTCTTTCAATGACAGCTTCCTCACAGTACTCACATGTCACGTGAAAATCAGGAAACTCAGTTTCCTTTTCCGGTAGCAGCAAGACTCCTCGTGGGTCATAACATGTCACCATTCACAGCTATGGCTGCCAACCCGTTGCAATAAACACTTTCACCTATCTGTTTCGCAGTGCATGTGGCGTAGGAAGCATACTGCACACTTTTAATAGGGGATAAGCCAAACGTGCTGCCATTCCCTGGTGCAGCCAGCACAAAGTGAGCTTCATGTTTCACTCTGGTGGCATCATTTTTTTCGATCTTCTTGCTAGTTTTTTTCTTGCGTTCTTTACAAAATATATGAATGAGGTTCTACTGTATTTAAGGCTTCACACCTTCTGTAAAGGGAGTCTTTTAAGGCCCCATAAATTGTTGCACCGCCTCAGGAAGGCTGCAGGGAACTTCATGTCATTTTCACTGCAGCACAAAAGCTATAAAAAATATGCCACTTGGTAAATGAAGCACTTAGTATAAAAGCTTGTGTGAAAAAGCATGCCACATGCACATGGTCATGGTTTTACCTTATTCTCCTGTTGTGTTGAGAGTGCTATGTTGGTCAAATGGGCCAGTGTAGAGTGTACTAGATAGGGGGAGTGGGTCCAGCACAGGCTTTCCCCTGAAGCTTTCTTTATCGAGTTGGTGGTACCACCGTTGCCTTCACCTGAATGAGCGGACCCGAGGGCCGGTCGGGCGCTTGTCGCGTCGGAGACCCTACCTCAGCTGCATGGAGCTTTGACAGGCGTTTCACGCTGCTGCATCTAGTTTTGATACCCGGTGGCAGAAATAGTGATTGTATTCCACACCGACCTGTAATTAATAAAATGAAGAAAGAGCAACGGAAATGACGCAAATGACACAACGACGATGGTGTGTCGAGCAGACGAGAGCAACTCGGCCCATGAGCTCGCCTCAGCCAATGGGTGCTGCCAAAACACCCGGCGCTTCAGGATAAGGCGACAGCAGCACCACCGCAATTTCAGCATTTTTAGAGCGCAGCTCTACTACTCCAGGTACAAACCCAGAAAACACCTGGTTCCATAAATCTGACCTTCAAGCTCAGCCAAGGTCGAACTGAGACTAAGCCTGCTACTACCGGCGGCTGCTGCGTATGCCGCGTGGGCGCCCATATCTTGAAAGTGATCTGTGATGTGGACAATGTGCGTCAAGTGTTGGTAGCTTCGTATGCGCTGTGCTTTTGACACTTAGTTCGCGTTGAAGTGAGACTCGTCATGAAGGTCAATTCGCTCGCTGCTGTTGCCACGCCCAGCAGCGTCTGTATTTTGTCTTGTGGTGCATTTGTAGATGCGGTAGTTGCTGACGGCGCCGAGCAGCGTCTGTGTCCTTTCCCAAAGCAAGCAAAACCGTGCTATCACTCAACAGACTTGATTTAACCACGTTCTACCATGGCAAATTTTTTGCTTCACCCTTGGTGCTTGCTAAGGCTGGACCTACTCCCCCATTTTAGCACACTCTAGTCCAATGCTTGAAACATTGTTTAAGGCAGTGGTCTCATACTCACGGCCCACGTAGCCCAGCTAAGTAAAGGGCTCAGCAGGGCTTGAAGTCAGCCCTCGAAAAACGGCAATGGTTCCTGCAGCACAACAGCCAGACGAGCGACGACATGGTGAGGGCAATTTTTGCTGTTTCGCATCTCATATAACATACGCTGAATACTGAGGGTGGGCAGCGCACAGAGACTGAACACAAAGTACTTACTCAACTATCGACTTTTCTGAACATAATATTGCAAGGCAGCAGCACAGCTGTTGTCTCGAAGCCTTTATTCAGCTGAGCCACCCACTGAACGAAAACGACGCGCACAGTGATGATGATTATGTACAGGTGAAGAGGATGAAGGATGAATATTGTGCTCACACTAATTACCCCCCTCGCGCTGAAGCGGCCAACCTGGCCACTGGTTATAGTGGTGCGGTACACCGTTGGAATGTGTTTAGGCGCTAAACGTGGACGATTTCTGTGCCACGGTAGCGGCCATCGGAAGGTGTGACAGCGGGAGTGACGCGGTAGTTCACTGGCGAAGTTTGCTCTACAACAGTGTAGGGCCCTATAAAACGTGACTGAAACTTCACACAGGCCAGGAACACTTGTTGGTGTCCACAATAACACTTCATCGCCGGGGCTGAACAGAACGATGCAGTGAAATGCATCATAGCGAGTCTTCCTATCCTGTTGCGTGAATGAACACACGGGTTAGCATGCTTTTTCAATTAGAAAAAGAGAAGGAGGGCACTTGCCCACTCATTGCATTGCATGCAAAGGAATTGCATAGGCATTGCCTATGTTTTATAGCATTAAGATTTTAGGCAGGAGTAACGACAAAACAGCCTGTGAGCTTTTAGAAGCTTTTTATATCAAGAAAAAAGGTGATGCTTGCTTAAGTGACACTTCGGTTACCTTGTATCAAGCGGAAAATAATTTTCTGCGCAGCTTCTGTTGATTTGAGGTGGGCTTGATATGCAACCCCCCCCCCCACCACCCCCTCTCCCATTTTCTCCCCTTCCTTTTTGTGGCACGTCTTAAAGCTGCCTATATATTGTGGCTTTACACAAATAAAACCAGTTGATAGTTTGCGATCTATCCGTTTACGTCTCTTTTTTCGTGTGTTTGTCCATGTGTATGCGCAAAACGCTTCCCGATATAGCTCTGCACCAACTTGCCCAGCAAGAAGTTCTTCTAAACTACCTGTTGACTTGCTTCGGTGTTGAGGCGGGCGCAATGGCGACATGCTGCAAGGTGAGATATTAACTGCTCACTCACTGACGCCGACGAGTTCACGGGGACATAAAAAAAAAAAGAGACGTCGAGGAGAGAGGTCGGCGAAAGAATGGTCAGTAGCCAGTAGTGCGCTGTGCAGTGGTATTGTAGGCAAAAGTCAAGAATGGCAGGATGGTATTCCAGTTGGTGTGGTCAGCGTTGATGTACATGGATATCATGTCAGAGAGGGTTCAATGAAAGCGCTCTGTGAGGCCATTAGTCTGAGGATGGTAGCTGGTAGTCGTCTTATGGATGGTGTTACATGTATGGAGGACGTCCTCGAGACAGAAACGCCTTGCCACAGTCACTCAAAAGGGCGCATGGCACTTCATGTCATAGAAAGATGGCTTCCAAGAAGAAAGTCGCAATCTCCTCCGCGGATCCTGAAGGTAGCGCAGCTGTTTCAGCGTACCTGGTCAAGTGGTCAACTGCAGTGACGATCCATCTCTTGCCGCTAGCTGATAATGGCAGCAGTCCGTAGAGGTCAATCCTGATGACTGCGAATGGAGCGTCAGGACAGGGAAGAGGTTGCAGCAGTCCAGCCGGAGGTGAAGTGGACCGTTTGCGGCACTGGCAGAGCGAGCAAGAAGCGACGTATTTCGCTATGCAGGTGGCAAGTCCAGGCCAGGAAAAATGACTGCAGATGCGTTCATAGGTCTTGTGAAAGCCGAGATGTCCAGCCGTGGGATCATCGTGAAATGTATTCAATATCTGTTCCCTGAGTGATCGAGGAACAACAGGGACCCAACGTTGTCCTTCGGGGTGGAAGACATACCGGTAAAGGATTGAGTTTGCACACTTGAAGTTCTGTAACTGGCGACGGGGCTCGCGCGTTAGGAGGACGAAGTGAGCTGTGAAGGCATTTCATAATTGAGTGGCAGTAAGCGTCGTCGCATTGGTGGGACGCAAACGTCTCAGAGTGCAAAGAAGGAAGACCGTTGAGAGTGGCGAGTGAAAGAACTGCAGAGGACGCGTTCACAGGCTCAGTGACGGATGGAGGCAGGCCGGGAACGTCGGGCTGCAGTGGTAACGGACAGTGGCTGAGAGCATCTGCAATGTTGTGTTTCTTGCCTGATTTGTACGTGACGTCGAAGTCATATTCTCGCAGACGAGGTATCCAGCGACCTAGACGTCCAGACAAATTCTTTAACGTCGACAACCAGCACAAGGCGTGGTGGTCAGTCACGACCGTAAAGTGCGTGGCGGCCGTGTAAATACGGTCTGAATTTTTGGATGGCCCAAACAATGGCGAGACACTCCTGCTCAGTGATTGTATAATTTTTCTCGGCTGATGTTAGCGTCCAACTTGTGTGTGCGGCCACGTGTTCCTCAAAACGTTGTCGTTGCAAAATAACAGCGCCGATTCTATGGCCGCTGGCGTCAGTATGGAGTGGAGTGGGTGCGGAGTCATCGAAATGACAAAGCACTGGCTCAGACATGAGGGCACGCTTTAAAGTGTCAAACGCCGCTTGGAACTCGTCTGACCATACGTAGGGAGTTCCCGAAGGAAGGAGTCGGTGAAGCGCGATGGTCACGAAGTCACGTATGAAGCACCGGAAGTAAGAAGCGAGGCCAAGAAAGCTGCGAAGTTCTTTGGTGCATTGGAACCTTGGAAAGCGGAGGACGGCGGTAATCTTTTCGGGGTGAGGCCGAATGCTGTCTTTGCTTACGAGGTGGCCCAGTACTTTAATAGTCTTGCTGGCAAAGTGGCACTTTTTGGTATTCAGCTGAAGGCCAACAGCAGAGAGACACGTCAGACCTTCGTCTAGGCGCTGCAAGTGGAGTTGGAAGGTTGAAGAAAACATGACTATGTCGTCAAGGTAGCACAAACAAGACTTCCACTTAAGGCCCCGCAGAACAGTGTCCATCATTCGTTCAAAGGTTACTGGTGCATTGCAGAGGCCAAAAGGCACTGACGTTAAATTCTTGCAGTCCATCAGGTGTTGCAAAGGCAGTTTTTTTCTTGTCAGCCTCGTGCATCGGAATTCGCCAATAACCCGAGCGTAAGTCAAGACTGGGAAAGTATTCCGCGCCTTGCAATGAATCTAAAGTGTCGTCAATGCAAGGCAAAGGATATACGTCTTTTCGGGTTATTTTGTTCAAGGCACGGTAATCAACACAAAATCGCACTGTGCCATCTTTCTTGCGCACCAGAACGACGGGTGACGACCAAGGGCTGACATGTCCAATGCCTTTTAAAATGTTTCGAATGTAATCGGGCTCGCTCATTGCCGCGTCGACGCGGCGCCAAAGGGAAAGGACGTCTTCAATGTACGAAGTGTAAGTCTCCCCTGGTTGTTGTATGCACGCATCAAGCTGCCATTTTGAAACTTCAGAACGGATGGATGGTGTTCCAAAAATCTTCCGGACTTGGTGCTGGAAGGTGGTCCAATCGGGCAAGGCGCTCTCATGGTTAAAGAACCACGTCTTCGCGACATGGGACAGGTAGAAGGCGACGTGGCGAAGGTTTTGAGTGTCGCCCCAGTGGTTGTACCTGTAAGAAACCGAGGGGTCGCCGCGGAGCGCCCGACCAAGAGGACCAGCTCAGCAGGCTTTTAGAACGGACTAGCGCGTGCCGGGCTTGCGCTGTTAGCACGCGCTGCCCAACTTTATTTTATCGTCTGTTAAGCCGAGAGCGCCGATCTTGGGGTCCCTGTGTTGCGGCGTCAGTTGGCCCTACAGGGCCCCCCGCCCAGACGGAACGCCTAAATGTGTGCGATTCACTATGGTGTAGGAACCATTGTTAAAAGCGCAACACCACACAACACAAGATAAGACCAGACGAGCACAGGCGCAAACTGACAACTGATTTATTGAAAGCAGATCTCCAGCTATATATACCAACAGGCTGCGCAGGCGCATCGTCACAGCAACCCCCGGAAACATCAAACATATCGCGAAAGAAAATCAATTTCAGCTTTATACAGCGCAATAGAAGTGTCGCTGACACTCTTCACCTGCCTTTCTGATTAAAAATGCTTCCAACGTTTCACGCGCCGTTTTTTGTCTGCTTCTGCCTACAATTTTTGCACATCGGAAACGTGGTTCACAATTCGGGCAGTTCGTGCAGTGGTCGACAAGATGACTTCTCTCCTTGTTCATTAGATTTCTTGCGTGTTCCCTGAGCTGGTCGTTGAGGCAGCGCCCCGTCTGGCCGATATATACTTTGCCGCAGGTCAGGGGAATCTCGTACACAACGTTGTTGGCACACTCAACGAAACGTCGTTCATGGTTCTTTTTTTTACAGCCTCCCTTTTCCTCGGCACAGGTGGTGCGACGGCTAAGCTGAGCGAGCTTCTGGGGGACCGAGAAAGCCAACGGCACGTTGAACCGGCTAGCCACTTTTTTCAGGCTATGTGTGACCTTGTGTATGTACGGCACCACTTCTGGCCTCTGGAAGCCCACCAGGGGCTTTGCGGCATCTAGGTTGCAACGGTGCTTTATCTTCTTAAGAAGCGTCTCAGCCACAGACAAGACGACCGACCCAGGGAAGCTGGCTGAAAACAGCCTCCCCAATTGAAGGTTAAAACTTTCCTGCACCTTGTGAATGCACGACTTCCGAAGTGCTGAATCTAAACAGAGAGTTGTGATGCCTCTCTTTACCGTTTTTGAGTGAGCTGAATTGTACGGAAGGAGCTCTTTTTGTGCACGCGGAGAGTACGCCCAGCAAACATGCCTTTCATTGAACGTCACTCGCAAATCTAAAAACTGAAACTTACTTTCGTCTGGACGTTCAAAGGTGAAGGTTAGCCCTTTCCCATGATTTCTAAAATCTTCTAGAACACACTTCAGCGCATGCTCATACGAGGATGAGCACTTGTTAAACAGAACTAAGAAGTCGTCCACATAATGAAAAACTTTAAGGACCTTGTCAATGTAAGAAGAATTAAAACGATCGTGTAAAGAGCGATCGATGGTTGATAAAAAAATATGACACAACACAGGCGCGATACATGAACCAATACAGATACCTTTCTTTTGAAGATAAATCTGGTCGTCAAATTTGATAAAAGTGGACTGGAGGTAAAATTCCAAAAGGGCTAGAAGGTTTCGTTTCCTACAGACATGCCTGCGCCATTTTGGAACGCAACCGCACCATTTTCATCAATGCATTTTTTAACTGCGAGAAACAGTTCACTATGGGGCACCGCGTAAAAGAGATCTTCCACGTCGACAGAAAACGCGAAACCAATATCATTGTTGCCTTCAAGAAAGTTCACCACATCAGCGGAACTTTTCGTGAGGAACGGATCAGTTATCACGAGGTTATTTAGGGTTTTAAGCAGAAACTTACTGACGCAATGCTGCCACGTGCCCCGTTCTTTCACAATGGTACGTAATGGGGCATCGGGTTTATGCGTCTTAACGCTAAAGAAGACGTTCAGCGCAGCACTATCACTGTTTGTGATATCTCGGGCGAGCTTAAGAAGATCTAGGCTCTTGCAAAGTTCCACGGCTTTACTTTTAACTCTTGCCTTGCCTTTCTTCACGCAAAAGAAATTCTTATTGACAGCCACAGCAGCTTTTTCATAGTACATAGTTTTGGGTAAGACAACGAAACCGCCTACCTTATCTGCCTGTAAAACGCACAATTCATTGTTTTTAAAGAACTTCACAACACGTTTCAAACTGTCTTTAGCACCCCTTGGATCCATCCGCTTTACATTCTTGGCGAGACAGTCCATTCCTTCCAAAAGACAGCGTTCACGATCTTCCTGAGGTGCCCTCTCTGCAATTCTTCGGTTCAAAGCTGCAAGTTCGTGGGGAGGCACACACGGTTCTAGTCCAAACTTAGGACCCTTGTCTAGGATATTTGTAAAGTTGTAAGGAACTGAAGCTCCTCCCATGACTGTCAGGCTGCCGGTACGACGTTCTGGCTCCTTAGGCTTCGCCACGGCACCAAGGATCCACCTCAGGTTGTAGCTCCACCAGAATTCCGTCATTCGCATGGCTTCCCGTTTAAGAATGTAGAACTGGGTTTCCGCCACAACTCCAGGATACCGAGTAAAGGTAGCCACCCTCAGCCAATCGAAGTACAAATGCACTTGCCGCCAATGTTCGGATCGTAAAATTTTAACCAATCTTTTCACATGTCCCCACGAAGGCGCAACTGGTCCAAGCAGGGCACTTACTTCCGGAGGGGTGATGCTCTTCCTAATGCAGAATCCTAGAAGCCTTGAACGGCAGATCGCTGCGACGATGTTGGCCAGGAGCCGGTTGACATCATGAAGATCAGTACGACACACAAAGAAAGAGGAGCCTGATGTACAAGAAATATGCTCTAAAAGAGTTGACTGTTGGGCTAGTTGGTGTTTATACATAGGAACCATTGTTAAAAGTGCAACACCACACAACACAAGATGGTGGTCTGGCCTGGGAGTGCAGCAGTGGACGAGGTTTTGGTGGCAGCAGCTTGAGGAACATGGACCTGATGATCCCTGGATCGCTGAGGGCGCAAGCGGGACGCCATTCGCGATCCAGGGATCATCAGGTTCATGTGACGCCATTCGCGCTCTAAGCTGCAGATGTTGCATGGTCGGTGTGCATGGACGGTCGACCCCAGAGCGGTGCAGGGAACGCGGCTGCTATGATGACATTGTGCCAGTTCAGTTTGGACTGTCCAAGCGGTGAAGGCCGCAGTGGGGTGCGTCGGCTCTGACAGCAACATCGAATCCGGCACCCGCATAAACCGCGACCATGGTGACATGCCCGCGACGATGGGACCCAGCCTGCTCGATCGAGGTTAGTGTGGTGCCAACGTGTGAATGTCAATCGGACCCGTGAACATAGGTTAGGTTTTGAGGTGAGGGCGGGCGCTTTCGAAGTGCATGGTAGCAGCGTCCGGCCTGGCACCTGTAAAATCGGCTGGACGCAGCGACGAAAAGCAGCGGGGCTGCCGGCCGCACTGGGCACAAGTTCTCTGACGCCGAGCACCACAAGGTGAGGAGGCATCCTTGTGGCCAAACGTCAAGGCAGTGTCGTTGGGGCATTGAAGCCGAGACACTGAACGTGCGCTGCGATAGGGGGCATGCGACAAGGGCACCACGGGAAAGACGCTGGCGTAGCTAGGAAGTGCAGTGCACGTGATAGCTGGCGGACCAGTCTCACCGTAGTGTTGCCTCAGGATTTCACTCGGAACAGGTGCACTGATATGCGTCTCGACAGTCGTCAAGGCACGGCTCGCTGCTGTGTCGTCTCGACGGCTTGGACTAGGGACGCCATGTAACTCGGGTGGGGGTGAAGTACATGCCGACTCTTTGGTATGCTCGGGCGTGGATGCAAGGTGGTTGTTGCTGAGGACTAGTGGGCTCACCAGTTGTGTAGTTGATGGTGCGGGCAGTGTGGCAGGAGGTTGTTAGTTGTCGGGGAACGAACTAGACGCGGGAGGTGCAGTTGTAGTGTCTCCCCACAGTGACTCCTTCGGTGTAAGTTCGGCTGAAGATTTAGGAGCAGTGGCACAGCTCTCACCAAGCGCCGATGACAAAGAGGATGACGTAGGTTGAGCCACTCCTTCAGAAGGGTCAAGCATTGAAGGAAACTGTGGCGTGCTGCGTAAATGATCGGGAACTGGCATGCCAAAGTGATGAAAGAAGGCGGTTTTTAGGCCCTCGTCCATGTTCTGGTCTGGTGGCAGAAGGTTAAGACGAGAGAAGATGTCGGTGGGAATTTCTCGCTTGAGGAGTAGATACCGTGAGAGCTGCGACGACACGCCATTTACGTATAGCTATATGTCTACTTGCGCGAACCACACGATAGGGCTATGCGGACGGTAGGGCCACAGTTGCAAACGCCAAGGGTCATCAAGCTTCGATGGGCACCACTCTTCTTCCAACTAGTCCATGGCTGCAGGCGGGGCTTGGTAGCTGGCGATGCTGAATTGGTCCTTGTTGGTACTCTGAGGATCTCGTCTGGGTCACCAATGTAAGAAACCGAGGGGTCGTCGCGGAGCGCCCGACCAAGAGGACCAGCTCAGCAGGCTTTTAGAACGGACTAGCACGTGCCGGGCTTGCGCTGCTAGCACGCGCTGCCCAACTTTATTTCATCGTCTGTCAAGCCGAGAGCGCCGATCTTGGGGTCCCTGCGTTGCGGCGTCGGTTGGCGCTACATACCCACTCACTCGGTCATAGTTCTCCAGCCAGTCCTTGACGTCGTCGCGTGGCAGACCAGAGAATATAGTGGGATCACGCTGCGGGGCGGTAACGGTCCACGCGCAGGCGGCTGGTTGGGGGGCAGAGGGGGTGATGCGCAGGCTCTGGGTGCGGTACTTGGGTCATGGCAGTGGACAGGCGGAGCAAAAGGCGACCCGAACGAAGCTCCAGTGGAACTTGACGTTGTAGAGGTCTAGGGCAGAAAGCAGCCTCCACAACTTTGTAAGGCAGCAGCACAGCTGTTGTCTCGATGCCTTTATTCGGCTGAGCCACGCCTGAGCTGAGAAACGAGCCTCTCAAACAGTAAGATGGGCCGCCATATGTTTGCCTTTTCTCTTCCTTCTTGCTTACTTTTTGCGCATTCTGCCTTAAGCGATCGTTCACGCAACATTCAATTTGACCGATATACACTTTACCACAAGACATGGGGATGGCATAAACCCCACCTCTGGAGCACTTAACGAAGGGTTTCTCATGCCTTGTGCAGTAACTTTGCTTTCGCAGCAGATTCGAGGGCAGGAAAAAAACTATAGGCACACCATGACAGATGGCACCCTTTTTAACATTCTGTGACACTTTGTGAACATATTGTCACCTGTAGTAGTGGGAATAGGGCAAGCGCAGAGGCACAAGAAGAAAGAAGTGCATGCTAACCGCCCCGCTCGATAGTTGCCTCTCGCTGCCGTTTTCGCCAGAGCCCAGCCGCTCTCAATTAACGTTGTCAGCCGCTTTTGAAGACGCATGGCAAAGTGGTGGAAGTGCTGGGTATTTCTCACTCATGCCACAGACTCCTCCTGGGAGCAGAAGCACCAGCCCTGTGTTAGTCCATACTCCCGTCCATCGGACCAGCTGCAGGATCCGGGGACTGCCCCCTGAAGACACCGTAGTGCTTCAGACTACCCCAACCGGTATGGAACGTGCAATGACGAACCGGTATACACTTCAGAACCCGCTGGTGCCGAAGTCGTTCCATGGCGACGTCTTCGAAGACGTCGAAGACTGGATGACCGACTTCGAGCGCGTCGCCGAATACAACAAATGGGACGACGCAACTAAACTTTTGCCTCGAGGACGGCGCGCGTACATGGCTTCAAAACCGTGAGGAGCAACTGACGTTGTGGCGCGAGTTCCGCCGTCATGTACTGGACACTTACGCCAGTCCTGATCGCCACGAACGAGCCGAACGAGCAATTCAGGTCCGCGTCCAGCTTCCCAACGAAAGCGTTACCGCGTTCGTCGAAGATATGACGCGCCTCTTCAGACGAGCAGACCCTGGAATGACCGAGGACAAGAAGTTGCGTCACCTGATGCGAGTGGTGAAGGAGCAGCTCTTCGCTGGTCTGGTACGCAATCCTCCGAAGACTGTCGCCGAATTTCTATCCGAGGCGGTCAGTATGGAGAAGATGCTTCAGCAGCGCTCTAACTTTTACGAGCGACAAGTGAACGCGACTACGGACATGTCCACGGCCATCGGAAGCCACAATGACAACCTTCGAGGCCTCATCCACACTGTTGTGCGCGAAGAGATACTGAAGGTTTACGGCACCCCACAAGCCACGGTGAGCTCCATTGCAAGTGTAATAAGAGACGAAGTGCACTAAGCACTCCGGTCCACCGTTCCTTTTCCTAACACCGCGTCTGCACCTTCTGTACACCACCGTGCGACCTACGCAGAAGTCTTGCGACAGCCTGCTTCGTCCCCGCTGCTGTTTGTTCAGGCCGCTCATCCGGTTGCACTCCCACCAGCCCAACCGGTGCCATACATCGAGGAACGATGCACGCCTCCACCGTTTCCCCATGCTGCGTCTCCAGTTGTGCTTCCGAAAGAGCACCCGGTGCATTACACCGATGATCAACGCATGTCCCCTCGGAAGTCAGACGTTTGGCGCACTCTGGATCGCCGTCCTCTGTGTTTCCACTGTGGTGAGGCAGATCATTTGTACTGCCAGTGCCCATACCGACGCCTCGGGTTGCGGGGCTTTTCCCCCTATTCGCCGCCACCCCTACTGGGCCAACGACCTCGGGACATTGAGGATTATCTGGCTCAGCAACGCATGCCACCGCCTACCGGGCGGCAGTCACGCTCGCCGTCTCCAAGGCGATTTTCACCATCGCCCCAGCGGTATTCGAGCGGATGGTCGCCAAGTCCCCGCCGGGAAAACTAACTACAGCGACCTTTGGGGGCGAGGCCGCTGGCAGTCGACGCGCTGAAGACCTCCAATCGACGCGAGTAAACAAGGGTACCGGTCCGACATCAACTGCAGCTGAACAGAATGACGGGCTTTCGCTCGAAATACCGGTGGTGATCGACGGTTACGCGGTTAGCGCTTTAGTGGATACCGGAGCGGACTATTCTATATTAAGTGGGAAGATGGCGATGTTTCTGAAGAAAGCAGTTACCCCTTGGCATGGCTCGCAGATTTGTATGGCTGGCGGTCACGTCGTTACTCCACTGGAATCCTGCACGACAAGAGTTCGAATTCAAGGATCGACATTTGTGGCAAGTTGCCTTGTCCTACGCGAATGCTCCCGCGACGTCATTCTCGGATTTGACTTCCTGCAGGAATACGGCGCTGTTATTGACTTACGGGGAGGTGTAGTCACCTTCTCAGCCGACCAAGCAATCGACACAAACGATGACAAATGACATGACGACGCGCTACGTGTTGCCACCGAAAGTGTTACGCTTCCTCCACGAGCCAGTGTTCTAGTCGAAGTGATGTGCGTTGGAATGCGCGAAGGTGGAGTGGTCGCAGAAAGTAACTTAGCGCATCTACTGACACAAGGTGTTTGTGCGGCCAGGAGTGTGCTACAGCTTTGTGATGGCCGATCTAAGTTGCTAGTCACCAACTTTAGTAACGAGCATCGACACCTCTTCCGCGGTACTTCGATAGCGTTTGCCAAAGAAATAGAACACGTTGCTGAATGTTTTGCCCCTGAACCAGTGAGGATGGCTGACAAGGCACTGGGCAACGTCGACATTAATTCAGAGTTGTCTCAAGACAAACAGGCAGCACTGCATGAGCTGTTGCTTGAATTCAGGGCATGCTTCGCAAGCTCGTCTAAGGTACGCCAGACTTCGGTTACAAGGCACAGGATCATCACATGCGACGACGCACGCCCGATACACCAGCAGCCTTACCGCGTGTTGGCAAAGGAACGCGCAGCGATTCGTACACATGTACAAGAGATGCTTGAAGACGGTGTGATCGAACCTTCCAACAGCTCATGGTCGTCTCCGGTCGTTCTTGTCAAAAAGAAAGACGGAACGCTACACTTTTGCGTCGACTACCGGAAGCTCAACAACGTAACTAAAAAGGACGTGTACCCACTGCCACGTATCGACGACTCGTTAGATAGACTGCGGCGTGCCCAGTACTTTTCGTCACTCGATTTGAAAAGTAGATACTGGCAGATCGAGGTAGACGAACGAGACCGTGAGAAAACTGCCTTTGTGACTCCCGACGGCCTTTACGAATTTCGAGTGCTCCCTTTTGGTTTGTGTTCAGCCCCAGCAACGTTCCAGCGAATGATGGATACTGTCCTCGCTGGATTGAAGTGGCAGACTTGCCTTGGTGTATCTTGACGACGTAGTTGTCTTTTCTGAAACATTTGAGCAACATCTTCATCGCCTGCGGCATGTGCTAGAAGCGCTCGGATCGGCTGACCTCATGCTTAAACCAGAGAAGTGCCACTTCGGTTATGAAGAGCTCAAGTTTCTCGGACACGTCGTCAGCGCCAAAGGAGTTCGACCCGATCCCGACAAGCTTGCCGCTGTAGCAGCTTTTCCTCTTCCTGCCGACAAGAAGGCTGTCCGACGCTTCCTGGGCTTGTGTGCGTATTATCGCCGCTTCATCGACAACTTCTCGAAAATTGCGGAACCCCTGACTCGCCTTACCAGGGATGACACGCCATTTGCCTGGACGAATGAGCAACAAGCGGCCTTCGCTGAACTACGCCAACGCATGCAGTCAGCACCCGTCCTGGCACATTTTGACGAAGAGGCTGACACCGAGGTGCATACTGACGCCAGCAACATCGGCCTTGGCGCAGTACTCGTCCAACGTCAAGACGGCATTGAACGAGTAATGGCCTATGCTAGCCGCTCGCTGTCCCGTGCCGAGGTGAACTACTCTACTACAGAAAAAGAGTGTCTCGCGGTCGTCTGGGCGATCATGAAGTTTCGCCCTTATCTCCACGGCCGTCCCTTCAAAGTGGTGACAGACCACCATGCTCTATGTTGGTTGGCGAACATACGCAATCCTTCAGGATGGCTGGCACGGTGGAGCTTGCGGCTACAGGAATTCGACGTCACCATAGTTTATAAGTCTGGCCGCAAGCACGAAGACGCCGACACGTTGTCACGTGCTCCCGCCGAATCTGTCAGTCGACAGTCAGAGGACGACGACGGCTTCCTGGGTGCCCTTACTACGTCGGACTTGGTCAAATGCCAGTGTGACGACGCTGAAATTCGACCTCTCATCAACCACTTAGAGGGCCGTGAAACAACCATACCACGCCATCTACGTCGCGTCTTGACGTCCTTCTGTCTATGAGACAATGTGCTGTACAAGAAAAACGCCCGCCCGAATGATCGAGCCTACCTCCTAGTAGTTCCCAAAGACTTGCGGGACGATATTCTTTTCGCTTGCCACGACGAGCCTACATCTGGCCACCTCGGCTCCTCACGAACGCTTGCTAGAGTGCGCGAGATGTATTACTGGCCCGGACTTTCGGCAAGCGTCAAGCAGTATGTGAAAGGCTGCCGTGAATGTCAGCGACGAAAGTCACCACCCCTGAAGCCCGCCGGGTTATTGCAACCCATTGAACCACCTCATAAGCCATTCGACCAAGTCGGCTTGAACATTCTTGGGCCTTTTCCTCTGTCAACCGACGGCAACAAGTGGGTGATTGTCGCCATTGACTATTTAACCCGCTATGCCGAGACAGAGGCGCTCCCACGAGCCACGGCTTCTGAGGTAGCACAGTTCTTCATGTGTCACATTGTATTGCGCCATGGTGCCCCAGCCACTGTTATCACAGATAGAGGAACGGCGTTCATGGCACAGCTCACGGACGAAATTTTTCAACTAAGCAACATCACAGGAATCGAAAGACGACCGCTTACCATCCGCAGTCCAACGGCCTTACGGAGCGATTAAACAAGACCATCACAGACATGGTCTCTATGTACATTGACGTCCAGCATAAAACATGGGATCGTATCCTGCCTTATGTGACCTTCACGTATAATACCGCCGTACAAGAAACAATGCGCTTCACACCATTTCGCCTTGTCTATGGCCGCGAAGTACAGACGATGCTGGACGCTATGCTTCCGTGCCACGACGCCGAGAACCTAACTACTGATGCCAAAGAGTTTGCTCAGCGCACTGAGGAGGCTTGCCAGCTCGCGCGGCTGCACATCGGTGAGCAGCAACACGCAGATGCACGGCGCTATAACATCCGTCACCGGCAAGTGCGCTACAGTCCCGGTGACCAAGTGTTGGTGTGGACCCCTGTTCGCCGCCGTGGCCTTTGTGAAAAGTTGCTCAGCCGGTATTTTGGCCCCTACAAAAAGCTCTGCGCCGCATTAGTGACGTGAACTATGAAGTCGTTCCAGACAGTGCGGCGCAAACATGGCGCCGACAACCACCTAGTTCTGACGTAGTTCACGTTGTACGCATGAAGCCCTATGTTGCGCGTTAGTGATTTTTACGCTCCCATTTGCACCTAATGCACTTACCGCTCCGTTTCTAGAGAGGTAGAGAATTGTTTCTAGCTACGCTGCTGTAGCTGTCGCTGTGTTCTGTGCGCGAGCATCTTCATTGAGCATGTGTTGTTTTTTTGTTGTTGTTTTTTTTCCCTTTCCCACACCACTTCTTGAGCATCGAGCCGATGCTCTTTCCAAGGAAGAGGGAAATGTCACCTGTAGTAGTGGGAATAGGGCAAGCGCAGAGGCGCAAGAAGAAAGAAGTGCGCGTGCTAACCGCCCCGCTCGATAGTTGCCTCTCGCCGCCGTTTTCGCCAGAGCCCAGCTGCTCTCAATAAACGTCGTCAGCCCCTTTTGAAGACGCGTGGCAATATGGTATAACCTCCGGCCTCAAAATTGGGCCTCTGCCCTTAACTTTTTGCAGTAGTGTCTCCGGTGTGCATTGTCTTTTTGTTGCGGCAATTTTCCTCATCATCAATGCAAGAACAACTAGCCTAACAAATAATTTTTATTGCCGTTTCATGAGACTCATGTTTTCAGATGGCTTCACAGGCAGGCTGATAGAAAAATTTTGAACCTTTATGAGTAAAAAAAGAGTTTGATAGGTATGTAAGCACCGCGTCACTGACACTCGCCATAAAACAGTGAAAGGGAGATATGTCATCCACCCAAGTTATAGCACGAAGTCACAAAAAAAATCTATGTGGGCTTCTCAGTAAGAAAGCGTCACAGTTGAAAAGAATTTGTCATTGTCCGGCGATCTAACCCGCATAGGCGTATCAGGCCGTAGTCCAAAGTGGAGGGGCAGAGTAAGCCATTTGCCCCCCCCCCCCCCCCCACTTTCGAAAGCAGTCACTGTCGGCTGCACACTGGAAAAATCAACAAAACAGCCGAGGCCAAGTTGTCTTTCAATATAGCGCCCGTGTAACTGCTTTCTTTACTGCGTATTTCCTGCTTAGGCCACAAGCATTGTATTTCGGGACTCGCCACTACATGCTGTGGCAGATGACAGTCTGCCAGCAGCACTAAACAGTACGGTTTTTGTTGGAGCGAGGCCTCTTTCGCACCTATCTTGAAGAGGAAGCAGTCGCCCCCCGCCATGGTTGCGTAGTGGCTATGGTGCTTTGCTGCTAAGCACAAGGTCGCGGAATCAAATCCTGGCCACGGCAGCCGTATTTCGATGGGGGCCAAATATGAAAACACCCGTGTACTTAGATTTAGGTGCCCTTTAAATAACACCAGGTGGTCCAAATTATTCCGGAGTCCCCCACTATGGCGTGCCTCATAATCAGATCGTTGTTTTGACACATAAAACCCCATTATTTAAATTAACGTTTAATTTAGGCTGTCGCCGGGCAGCAGAAGACAAGTTTCGCCTTCCGCCACTTGCATTATCTCGTGTTTGTTGGGGCCGTCGAACCCCAACTATCTTTGAAAACACGAAATAAGCTTTGCATTTTACAATTTACTGGTCTGTAATTAGTGTTGCCATCTAAGCAATTTTATCACTAGATATGACGATATTCTCACATGTTTAGCGACGATTTTGCGACCGCCGTCTTTTTTGGCGACATGAATTTAGCGACTTCCAAGTTAGAAAGTTGCTTCAAAAATGACTTTCTGAACACATTTCATTATTCATAAGCTACATGGAAGCGACAAACTCACCGTACGATGCATAGGCTCCATGACCATGATGAAGCCAAGTTGGCCTTCACGTTGGTAGTCTTCACATTGTATTTGGGTTTTGCAGCACAGTCATCAATCATAGACTTCACATTGTTCTCACAAAACTTATCTGTTCTTATTCTTCACAAAACCGATTTAAATGAGTTGAAACCCTGCGGGTTCTGCGGCATTACTAAATGAATTCGGTTTGTGGGCATTCGCTAGCGTAGTAGTAAATTATTTTCCCGGAACCAATTGGAATAAATTTTTGGTCAAATTAAGAACACAGCATGTGGATGAGATAGATAGACTATAGAAACTTATTGTCACGAGTGGTGCTAGACACCGGTAACTACAGAAGGCGAGCGTGTGGCAAAACAAACATTTATTGAGGCGAACTTGTGCTCTACATAACCAAAACCCAACTAGCCCAGTAACAGCAACATGTGCGAGCACAGATGGCGATCGGCAAAACAGAGAGCATCACTTATGTGTGGGCAGTATTTAAAGGCTGCGAAGGAACATGCGTAGTACTATCACGAGAGATAGCACGAGTTGCCCTGCCTGATACGATGGGCCCATCATAGGTACGAAGCTCGTATCGCAGTAGGTTTGCACGAGTGCTTAAACGCGATAGCACTCGTCATTCGAAAGTCACCGGCACAGATGTAATGCCCAAAAGGCACGTGGCAATACACAGAAAGGCATAGATACTGAAGCGGCTGAACTCGTTCACATGAATCCGTATAAATCGCTTACATTTCTTACGGCTTTCAGACCAATCAATCATTCACGGTGGCTTTCAGGTAAATCAAGGGTGGAAGCTTAGTATTTGACCTGTATAAAGCTAATTGTCATCCGCGTGTTGACAACATGCGGCGAAGAATTTATTTCTCGTATAACAAACGTCGAGAATCAGGGATAATGTAGACTAAGTGCCTTTTCGTGCTAAGAAAACTTGGTTATTTGTGTTCTTCTGAATCTTGTTTTGTTGTATTTGTAATCATACAATCTGAAAGCTGGATTTAAACTGTCATCACCCGTTATTTAAATATTTCAGATGTCAACACGGATTTAGAAAAGGTAATTCTACATATATGTACTCAGCTGATTGAAATTTTTTTATGATTTCGCAGTAGGAAGTAATGCTGGTGACAAAACTGACGCAATTGTTGTGAATTCTAGCAAAGGCATTTGACAAATATTCCCACCAAAAGTTACTTTGTAAATTAAATGAAGTCCTCAAAAATGCACTATTGATAACCTGGTTCGTGTTCTTTTTTCTTTTGTATACCGTTTGGAAATTTGCAGGCGCAAGCTGGAATCAGCTAGCGCAAGACAGGGGTAATTGGAGATCACAGGGAGAGGCCTTCGTCCTGCAGTGGACATAAATATAGGCTGATGATAATGATGATGATTTGTATCTGTATTTGTTACATTTTTGAAAATCTTGCAATCATTCTGTATAATGTTTTGCCAACTTCCTTTTTCATTCCTGTGTACTACCTTGTTAATGTGCTACTGTTGATTTGAATTGTTAACTATCATAATTGTTTTCGCAGGAGGTCCCGATACAGTTTTTGACTTTGGGACCTCCTTCTGTATACTAAATACCTGTAATATGACCGAACTTTTAATCATAAATTCTTATTCTGATTTCATAACTCACACTGCCAAAATCCAGAGTGGGGATTGCAGTAAAAATAAATAAATAAATAAATGACTAAATAGGTAAATAAATAAATAAACAAATGAATAAATAAATAAAATCCTCTACACCCTGTTGGTAAATTCACTGTTCATCCATCACCTTCATGGACGGACATTAGACACATGTGAAACGTTTAGGTAAATGACTAACTTTACGTTAGCTTTACTTTAGCTTTTTTTTTTTTTCAAGATGCGTACGTCATTTAAAGTACCCATGACAGTCGTAGTGGGAATTGTATCGACTGTACTGTCTCACTTCGGCAACAAGGTTCAAAAAAATTTGGCAACACTGGATTGTAATGGCTCATTATGTGCAATAATCAGGTCTGTCAAACACAAAGATAACTACCACTGATCCATTCTCAGCAACTTTTAATGCAATGATAATCTGCAAATCTCATATGTATATATATATATATATGTATGATGTTACGGAGCAGTGGGGCATGGTGTGTCCGTGAACAACGAAGACAATTTAGCTAGGAGAGCACGCGGCTGGTTCGAGCAGCCATCTTGTGTAACCAGCATTGGCTGCAATTGTGTAAATACCTGTAAATACACCATTGCTTCACTATTTCTGCCCCGTGGCATTTTGGTGGAGGTGCGGGGTATTCCCAAGAGGACCACTGAGCTCTGCAGCGGTCGTCACCTTGGTATTAACATCATGACGGAGGACGCGGGACTGCGCCAGTGGCGACAACCCCAACCATTGTTGTGGCATATCCGAAAGATCCAGGAACGTTCTGCAGAACTGATAACGTTGACGGGGAAGATCGGATCACCATGTATGAGCGTGTGAGTACACACAATAAGTGGGATGTAACTGCAATGCAGGCGAACTTGATGTTCTACTTGCAAGGCATGGCAAAGGTGTGGTTTGACAACCACGAAGATGAGCTTACGGACTGGGAAACGTGTAAGCAGAAGCTGAAGGACTTGTTTGGCTGTCCACTTGGGCGGAAGAACGCCGCGAAGAAAGATCTAGCGACTCGTGCATAAACTTCCACGGAATCGTACATCACTTATATCCAGGACGTGCTAGCTCTGTGCCGCAAGGCTGACAGTGACATGTGTGAGTTGGACAAGGTCGGGCACGTTCTGAAGGGCATCGCTGATGATGCTTTCAATCTGCTAATGTGTAGGAATTGTGCGACAGTCGGCGATATTATCAAGGAGTGCCAACGCTTTGAGCTGGCAAAAAGCTGCCGCATTACAACTTTTCCAACATCCTTCGCCCGCTTACCGAACACAACTGCTACTTCCTCATGTGAGGACAGCAGAATGCAGCGACCATCGACTTCAGAAGATGTGACAGGAATTGTGCGGCGTGAAATTGAAGCAATGTCACCTGCCAACCTTTTTCCACGCGTCAGTGATCCCAACAGCTTGCCCATGGTACCACTTGTCTAAGCAATAGTCCGCGAAGAACTCAAACATCTCGGAGTTCATTCCTTTTGCTCTATTGCACCCTCACGACTCTCGGATGGACCTGCTCCGAAGCCTAGCCAGTGGATCGCTCCAGGCTATCGAAACCCGGCCGAGTGGCGAACTGCAGATGATTGACCGATCTGCTTTGCTTACCGTCAAATCGGTCACATTGCCCGCCATTGCCGCAGGCGAGTTGGATCCTCACTTCCACGACCACCCGATGGCTATTACCGTTCCGGACTGAGCCCACGGTGTTTCCAGCCTCCATTTGACCAGAAACCACCTAACGCCGACGCTACTGTTACATGTGTAGTGAAGAAGAGGAAGAAGTGCTCTTGCGTCTGTCGCTGTGTCCACCATCAGCGTTCGTGGACTGCCTCGATTGCGTGGGACGTCTAATAAATCGTCATATCACATTTGGTGGAGGTGCATGGAACAGTTCCGCACCGTCATTCCGCCATCACCAGTCCCGTTCGCCACCAGCTCGTCGCATCCCTATCGCCTCAGGCTCATCGCCCGCCGTCCCCCATGAACCTCCGACGCTCTTCCCCGGAAAACTAACTGCTGCAGCTCCCGGAGGTGATGCTGCACTGCCGACTCGACCAACAAATCCTCTGCTGACTTTACCGACCCGACAAAACCCGATTGATGTTATAGTCGATGGCATAAACATTCCGGCGTTGGTCGACAATGGTGCGCAACTTTCTGTGATGAGTGCCCGATTGCACCGCCGTCTGAACAAAATCCTCACACCTGCTGCATCACGAAGCCTGCGTGTCGCCGATGGAGGAACGCCCACCGTACTCGGAATGTGCACTGCTCATGTCAGCATCGCAGGGCACCTTACCACTGTTTTGTTTGCTGTTTTGGAACGATACCCTCACGATATTATACTAGGATTGGACTTCTTATCATCTCATGCCGCCCTCTTTGACTGCGCGTCCAGTGTGATTCAGCTTCAACTGCCCCAGAGCTTCGACATCCCACAAGAAACCCAACGTGCTTATGTTCCCTCGAGGACATCCGCCTACTATCGCAATCCACCCAGTACGTTAGTCTGACCTCATTTCCACCTGTTCCTGATGGCGTCTATGTGGTGAGTCCACATGCTCACGTAATGCTTGAAAGGACCATCGCCGTGCCGCACACCCTACTCACTGTTGCAGACAACCGAACCACACTCCCTCTCCTCAACTTTAACTACTGTGCGCAGGTGCTCCCGAGAGGCATGTCACTGGCCGATTTCTCGCCTATTGGTGATTGCGAGATCTCCGTATTGGAAACAGAAGGTCCACCATCCTCCGTAGGCAATTTCGATCAGTCCAACCCTGCAGTGGAAGAACTAAGCAAGATGATCGCAACTGACCTTCTCCCTACGCAGGCTACCGAGATATGCCACGTCTTGGAGGCTTATCGCGACATTTTTTATTTTGATGGTCGTCCTTTAGGCCAGACGTCAGTGGTCACTCACCGCATACATACCAGAGACGCCAATCCCATACACCGACGGCCGTACCATGTGTCACATGCCGAACGTCAAGTTATACAGCACGAAGTGGACAAAATTCTGACTATTCATTTTTATTTATTCACGTTGCCTCACAGGCTCCACATCGGAGCATTGTGTGAGGGGGGGGGGATTACATAGATAGGGGTAATGTCAGGAGCATGAGTAATATGACTATGCAAAAACAATGCTTATTGACTGTTAGTACCCATCACTGAAAAGTAAACACAACATTATACAATACTTAATAATGTGTTAGTATTTAGAAAAAATGGCCGTTACTTCGGCCCTAAAACTAGTTGGATCACGGATCTCCACGATGTGCTCCAGAAGACCATTCAAGTGAATGATAGCCTGCGGCAAAGCCGATGAAATAAATGCAACGGTTCTACCAGAAATGCGTTGGAAGCTTAGAGGGTTGTTTAAACGACGTGAAGTGCGGTAAGGTTGTGCAAGAGGCAGCGTTGAATGATTGACGCTATGGACTATCTTGTGGAATAGACAGATTAGGGCGATTATTCTCCTTGATTGCAATGTAGAAAGTGAGAGCGATGATTTAATGCTTGTTATGCTTGAGTGACGGTTGTAGTTCCTGGAAATGAAACGTGCGGCACGATTTTGAACCAATGCGAGGGAATTAAATAAGCCTGATGAGGTGACCAAATGGGTGATGCGTACTCGAGTTGCAGGCGAACAAATGTTTGATAGGCGAGCTTACGCGTAGTGGCAGGAGTTCCATGGAGATTACGTTTTAGATATCCTAATGTGCGCGATGCTTTGGCTGTTACTTTCTGTATGTGGGTGGACCAGCAGAGGTTACTCGTGAAATGAACGCCTAGGTATTTATATGAAAGCGTACGGGACACTAAGGTATTATTCAGTAAGTAATTGGAAGAAGAGATTGATTTTTTCCGGCTGAATGTCATGAGCTTGCATTTTTCGGTGTTATGTGACATTTGCCATGATTTTCACCAAGCGGTTATGTGATCGAGGTCACTTTGAAGTGCTAGGTGATCTGAAGATGAACAAATTTTGCGATAAATAATGCAGTCATCTGCGAACAAACCAATGGTTGATGTAATGTTAGAGGGCAAGTCATTAATGTAAATGAGGAACAGCAACGGGCCCAGGACGCTACCTTGAGGTACACCAGATAGTACCTCGCTAAATTGAGATGAGTGATCGTTAACAACTGTGAATTGTTTGCGAGATGACAGGAAGTTCCTTATCCATGAGGTTGTTGGTGAGTCTAGGTTAAGGGAAGTGATTTTAGCTATTAAGCGTGAATGCGCGACATGGTCAAATGCTTTTGAGAAGTCTAAGAATATGCAGTCTGTTTGAAAGTTCTCATCCATATTGTGTTGCAGTTCGTTAGTAAATTCTAGCAGTTGAGTGTCACACGAGAAGCCTTTCCTGAACTTATGCTGGTTAGTAAAAAAGAAATTATTACTGTCGAGATGCTGCGCAACGCCTGATACGATTATGTGTTCGAGGATCTTGCGTGAAACTGATGTCAATGAAATGGGGCGATAATTACACGCTTTTGTTTTATCACCTGATTTGAAAATGGAGATAATCTTGCCAATTTTCCAGTCATTTGGAATTTCTCCAGTTGTTAGGGATTGACGAAAGATGTAAAAGAGAATATTGCTTGAATGTATGACAGTGTTTTTGAGTATTTTTGTATTAATATCATCGACACCGGCGGAAGTTGATATCTTGAGGCTGTTTATCAGTGATGCAATGCCGGCGACACTAATTTCTATGGGGCTCATGTATTGGTCTACATCAGCTAATGGTGGAATATTGGAATGGTCTTCCTGCGTGAACACTGAAGCAAAATAGTTAATGAATACAGTAGGACATTCTTCTTGATTAATGGGAGCACCAGTGTCATTTAACAAGGAAATAAGTTTAGCGGGTGATGAATACAGTAGGACATTCTTCTTGATTAATGGGAGCACCAGTGTCATTTAACAAGGAAATAAGTTTAGCGGGTGATATCGTTTTACAGAATTTTTTGGGGTTGTGCGTCATAAGCGATTGAAGGTCGTGGGAATAATATTTAAACTTGGCTTTACGGATGGCACTGCAATATTCTTTATTGGTGATTGTATGTTTCTGCCATGAAGCCGGTGTGCCCAGGCGCTTAGCTGCTTTGAAAAGTCGCTTTTTCTTGTTTTTTAGTGCACGCAGCATCCGATTAAACCATGGTTTAGACGCGTTCATGCGAAAGGAGCGTAATGGTATATGAGAGTGGGTTAATTCCAGTAAACTATGTTTAAACAAAAGCCAGTTGTCATTGACAGAATGCTGAAAAAACTTCGGAAGGTATGTGTCACAAAAACTTTGCAAGCCGAGATTAATAGCATTGTAGTCAGCACGGTTATAATCAAAAATACGTTTAGGTATTAGCACACGTGTGCATGAAGAAATGGAAATCATGAAATTCAGCAGCATATGATCACTAAATCCCTGAGAACAAGAAATAGCGCTAAAACTGTCAGGGAATGACGTGAGGACGAGGTCGAGCGTGTTGTTGCCTCGGGTAGGCTGATTAACTAGTTGGACCAATGAGAAATCGAAAGTTAATTGAATAAAATTAGTGCCGTCACGCGTTCATGAACTTAAGCTAGGCCAATCAATTTCGGGATAACTGAAGTCGCCAAGTAGGCAAATACTTGATTTTGGAAATTTAACTTTTATTTCAGCAAGGTTATCATGCAAATCGGAGACAAAAGATTGGGGACTGTCTGGTGGTCTGTAACAGACTCCTCAAATATGTTTAGTAGATGGCGAAGTGATGCAAACCCACAAAATCTCTAATTGGCTGGGAAGAATAACGGGAAAGGACGTTATATGCTGTTTTACTGCAATCAGCACCCAACCTCCCCTTTTGTCGTTCCTATCATTTCGGTAGATATTGAAGTTATTGAAATCTGGCAGGACTTCATCGTTCCTAATCTTTTGGTGCAGCCACGTCTCGGTTAGTACTAAAATGTCACATTCACAGTTGTCCAGATATGAACAAAGTTCGATGCGTTTAGGAAGGATGCTGCGGATGTTAGTGAAGCATAAATATAGCTGGCAGTGTTTAGTGTTATTACGATAAGGCAAACATTTGTTTTTGATGACACGTGTCGCCGAGCTACACCTTTCCTCTGCTGAAACTAGTGTTACGATGTCGTTAGCGGCATCGTATACGTAAACACTGTCATTTATTCTTAGCTTATCAACATTAAGCTTGAACGGAACCTTCTTTGGTTTAGTAAATTCCAGCAACTTCTTTCTAGCCAGTCGTGTCTGCAATGAAAAATATTCGCGCACCGCAAAGTTGGTTCCTTTGAGCTTGGGACTGTTTCCAATTATCTGTTGCTTATCTTTAAAGAACGTGAAAGGCGTCATTGAACATTCGTCTAGTCCGTGTGCTTCCCCAGTTGTCCTTGTTAAGAAGAAGGATGGCAGCTGGCGCTTTTGCGTCGATTACCAACATCTGAATAAGATCACGCGCAAAGACCCACTGCCACGTACTGATGACGCCTTGTGCTGTCTGCATGGAGCCCAGTACTTCTCGTCCATAGACCTTCACTCTGGGTATTGGCAGGTCGCTGTAGATGGCATGGACCGCGAAAAGACCGCTTTTGTAACGCTGAATGGGCTTTATCAATTCAAGGTTATGCCATTTGGCCTTTGCAATGCCCTGGCAACCTTCGAGCGAATGATGGACTCTTTACTTCGTGGCTATAAATGGTCCACTTGTCTATGTTATTTAGATGACACGTGATAGTTTTTTCGCCCACATTTGCGAGTCACCTTACGCGTCTGTCGGCCATTCTTGGTGTTTTCCGATGTGCCGACCTGCAACTCAACTTGTCGAAGTGCCACTTTGGACGTCGCCAGATTACTGTTCTCAGCCACCTTGTCAGTGGCACAGGAATTCAGCCCGACCCCAACAAGATTCGCGCCGTCCACAACTTTCCCGTACCGTCATCCACAGCAGCTGTCAGAAGCTTTGTTGGCCTATGCTCATATTGCCGCCGCTTCATCAAGAACTTTGCCGACACCGCTCGCCCGCTCACTGACCTAATCAAGAAAGATGCTTCCTTCTCATGGGGACCTGCACAAGCCAAAGCCTTTGCCGCCCTTGTCCGCTTGCTAATGGCTCAACCATTGCTGGATCCACCATTGCTGGCTCACTAGGACCCTTCCGCTGCTACTGAACTTCACACAGACGCCAGCGGCCATGGCATAGGAGCTGTTCTCATTCAGCAGCAGAAGAATGCACAGCGAGTCATTGCATACGCAAGCCGCCTTCTCTCGACCACAGAGCGTAAGTTTTCTATCACGGAACACGAGTGCGGGGCGTTGGTTTGGGCAGTGGCCAAATTCCGCTCTTACTTATTTGGCCGCCCATTTTTCGTTATCACTGATCACTATGCTCTCTACTGGCTCTCATCGCTGAAAGATCCAACTGGACGACTGGGTCAATGGGCGCTACGGCTACAAGAATACACTTTTACTGTTCTGTACAAATCTGGCCATTTACACAAGGACACCGACTGTCTCTCCCGTCACCCGGTCGACAGTCCAGACCATGATGCCCACGACACGGATACTTGCGTCCTAGCCATTTCAAACTTGCATGACATTCGCAATGAACAATGCCGTGATGAATCTCTACCTCTTCTCATCGAATGGGTAGCTTCTGTGCATCCCAAACCCGCTATCAGTGCATTCGTCCTCCGCGACGGCATTCTGTACTGCCGCAATTTTCGCCCTGAAGGCCCGGAACTTTTTTGCTTGTTCTACCTCGACATCTTCGGGCAGAAGTTCTTGCGCAGCTACATGACGCGCCCACCGCCAGCCACCTCGGTGTCTCCCGTACCTACGACCGCGTACGACACGGTCTGCCCCGTGGCAATATATATATATACACACACACACACACACACACACCAAGGGAATGTTTCTCTGAATGATCTATTTGTTCTAATTCATACAGAAAGAACAGACGAATACACGGAACATTTATTTTCTTCCAATGTTCCACTCACGGAAATCTCTCTCTCCATCTCTCAATCTATACATATATATACATATATATATAATATATAGAAAGAGAGGAGAGAGTTTGCCCCCACCCCCACCCCGCACTCAAAAAATAGTTGGTATGCCACTGCTATCCCATGACCTTTCCGGGGCAATCGCTCTACAATTTGAGCTAACCAGGAGGCTTGCAAGTTGCGGCACCAAGCCCAATTAGCCAACAACTGCAGGGACCTTTGCCGAACTGATTTGCCATACTCTCTTGTGACCGTGAAGCACGTGTCGCAGAGTCCTTTATGTCATGGTGAGCACAGCGCAAGACAAATGCCAGCCAAAATTTGTCGGTATTTGAAAACAATGAAAAAAAAAACATGAGACAAAGACAAACGCACAATTTCAGACTTCGAAAGTTTTGCACTTGTCAGTGTCTCTAGCTTTTTATGCTTGTCTGTTTATTGTGCAGTATCTTTTTTCTAAGCATTATAAACCAACTACAAGTTTTATTCAACTGAAGCCTGCATGGCTCCACTAAAATGTGATGCCACGAGGAAAGTGTGGTGCACATTGAAATACTACAATAATTAACTTTGGAACTTCTAACCACGTGGTTGTGCGATTTGTTGCCTTCATCACTGCCTCCAAAAATTTGTTACCCGAGAAGAGTATTTATTGACTGCCCTTGGGTTGTTGTGCACTATTGAAATGTGTGCACTAGTGAAATGTGTGCACTAGTGAAATTGTGCAGTAGTGAAATGAGCATAGATGTGGCCAAACAGTGTAGCAGTGGCATCCAGCATAAGGTGTTGATTATAACAGAAATTTGTGTCCGCTGTGGGGGTTCGTTCTGTGTGAGGCTAAGGCTGAAGGCAAGCTCCGGATCTAACCACACACAGTCGTTTCGACGTACCCCACCTGTAGCGTGTGCGATCACAGCTACGTAGGGTTCGGGCGAATAAGGCAACGAGCGAGACAGTTCAACAACATATATTGCTGTTGCTGTGAGCAATAAGGCACGCTTGCAGAGGGAAGTCCACTCTGTAATAAGGAATAAATAGGCTTGCCTCGTTGCGTGTGGAAGTCACGCAAGCGAGGTCACTCACGGGTTGCAGTGGGTATATCCGTGGGGGCAGGTCAGGTGTAGCGAGGTCAGAGAGGCCCGGGGGTCTCTCGGTTGCGCTCTCTTATACCTTTTTACCTTTTCACGAGGGGAATGTTCTCCTCCGTCGGATACCTTCCCTCTTCCCGCGCGAGTACGCGAGTCGTGAGAGGCGAGCGAGAACCGGGAGAGTACAAAGTGCCGCTCTCTCATGTCCACCCGGCTCCCGCTGCACCCACTACGTGCGCATGCGACGACGAGCGTACATGGGAGAAAATGTTTGCCCGGCTCCCGCCGCGTGCGCTACATGCTCATGCGACGACGAGCGTACGCGGAAGAAGATGGCGGCGTGTGCTCCCCACATCGCATATGTTATATGTTGCTGTGGTTCCATTGCCTGCATACAAATTCTGGTGGTCAAGGGTGTCTCATGTGAGCGAATATTAATTATAACTGAAATCATTATGCTAAATTGGCAATTAGATAGACTTACTCATAATCCATAGAGCAGATGTTTCATTGGAATGGGTGCCAACAGAAAGGAAGCACATTTGTGAGTGGCAGAGGTGGTGTGATGAGGTCAGGAAATTTGCTGGCATAGGATGGCTGAGGCAAAACAAGGCAGTTGCTGGGAGAATGGGTTGTTGATGCGTCGGGAAACTAAATTGCACGGTTGCATTTTCAGACATGTTCTTTTTTCCTTGACTGCTTGTTGCACCCTTCTTTGGAGCGTGGCGGTGAAGCCAGCTTGGACGAGGTGCCTTGGACATCGCACATGCTCGACACCATCCTCCAGTCGCCTTTGCAGTGGGGTGAGTTGTGTCGTACATTGCCTTTGATCCGAGGCACTGTGAAGCATGGCAGTTGTCGATTATAAGGCGAGGGTGCAGTTGAAAAGCCCAAGAAAAAGAACTTGAGTATGCACACTAATGCAAGGCCATGTAGAGTAGCTACGATGGATTATTTAGATTCGACGGGGATTGCCCAAAATACCAAATAATCAGAAGTCCCCATAGTAATCAAAATAATCGGTGAGGGTCATAGCAAATTTCACCTGCAGATGTGACTTCATGGCAGCACAAATTTTGCCTTGTGGTTTGGCGTTACAGCAGCATACGTGGTGCTGCCATAAATCACAGCGCTTCACACGTCAGTGCTTTGTCCATCACCTTTCTCTGATTTATTTACATGATTTATCCCCTGGACTCTCCCCTAAACAGCCGCTTTTTAGCAGATGAATGCGTTCTGTACCTTGAAATAAAATTCGAGAAAGACCAGGAAATTCTCAACAGGCATTTGGCAGCGGTGGTTGACTGGTGTTTTACTTAGGATATGCATCTCAATATTGCTAAATGCACCCACATGACTATGACATGAAAGAAGCAGCATTTGCATTGCAAATACATGATAAATAACGGCTCCATTGTATCAGTCAGTGATTTCAAGTACTTAGGCATCCACATCAGTTCAAACTTAAGTTGGGGCGCTCATGTGGGCCACACAGTGTCGGCTGCATCAAAAAAAAAACTGTGGCTGTTGAAACACCCATTGAAGCACGCCATGAGTAAAACAAAATTAGTTGCCTACACAAGTATCACACGACCGGTACTTGAATATGCCAATGCCGTGTGAAACCCGCACACAGAGAAGGATACTAGTCGCATAGAAAAGGTGCAAAACAAGGCACTTCAATTATCTACAGTGCTTATGGCTGAAACATATCCATGACCAGCTTGCGCACGAAATCCGGACTGCCCCTACTTGAATCGCACCGCAAAATTCACTGACTACAGGTGCTCTTCAATATCGTCACCGGCCGAACAAAACGACTGCCATTCGTATATGCAGCTTAATACCACCCGACAAACTCGAGGTAGACACTAGAAAGCATTATTAATGCCCCACACGAAAACCATGCCTATATCTACTCTTTCATTCCTAGAACGATATCGGAATGGAACTCATTGCCACGCAAGGTGACACAAATGATGTCACCCGCATTCTTTTTATCAGCCGTGTCCAATATTTAGTAAGGTTCCTTGCTGATCATTTGATACGAAATAAGAAAAAAAATGTGGAAAATAAAGAGAGGAAAGAAAAAAAGGGGGGGGAGGGATTTTCTTTTTATTATTTTCATCCACTTCTGTTTGTTCCCACTATGTGCGGTGACTTAGTGTCCTTTTTGTTTGCTTTTTTATTGATAATACATTCGGTGCCTGTGTTGCTTCCATGTTCCAACGATTTTTTGTTACCCTTGTATTTGTTATCATATTTCTTCCTGTACCACTCCTGCCTTGGTTGCCAAAAGGTCTCTGGCAGTATTGAATAAATAAATAACAAATAAATTTCCTCTTCCTTTCCATACTGTTAAATTTCTCACTGTAGTTTCAAGCATAACTCACACCCCACCATCACTGTTAAATTATTCAGATTCTCAGTGTGGATTATACATGCAAAAATACGGCACCACCCTGCCTGCCAAGGCTTATCACTTGCTACAATTTGCACCATTAAAAATATTGTTGTAAATATGGTGCTGGGGCCGCGATATTGAAATAGTAACTGAATCTATCAGCCTCTCATATAATGGGGGTGACGTTGAGGCTAGGGATTTTAGGAAAAAAACTCGCGAGGAGTTCATAACTCAAAGAACCGTTTTATTTACAAATACTGCAAGCCATAACTCTGGCCCAAGCAGGAGGGGGACAATATACAACATAAGAACAGGTTTGTCTACAATGTGGGGATGCGCGACTCTCACGCGTCCCCTGATGTTGTTTTCCCCTCATAGCTCGCGTCTCCTGTAATCCGGCTTCTCCGCGTGGCTAAGCGCCGGCGGTGGTCGTAGTGGTTGCGGCACATTGCGAGAGATGGCGCGAGTGTCGCGATGCTAACGCCACCGAACGGCGGGGTGACTTGGAAGAAAAAGGTCGAAGGCGCTTCCTCTTTGGTGAAGCTTATAGCGCGTGAAAAGACAAGGATGAAGGGAGAGGTAACACACACAGGCGCTGTGTGTGTCACCTGTCACCTGTGTGTGTCACCTGTGTGTGTTAGTGCCTGTGTGTGTCACCTCTCCCTTTGTCCTTGTCTTTTCATGCGCTATAAGCCTCACGATGTCATACCAACAAGCCCAAATCAGTGCATTACAGCTTTCTCTTTGGCTTGGGATCAGCGACCAACACGCACGAACGCTTCGTGCGTGCGTCGGCCCGCTTCGCGGGACCGTCTCGCGAGACAGAGCAGGACACCGGTATGGACGAACACGGATCGTTACAACGCGCCATCGTTCGTGTGACCGCACACGTGAACAACTAGGCGATGGTGTCATGCATAGCATGGGGCAAACATATTCACTCGCTATCCGGTCGCGGTGAGTCGGACTTCCTTGATTTGTCACACGCCCATGTGAATGTTCTATTGGTAGTAATTCGGCTAGCGTGTATTAGTGTATGAAAGGTGCAATAAAGGCCCTTTTGATTGTTTGCACTAGTGTGTTGTCGTTCCTTTGTCCCAAGAGCACGTGGGAGACCCCACATCTGGCTGCCCATTGTGGACCTCTTGGGGCATCGGACGATAATTTTAACAGTTTTGCTCGGTTCGAGACAACCTTTGTTTCAACCGAAGCGTAGTCCTAATGTGGATTTTGATCGCTAGTGTCGGCGGCGTGCTTGCTTGAGTGAGGCGACGGTTGCTGTAGCGTGTTTGAACTTTACAACATGCTAAGCCTTTTCGCGAGTGTTTCGAAGTACACTCGTCGGTACGAGAGCCACGTGGTCTGCATCCTGGCAAAGCGAGGCCTAGCGCCCGCGAAGCATTGGCAAGCCTGAAGCGTGTGAGTACGGAAGCCTCGTGGGTGGGCCAAATTTCCTGTGTAAATAGCTTCGTCTATCACTATGACTTTGGATGTCGCGGCTCTGGGAGCCGGGTGGCCGCGGGCCACGAGTGCCGCTATGGGCTGACTGGTATTGCGGCCTGGCACCGGGCGCTCCGACACCGTCTGGGACGGTGGGCGCCATCAACTCGGATGCTGTGCACACCAAGCGGGGTAGGACCACCTCACAGAGCCAATGTCTCCTTGTGGCTGCCTGTTCTTGTTCCCATTTTGGGGGTTGATTTTTTTTTTTGGTGCCAGTTGTTGTCAAGGTAGCGACGCATTAGGCCTAAGGCTTTACGAAGCCACCAGTCGCACGTGGAGGGACACAACCTGGTGGACCGTGATGTTGAGGTGTCACACTTTGCTTCCCTCATTAGTTCGCCTCGCACGAATTGAAATTACTCGTTCGACTCAAGAAAGCAAGCTTTGTTCGCTGTGAACTTAGCATCTGAAATGCCGGCCGAAATTTTGCTAGCCGAATTGAACATCGTACCACGTGGGCAATGCGCATGCAGAATTTCTCTCCCTTGCACTACTTTAGTGTTTGTCGAGTGCGTTGAGTGTACGCAGCATGAGCGGAGTCAACCCTGGTTGGCTTTCACCTGCACATCGTCTGCGCTGCAGCACAGACGATGTGCAGCTTTAGGGGACGGGTACAAGAGGGAGAAGGTTGTTCCTTTTCGGGTTGGGGTCGGTGAGCGATGCGGACGTCCCGCGCGTGCGCCGGTCCACGCTTCGCGAAACCGTTTCGCATGGCTCGGAGCAGGGCATCGGTACGGACGAACACGGATCGTTCGAACATGCCACCTTTCACATGAACGACTAGGCGATGGTGTCATAGCATACTATGACCTAGCATACTATATACCTTTTATACTTTCCAAAAATGAATCTTATTCCTTTCCTTTGAATTCTTTCCAATTTTGCTATATTTTTTTTAGTGTGAGGATCCCAAATGACTGCCGTGTATTCAACCTAACGCAACCATTATAAGCCAGCAATTTTGTACTTATAGGAGCATTTCTTAGTTTCCTCTTCACAGTCCAAAGTTGTCTGAGCACAGATGCACAGAAGCTTGAAATGTGACTAGACCATGTAAGTTTATCAGTTAGAATGACACCCAGATATTTGTAGTTGTTAAATTGACAGACTGAATTATTACAAAGGCCATATGAAAATGTAGTAGGCAACTTCTTTTTTTTTATACGTAAGAGTACTGTTTTCTCCATGTTTACTAGCTGCATGCCCCACTCCTGGCACCATTCATCTATTGACTGCCAAGTCTTCTGAAGCAAAAATTGGTCGATTCTAGACGATATTTGTTTAAAACTACACAATCGTTCGCACACAAGCTGGCACCCACTTCTTTTAGAATTACTTGAACTAAATCATCAATATAAATTAAAAACAACAGTGGCCCCAACACACTGCCCTGCGGAACACCAGATGTAACTCACAACACATCGGAGAAGCATCCACGCACATCACCAAACTGAGTTCTGTTATGCAGATATGCTTTAATCCAATGAACTATTCCAGATGGGAGTCCTAGACATTCCAATTTAAACAAAAACCTAGCATGGGACACTGGGTCAAATGCCTTGCAGAAGTCCAAAAATAATACATTGATTTGACTAGACACTTCAAGGACATGAGAGAACTCGTTAACAGTTGACACAAGTTGCGTGACAGTCGACATATTCTTTCTAAAACCATGCTGGTATGACGACAACACATTTTCTTGCATCAAAAACTTACAAATGTAGTTGGCAACTATGTGTTCTAATAACTTGTAACAAGTGCTGGTAATCAAAATAGGACGGTAATTTTTTATCAACAAGAGATCGCCTTTTTTGAAAATCGGGACAATGCGTGCCTTACCCCAGTCAAGAGCTATGACGCTAGCATTAAGTGATAATTGAAATATGTGGGTAAGGAAGCCAGATATTTGTTCAGTGTAATGCCTTAGAACGCATTAGGAATTTCATCGGGTCCAGAAGATTTCTTAGGGTTAATATTGAGCAACATTGTAAGCACTCCTGCACGTGATATAGTTACATTCTGCGGCAAAGGAGACCCTGAATTAATCGTGTATTCATCACATTCCGAGAAAACGCTCTGAAAGTATTTATTAAAATGATTGGCAATCTCTATGGCATTAGTCACAGGAATGGTATCCACAGTTATCTTTGATATTTCGTTTTGCCACTGCCTAAATAACGCCATAATTTGATGGGGTCTGACCTAATATATTCTTCTAGGTTTTCTTGAAAGAACCTGTGTCTGGCTTTGTTAATTTTTGTAACCAATTTTTGCTTTAATTCGACAAACTGGGGCGTTGAAGATTTGTGCTGTTTGCGCAGTCTCTTAATTTTGCGCTTAGAATGTATAATGTCACAATTAATCCAAGGATTAGATCGGTGTTTGTAGATTTTCCTAAGTGGAACAAAAGTTTTGACACAGTATTCAATAGCACCGCGAAAAAGTTCCCATAATGATTCGACATTGGTATTTGCGATGGCAAGATGTGTCTCCAAGTAGTCAATTACAGCAACGTCATCTGCCCGATGGAAGTCTCTAATGAGAATTGGCAACGACTCTTGCCTTCTATCATTACTATCATTTTGATTCCAAGTGAAGTAAATTAATTTATGATCTGAAATTCCGTATTCTGTTTGAACCAACCCTTTATTAAACTTTTCGGAAACAAATAAAAGGTCTAAAATAGAATTTTCACAAGTAGGTTCTTTCACAACTTGTTCAAGACCGAGAGCAAACATTAGATCCAATATTATGTCACATGAAGTAGAACATCCATAACAGAGGTTATTCCAATCGATTGCCGGTAAATTGAAGTCACTTGTTATTATTACATTTTTATCACGGACGCGTAGAAGGTGATTAGCGCCTGTCCTGTGTCTGACCCTCCTTTTGTGCCTTGTCTCTTGTTTGCGCTCTAACAAGTTTATCAAGTATGCACCAACTAGGCCCACAGAAAGTTCTTCTAATACAAATAAAAAAGAATGGATTCTTTGGCGTCAGGAGGGCGATAAAAAGCACAAAGATAAAACGCTGCCCCCCTAACAGACACTTTCAATAATAGATATTCAAGCTATTCAATCCGCTCAGCAAAAGATACATCAACACCATTCCTTGTGACGACTGCTACACCACCGCCGCGAGAAGCACGATCACACCGTACAGTTGATAGCATGGCGGCACAATTTTGGCATAAATGGCATTGTGCAACCATGTCTCAGTAATAACGCACACGTGCGGATCATACAGTAACAAAATATTTTCAAGTTGGCCAGTTTTACTTGCAATGCTTCTCGCATTCAATGAAAGCAAGCGCAGTTGGTGGGTACCTCACAGCTAGCTCACCCTCATTTCATCGCGCTTTTCCGACGTCTGTTTGTGAGAGTTAGAACCGTCATCCCAGCAGTAAAACCGGTTATGAATTCGCAATTTATCGTGAACAAGCGATACCTTCTTACCATGCTCTTTGTCTTGTTTTGCGCTTGCCCACAGCAGCTTGTGTTTCCTCAATGTATCTGCGCAGTAGTCATTTTGAACATATATGCGTGTGTCTTTTAGTTTAGCTGAGCGGCAGAGCACCGCTTGTTTCTCTCTATAATCTTGAAAATACAGGATAATCAGTCAGTTGGCTGATGGCTTTCCCAATCTGTGAATTCTTGCCACTGAAGAGCACATGACTTGAAGTTTCTCCTGAAACACTTCCTTAATAACCATGTTACACAGTGCAGATTCAGACTCATTGGGCATGTCCGGTATCCCAAAAGCAACAAGATTTGAGCAACGGCTGTGATCTTCTAAATCAACCAGCTTGCTGTATTGAGACTGAAGTGTTTATAGTTGTATGTAAAGTTTCAATTGACCCTGTTTGAGCTTGCAAGTGCTTGGCATTGATTTCAAGGTTATTCAAATGTGAAGCAAAGTTATTAATCGCTGATTCAGTCGATTCAAGACGTTTTTATTCCTACAAGTTCAGTACAAATTTCGGCTTGCCCCTGCAAAATGCTCTCGAACATCTCTTTAACATCAGGTCCAGGATTCTCTTCAACATTCCCACAGAGCAACATTTTACAAACAAAAAGACACTCATATGCAATATTCAAACAGGTGCGTGGGCATGGCACAACCAAAAGTACAATTTCATCGCCACTCCTAATATTGAACAGAGAAGAACTGACCTGTGTTAAGAAAAATTTGTCGCAGTTTCACGCGAAAGGCAAGGCACCAATTGCGATAGCAAATTAGTAGAGAGCTATACGGAGTAAGGATAGTAGTTTTATCAGCTGTATTAACTTGGACATGCAGCAGCACCAGCAACACGCAGAACTGTTGCCAGCGCCGTCGGCGTTTTGCCCACGTTCGCACCGAATGCGCGCGGCGTTTTTATATAAATACGTGTTTGGTGCCGCAGCTAAACGTCGCCTCCCCTCCCTCCCTCCCGTCCCCCCACAGTCTTTTGCGCGATGGAAAGAGTTGCGTTTGCTCTCTATATATGGAAAGGAGGAAAGAGACGCTTAATTCTGCAGCCCTTCAGGGAGCATGGCGCAGAACGCGCGTTTGCTCTCCGACGTGCGTTCGCTCCCCATGAAAGCGCGCGTCCCTCGCGCCCTTTCACTCGCACATACAGCGTCCGGAGCGCGGCGACGATTTCATCGCCGTTGACGTCATACGGAACCTCACGGCGACGACGACGGCAGAAGTCTGCTTTGGAGTGTCCATATAATTGCTATTGCAATAAAAAGAATTTCTTGATCAGCGGCATGGTTCCAGCCACTTCGCCGTGCCCACTGTCGGTGAACCGTTGTGGGCAGTCTTTTAAAGGGCGTTTGAATGGTGACGTTGCTGTCAGTCGCTGCTCCTGAATAGGCCTTTCCAGCATACAGATTAAGAGTGGTGAAGGCACGAGGGGCATGTCGATGTCATAGGCAAACGTAAACGTAAACGTCATAGGCAAACCTTGGGTAGCTGGACTGCTCGGCTCGTTCAGGACGAAAGTCCAGATTAGGCACAGGGACCGCCCGGCCCGCTCTTCCAGCTCACCCAGGAACACCGGCCTTGGGTAGATAGACTGCTCGGCTCATTCGGGACGAAAGCCCGGACTAGGCAGCTCAGGCTAGTGACATGGCTGCCCCTTCTGCACCGGGCACCGGCTCTTCCTCTTCCTCGTCCATCATGCACCACAACAGTCACGCACATTTGGCCGCACAATTCAAACATCGTCTAATCTCCTATCACACCCCATTGTTGCTGAATAGGATAATGTCATCTGCAACCCAAAGGTTATTGAGATATTCGCCGTTGATCCTCACTCCTAAGCCTTCCCAGTATAAGAGCTTGAATACTTCTAAGCATGCAGTGAATAGCATTGGAGAGATTGGGTCTCCTTGCCTGACCCCTTTCTTGATAGGTAACTTTCTACTTGTGGAGAACCAATGTAGCTGTGGAAGCTTTGTAGATATTTCCGAAGATATTCACGTATGCCTCCTGAACTCCTTGATTACGCAATGCCTCTATGACTGCTGGTATCTCTACTGAATCTTTTCATAATCTATGAAAGCCATATAGAAGAGGTTTATTGTACTCCTGATTGATGACATGGATGTGATCCATTGTAGAATATCCCTTCCTGAGCCAGCCTGTTTTGTTGGTTGATTGAAGTCAAGTGTTGCTCTGATTCTATTGGAAATTATCTTGGTGAATATTTTATACAATACTGAAAGCAAGCTAATGGGCATATAAATCTTCAGTTCTTTAACGTCTCTCTTCTTATGGATTAGTATAATGTTAAGCACGACGTCTCCTCCATCTTTTACTAAATAGACTGTTATTCCATCTTCTCCTGCCGCTCTTCCTCGGGTCATGTCTTGCAAGGCCCTTCTAACTTCATCGCTAGTTTTAGAAGGAGCCTCAGTATCCTGTTCATCACTACTTTGAACAAAGGTAGCGTGGCTGCTCTGGGTACTGTAAAGGTCGGTATAGAATTATTCCTCTGCTTTTACTATATCATTGAAATTGCTGATGATATTACCTTGCTTATCCTTCAGTGCATACATCTTGCCTTGTCCTACACCAAGTTTTCTTCTCACTGATTTAATGCTGCATCCATATTTTATGGCGTCCTCAATCTTCCCCTTGTTGTAATTTCGGATATCCCTGACTTTCTTTTTATTGATCAGTTTTGACAGTTCAGCGAATCCTATCTGATCTCTCGAGTTTGACACTTTCATGCTTTGTCGTTTCTTTATTAGGTCCTTTGTTACTTAGGAGAGCGTATACCTACTTGCTGCCTTGGTGCCTTTCCTCCCACTTTAATTTCTATGTGGAAGGTTGTACAAATTCAGTGACGGCAGCTTTTATTTTTTCCTGTATTGATAACTATTTTTTTTAAGAAGTATCTAAATGAGCGCTAACGCCGTACCATGACGACTCCGAATGTATCGCATGCGCTACAATTAGGTAAGCAACATTTGTCAAGCACGTGTCGCAAGATCTTGTTGCGAATGGTTGTAAATAACACGTTTACGATCGAATACCAACATCCGGCCTCCAGCAAGCCCTCAGCAACCTAAATAATCTGCACCATCCTGGCCATGTAAACTCGTGGCGCATATCAGCTATAACACACAGAGGCAGGCAGAGGGTACGAACGCACCATCCTAAGTGCCCTACAGCAAGTGCGTCTCAGAAACATAATGGCCATACGAACTAAACGAACGAGCAAGCGAACAAATAAATCAGCATGCAAACGACTAAACGAACGAGCAAATGAACCAATGACTCAACGAGCCAGTGAGCGCAACATTTTCTTTGCGAGTGCTCCACCACTGCATCTGAACCTTTACACACTTTAAAGCTCATGCGAATTAGCAGGTACATCTCAAACACCTATGATGCTGTCGTGCGGTGACAAATGCACCCCGTAACTCGGTTTTGGGAGAGCACGCACGCGTTTAATCGGTGCCGTTGTATCGCAAATCCAACGGGCTACCGCCAACGATGAACATGAACAAAAGAGGCAAAAAAAGCTATTTGCTCTAATGAAGGCCGGTAAGTAAACACAAAAGGAAGAGAGTTGCCTTCCTTAGATGAGTTTTGACGCTTGAGCCTCAAATTTCGTCAAAAGGACTGTACTGAATCCTAAAAGCTTTGTAATCACGTTTTCGCACGCAGCCTTGCGTGCCCACGAATTCAAGCCTGTTGGCGTACAAAACGATTAATCTTACCAAATACGACCACATAGTGCTTATATAAACAAAGTACACGTCGCGTAGGAATTGTGTTAAAGAGAGAGAGAGAAAACATTTGTTTAGACCATCAAGGTCATTGATCTTGAGGACGAATGGGTGGTGTACTCATTCCAGGACTCCACTGGCCATGGCTGCTCGACGTACTTGCTGAAAGAGAGCTTCTTGTCCCACCAGGGTATCGCTGGTCAGCTGTACCTCCCGCCGCTCAAATGACGTGTTAGGCGTCTTTAAATGTTGAGGTTTGCCTCCGCACCCTCACGAGATATGAAAGAGTGTAGGGCGTGTGTCGCCGCACGTACCAGGGGCAGATGCCGCGATATGTTTGTGGGTATATTTTGCTGTATCTGTTTAGGTTTGGGAATGTGTTTGTTTGGATAAGTCTGAGGGCTATTGCCTCTTCAGTGCTGAGCTTTTTGTGAGGGGGAGGATAAATCCTGCGGTTGAGTCGCTGGATCTCGAGTCGGTCGCAGTAATTTGATGGCAGGGGCACGAAGGCAAAGGTGTTAAAGCGTGCAGACAAATGGCAACATCATCAGTGAACTGTGCAATATTTACTACGTTATGGCCCGCAACAAATCATGCAAGATTGACACATACTATACTATGAGAGACTCGCGACTTACCTCGCGTATCCGTGTGGAGCACGTTGGTTTGAAGTTCTCCCTCCCAATTCGATGGATCCATGTCTGCTTAACCTGTCGCCCTTAATGGACGGTATTGAGAAGAGGACAGTATTACTGGACGGTATTTGCTGAAACTATTTTGACCTCCAAAGGCACAACAGGTAATGGTGATGGAAAATGCCTTGAAGCGACGTTGAGTTCAAGGCGTTCGCAAACCAAAACAACACGGAAGAGCAGCAGCGCCAACATGCGCTCCTCGCCAGTCAGTATAGACGCTTCTCGAGCGAAAATGGCAGTGGAGCGCGACTGTGAACTGGGGTAACTGTAAACAAATGAAGCCGGCGCGAGGGCCCACGTGATGCCATTAGGCCAACAGTGACACGGCGTCGGCCTCGTTCAGGGCGTGCGAGAAAGCAGCGGCATTCTTCAAAGCCTGTCACTACTTTGCAAAGTTTGAGGGGCTTTACATGGGTACAGTGCCCTAGAACATGGGTGCCTCAATGCCACGCTTCTCCGGCGGGAGGTGGCGCTAACCTCAAGGCACATGAGCCACGCGTTTGCTTGTTCCCTCTAACAGTGGACCCAACCCTGCATGAGCCACACGTTCGCTTGTTTCCTCTAACAGTGGACCCACCTGTACATCATACGCGTGCTAAACCACTCCTCATCGCGCCGTGCAAGATAGCAGCAGTGGAAAAGTACAGGGAAGAGGCAAAGAAGCTTCACTTTAAAATTAGATGGCCAGAAGATTGGTTGGGGTGACCATTGCATTCTTCCTATCAGAATACATATTTTGGGTCATGTGCAGAGAAAAATTTACTTCGCTATAAGCAATATCATGTCGGATTTCACATTGTCGATCACACGTAGCAAAATATTTAATGAAATAAAGTGTGGCCTCTCATATCTTAATATTTGATGTCCCCGCAAGCTCATATTGAGGTTCTACTGTATGGTGCTGCGGAGTCCTCATAACCTCTTGGTCTTCAGTTGATGTCACTCAATGTCATCTACTTGATTCCATGCAGTGAACTCGCTGTACGAGTCTATTATCAAATACTCTTTTTACATAATACATCTACTGCTAGGGCAGAGACTCTTAGTAGGTTACGTAATTAAATTTTATCTTTTGACAAAATGCTGCAAATGTATTGCTCCTCGTGTTGCACTGCTGCTTTGCAATTTACGTTAGTGTGGAAGCTTGGGCAAATCGTAAATCTTACATGCCAATGGATAGTGCAATAACTGCAAAGCACAAAAAGAACACACACCTGCAAAAAGTTGCATCATTGGCTATGGAGATCATATTGGAAAGATTTTAACTGTGCTAGAAACAGGGACAAAGGAGGACGAAAAAGACAACACGTGCACAGAGTCACAACTAACTTTTAATGGGTGAAAGATGACATATTGCCACACGTCTTCAAAAGGGGGCTGATGACATTTATTGAGAGCAGCTGGGCTCTGGAGAAAACGGCGGCGAGAGCGAACCATCGAGCGGGCGGTTAGCACGCGCACTTCTTTTTTCTTGCGCCTCTGCGCTTGCCCTATTCCCACTACTACAGGTGACAATATATACAGTGACGATAACAAAACAACATGGAGAGGCCATGGAGAGCAAGGAAACTGTCAGCTGCTACATTCCTTATTTTGCTAATGTGCTCCCGTCACCTATCACTCATGCATAACTACTGCCAATGATGCAACTTCAATAAAATTCGGCAGAGACACTTAAGACTGCTTATGTGTGGGAATGCAAAAGCATTGTAGTCGCTTTGGTGAAATGTTTTCGCTTAGGTATTCATCCGCATGTCATCGTGCACGTTGTAAACTTGCACGGCATTCCTTTTGAGACAGAATTTCGGTGACATACCTTATTTTGTACACTCATTATTTGGCGTCGAGAGTGTTGTTTCTTGTCACGTATGTGGCTCCTACCCATTATGGGGGATTGTCCAAGAAATGCATACGTTGATCGCAGCAGTGCCATTTCGTATTGAAGGATTGTTAGCACGTGATAGAAGAAGATGACGGTGACCCGCGCACCATCAAAGGTGTTGTGCAGTGCCGCCATTTCTTATTGAAGGATCGTTAGCGCGTGATAAAAGACGAGGACGGTGACCCGCACACTATCAAAAGGGTTGTGCAGTGGTGCCATTTCATATTGAAGGATCGTTAGCACGTGATAAAAGCCGATGACAGTCACCCGCACACCATCAAAAGTGTTCCGTGAGGTTTTGCTTATAAGGAAGACAGGATGCGGGGTTGCGTAAGACACCGAGAAATTTGACGTCAATTCGAGCATTTCTTGACGTGTTTTTACTATTAGCGCCCTCGGCTATTTTTGGTGCCATGTGTTGGTCACGTGGCCGCCGGATTTTCGCAAAATGGGGCATATAACGCTTTCGTACTAAAACTTATTCAGTTGGGGCTAGTTGTTACATAGTATCTTAAGGTGAAAAAATTCAACGCGAACACCCAGGACAATCACAAAGAAGAGATGGGTCAAGCACTGGCACTGACTGCTGCCTACTCAGAATATAAAGAAACAGCTGCGAAATGATGCACTTCGTTATGGCAGCTAAAAGTATAGCAACTTTTGGTGGTGTCATGAAACTATCATTATCAGTAGAAGAGCTTGAATACAGTGATTCCACTCCTGCGCCAAAGTGCGCCAAATGGGATTTACTGCGCCATCCTGATACAATCAACGAAAATTGCACCTAACTGCGCCAAACAGTCTCGGATTTGATGGCGTCTATCGCCGACAATTGCACCACCGGGGAATTAAAACGTGCAACGTGATGATAGGGCGAGCCTGAGTTGCAGCCTTAGTTGCAAACAGGAGACGAAACAGCACTAGTGCGAGCGTCCCGATTAAGCCACAGCACCACGCATGGTGCCTTTCGTGTGCGAGACTGAGTCGCCAGTTCCCCTTGCGCCGTTGGTGCCACAGCACAATGTCGCCCCCCCCTCCCTCCCCCCCACCCCCCCATGGCTTTTCGTGCGACAGTCGCGTTTGCTCTCCGTGAAAGTGCGCGTCCCTCACGCGCTTTCACTTGCACATTCAGCACACGGCGCGCGGCAACGATTTTATCGCCTTTGGACTTTATACGGAACCTCACTCGAGCGCTTTCACTCGCACATACAGCATACGGCGCACAGCGACGATTTTATCGCCCTTGGACTTTATACGGAACGTCACTCGTGTGCTTTCGCTCGCACATACAGCATACAGCGCGCGGCGACGATTTTATCGCCTTCGGACTTTATACGAAACCTCATGGCGACGACGACGACGATGGCAGAAATCCGCTTGAAGTGTCCATATAATTGCTATCGCAATAAAATCAGCTGCTCCCCAATTGTCAAATTTCCTGCTCCAAAGTGCTCCAAAATGAAATTTCTGATGCTCCAAAAATTGCTCCAAATCAGAAGTCTACAGTAGCATCACTGTCAGAATATCTTCTCATGCATTAAACAAAATGCCTTAGTAATCAGGCCTCAAAAGTTCCTGCGGGTGCTTTTTTTTTTTTTTTTTGCGAAGGGAAGTGCAGAAGTGGTACGGAAAGAAAGAGACAGGACAGGAAAGACACTTGTTTGTGTTCAACTAGCAATGCAAATGTGCCTCGTATGACGGTTTGGGTGGTTTAAGTACAGGTGTGAAAACTGGATAGAAATGTGCGGTTGAAGTTAGCGCTGTGTGTGTTGTGCCTCCTATATCCATGCTGTGCCTGCGCTAAAAAATTACATTTGGATGGTAAGACTCCTATAAATTTATCTTGCTGGGGCAGACTAAAGATTATTTTCTCAAAGCTTAAAGGCAAACGATTTAACATTGTCTCTGAATGAGTGGTGGAATTCAGTCGCAAGATGAAAGAAGGTGAGAGGAAACTTCTATTTTCATTAGCACAGGTAAGGCCTTGCTTATTCACATGTGATACATATGAATGTCATACATTATATATGCTGGAGTTAAGAAAACAGTTTAAGTGCAGTGGTGCGGTACAAGTGATTTGACATGTTTTGGGTTAGCTCCAGTGTTTTTATATAGTTGAGCACGAGAAAAAAGGTGGACAAAGCAGATGCACTGTTGTAACCACGGTACTGTGATTTCATGAAACTGAATTAATAGCATCATTTTGCTACCAACCTCCGTGGTGGCTCAGTCAGCTAAGGTCTTGAGCTGCTGAACACGAGATCGCAGGATCGAATCCCGGCTGCAGCGGCCACATTTGGATGGAGGCGAAATGCAAAAAGCGCCCGTGTGCTTGCGTTGTTGTGCACGTTAAAGAACCCCAGGTGGTCAAAATATAATCCGGAGCCCTCCACTACGGCGTGCCTCATATCAGAGCTGGTTTTGGCACGTAAAACCCCAGAAAGAAAAAGAAGAATTTTGCTACAGCCAACCATCTTTTCTGCACTTACAGAAAAATTTTTAAATATTTTTTGTGTTCCTTAGAAGTCCTAGATGCCGTCTGAACCTGTTGTACTTGCGTAGAGTTGTGCTTTGAAGCTATATGGTCAGGACCAACAAGGAAAGCGTGGGCATCTTTGGTTAAATAAAACAAATTACAGACAGTGTATGGGTCAGAAGCAAAGCCATCACAGTCTCTTGATTAATACATAGTTTTCTCCAGTTGAACTAGTTCAGAGCCCAAACAATTTATGAAATGTAATAATAAGCAGTAATACAATATTGCGCTATTGGCACTTTAATAACCTGAGCATTGGCTGGTGCTCCTACTGTCTGCAAAGTTGGAAGTATCCCGTGGCTGGCATTTTTTTTTTTTTAGTTATATGTTGTAACGACTTAATGCAACTGGTAAATGATTTACGAAGGTGCGTGTGGTCGACAAGATCTTGGATTTTTCACTTAATATCATTTTCATGTATTTTAACTAGGCTTGTGAATGACCGTCATGGTGATGAAAGATTATATCATCACAGGATAGTTACACTGGCTTTCAAAATGTCGTCTTTTTCTGTGGCTTTTCCAAGCTGTCAGTGTACCACATTTAAATTGTACACACGCTTACAGTGTTGCTTTGTATGTAGAAGTGCAGGTTGATGGCAGGATCCACCGGCCAGAGCAGGAGTATGTATTTCCAGTTGGGGAGCCCCTGCGACTGAGCGTGCTTCTCCGCAATGTTTCACGTGAGTATTAGGCTAGTTGGTGAGATACAGTAGTGATTGGAAGAAGAACGCCCATTCTCTCATGTGATTGGTGTATGACAATGTGCAGCCCCGAGGCATCTCCGTAGTATATTTTCTACCTAGCTCTTACTGTTTTCTTATTGTTTTCGCAATTTTGAAAAGTTGAGCTTGTTTGTCAGTCATAACTACAGGTACAGTGTGAAGCAGACGAGATGGATAGGGGTAGACACTCGCAGTGCCAACTGTCAAGAACTTTAATTGGAAAAGTGGCACACAGCATTTATATATATACACGTAATCACAATCATGGCACTGCATCATGTAAAGATACATCAGACAGGAAGTGACTCCCAAGCTTGCATTTTAAAAAAGTGTCGCAGTTTCACCCAAAAGTCAAAGCATCAATTGCGATAGCAAATTAGTAAAGAGCTATACGGAGTGGTGGCGTAGAGCAGACGTAGAATACCCGGCCTCAAATCTGAAGGTCGTAAGTTCGAAACCTACTCCAGTCCGCCACATTTTCAGGCATGGAGTGGTGCCTGACACCGGCAAGAAAAAAAAAATATATCGCCGAGAGCTAGTGGGGCTATACTAGTTCAGGTGCAACCAAACTCGTAAGGCCCACTAAGCTTCATCAAAGTCACTCCCTCACCAGAACAGGAATTGCCCTCCCTGGTGCAGTATTCGGCCACTACCTCCCTCATGACTCCGACAATTAACCCATGGCCCTCAGTTCCCAGTGGCTGCGGAGCACCTGACCAAGGCAGCGGTCAGACCTGCTACGCGGCAGAGGGTGCTAAGAATCTCTGGGACAAGACAGGCCGCCAATGGAAACTGAACCTGGCAACGTTCAACACGCGCACCCTCTCGAGTGATGCTAGCTTAGCAGGACTATTTGAAGAATTATCAGGCATTTCCTGGGATATTATTGGCCTTAGTGAGGTTAGAAGAACTGGTGAGGCTTACACAGTGCTGACTAACGTCCACGTCCTCTGCTACAGAGGTCTTCCAGATAAGAAAAAGCCCGGGGTAGGATTTCTAGTGCATAACAACATAGCGGGCAACATTGATGAATTCTACAGCATTAATGAGAGGGTAGCAGTCATCGTAATAAAGCTGAATAGGAGGTACAAAATGAAGGTAGTACAAGCCTATGCCCCAACTTTGGGTCACGATGATGAAGAAATAAAACAGTTTTATGAAGATGTTGAACTAGCAATGAGAAAGGTGCAAACTCAGTATACTTTAGTCATGGGCGACTTCAATGCAAAAGTGGGGAAAAAGCAGGTTGGTGAGCAAGCAATTGGCAACTACGGCATCGATTCTAGGAATGCAAGAGGAGAGATGTTAGTAGAATTCGCGGAAAGGAATAGGCTCCGAATAATGAATACCTTCTTCAGGAAGCGCAGCAACAGGAAGTGGACCTGGAAAAGCCCTCATGGAGAAACAAGGAATGAAATAGATTTCATACTCTCTTCCCATCCAAGCATAGTGCAGGATGTAGAAGTGTTAGGTAAGGTTAAGTGCAGTGACCATAGGTTAGTGAGGTCTAGGATTTCTCTCAATTTGGAGAGAGAGAGAGTGAAATTAGTCAAGATGAAACAGGCCAACCTAGAGGCAGTAAGGGTAAAAGCAGACCAATTCAGGCTGGTGCTTGCAAACAAATATGCAGCTTTAGAAAAGGAAAATAAAGACAACATAGAGGTAATGAATGAAACCGTAACTAGGTTGATCTCAGAAGCAGCAATTGAAGTGGGAGGTAGGGCACTAAGGCAACCAGTAGATAAGCTCTCCCAAGAAACAAAGGACCTAATAAAGAAACGACAGAAGATGAAAATGTCCAACTCAAGAGATCAGATAGAATTCACTGAACTGTCAAAACTAATCAACAACAAAAAAGTAAGGGATATTCGAAATTATAACGTGGGAAAGATTTAGGAAGCCGTAAAATATGGACGCAGCATTAAATCAGTAAGACGAAAGCTTGGCATAGGACAAGGCAAGATGTATGCACTGAAAGCTAAGCATGGTAATATCATCAGCAATTTCGATGACATAGTAAAAGCAGCAGAATTCTATACTGACCTGTGCAGTGCCCAAAACAGCCAAGCTACTTTCATTCAAAATAGTGATGAACCGGATACAGAGGCTCCTTCTATAACTAGCGCTGAAGTTAGAAGGGTCTTGAAAGACATCACCAGGGGAAAAGCTGCTGGAGAAGATAGAATAACAGTAGATTTAATCAAAGATGGAGGAGATATCATGCTTGAAAAGCTTGCGGCCCTTTATACACAATGCCTCACAACTTCATGTGTACCAGAGAGCTGGAAGAACGCCAACATTATTCTAATCCATAAGAAGGGAGACGTTAAAGAATTGAAGAATTATAGACCCATTAGCTTGCTTTCAGTATTGTATAAAATATTCACCAAGATAATTTCCAATAGAATCAGGGCAACACTTGACTTCAACCAACCAAGAGAACAGGCTGGCTTCAGGAAGGGATATTCTACGATGGATCATATCCACGTCATAAATCAGGTAATCGAGAAATCTGCGGAGTACAACCAACCTCTCTACATGGCTTTCATAGATTATGAAAAGGCATTTGATTCAATAGAGATACCAGCAGTCATAGAGGCATTGCGTAATCAAGAAGTACAGGAGGCATACGTGAATATCTTAGCAAACATCTACAAGGATTCCACAGCTACCTTGGTTCTCCACAAGAAAAGTAGAAAGATACCTATCAAGAAAGGGGTCAGGCAAGGAGACACAATCTCTCCAATGCTATTCACTGCATGCTTAGAAGTATTCAAGCTCTTAGACTGGGCAGGCTTAAGAGTGAGGATCGACGGCGAATATCTCAGCAACCTTCGGTTTGCAGATGACATTGTCCTATTCAGCAACAATGGAGACGAATTACAACAAATGATTGAGGACCTTAATCGAGAAAGTGTAAGAATTTGGTTGAGGATGAATATGCAGATGACAAAGATAATGTTCAATAGCCTGGCAAGGGAACAAGTATTCAGGATCGCCAGTCAGCCTCTAGAGTCTGTAAAGGAGTATGTTTATCTAGGTCAATTACTCATAGGGGACCCTGATCACGAGAAAGAAATTTACAGAAGAATAAAATTGGGTTGGAGTGCATACGGCAGGCATTACCAAATCCTGACTGGGAGCTTACCACTGTCGTTGAAACGAAAAGTGTACAATCATTGCATTCTACCGGTGCTAACATATGGGGCAGAAACTTGGAGGTTAACAAAGAAGCTCGAGAACAAGTTAAGGACCGCACAAAGAGCGATGGAACGAAAAATCTTAGGACTAACGTTAAAAGAAAGAAAGAGAGCGGTGTGGATCAGACAACAAATGGGGATAGCCGATATTCTAGTTGACATTAAGCGGAAGAAATGGAGCTGGGCAGGCCATGTAATGCGTAGGATGGATAACCGGTGGACCATTAGGGTTACAGAATGGATACCAGGAGAAGGGAAGCGCAGTCGAAGTCGGCAGAAAACCAGATGGGATGATGAAGTTAGGAAATTTGCAGGCGCAAGTTGGAATACGCTAGCGCAAGACAGGGGTAATTGGAGATCGCAGGGAGAGGCCTTCGTCCTGCAGTGGACATAAAAATATAGGCTGATGATGATGATGATACGGAGTAAGAATAGTAGTTTTATCAGCTGTATAAACTTGGACATGCAGCAGCACCAGCAACGCAGCTATTGTCGACGCTCGGCATTTTGTCCACGGCGCGCGGCGTTGGTGACTGTTGTCGGTGACTGATGTCGGTGCCTCTGGCGGCGGCTCGGAGGTTTTCGACGAGATCAGAACGGGACACTCATCGAGCAGCGTCGGAAGTCTTTACCACCTTCTAGCCTCGCAACGATTTTATATAAATACGTATTTGGTGCCGCAGCTAAACATCGCCTCCCCTCCCTCCTTCCCATCCCCCTACAACCTTTCGTGCGAGAGAAATCGCGTTTGCTCTCCGCCGTGTGTTCGCTCCCCGTGAAAGCGCACGTCCCTCACACGCTTTCACTCGCACATACAGCATACGGTGCGCGGCGATGGTTTTATCGCCGTTGGGCTCTCTATGGAAACTCACGACACCGATGGCAGAAATCCGCTAGGAGTGTCCATATAATTGCTGTTGCAATAAAAATCAACTGCAGACCTTCCCATGCATTTGATATTTGCCAGTAATTTCTACACAGGAAATTGGATTCTTTTGTCAATAAAGCTATCGATGGAGTGCTCACGCAGGAAATTTTGAGGATGTCCAACGAAAAACCAAGACTCCGCAGAGAACAAGAAAAAGGTGGCTCTCTTTCCATATATGTGTACGGTGTCACATAACCTGAAGCAAGGCACGTGCACGACAGTGGTCCGGTAAAATGTTGTCAATTCAGATTTCACAGTACCCCCAGAAATGTCTGAAAGAACGGAATGTCGAATTAGCGACGGTATCAAGAAAACGATAAACAAATGCTTACGACATCTGCACGCTTTTATTTACTGAAGGAATTGGCAAATTCTATTTCGATTTTGCACAAGATCACTGCAGAAGCTGCAATTCCCGTCATCTCATTACCAATCTGCCTTTTTCATTTTCCTGTGCTGCCCTCTGCCGCATGCCACTGGAAACATTTTGGAAGGGTGCCGGGGCTTTTGCCGGTTGATTTGGGAACCTTCGCTAATATTGAGTGCGCATCGGTTGTGCGTTTCGTGGATCGCAAATAATTATTAATGGCTTCTCCGGGGCAGCATGTCGTTCCTGGAAGCCATGTAGCACTCACCAATAGACTTGTGCGAATATGCAATATTTTTGAATAGTTGAACGAATAATGCGCTATTCGATATTCGCTTCAATTCGAATTTTGTTATTCGGAAATTTCGAAGTATTCGGCTTTAACGAATAGCCACACGCGGCAGGGAGAAGGCGTTTTCGGAAGTTTCGGTTTTGGATTCAGTAATACTTCTCCCAATCCAATCCAAACCAAGCCAGGCAATTAGAACTATACTCAGAACAAAGCCGTACAAAAACGCATCTTGTCGGCGTGGTAGTGTGGTCGATTGCGTTTACTGGGTGACTTTGTCTCTGTTGCGGCGGCATTTGATCAATCCCAGCCGCCTTGGCCCACTCCAGAGAGCACCATGGGGGACTTGCATGCGGCCAGCAATCCGATTTGGAACTTTTTTGTAAAGATTCCACCGGGAACCGAAGCTCGATAGTGCAAGGCAGTCCTGAAGACACCGACAAGTACAACAATCCTAGCAACGCATTTAAGGAGACGCCCAGGACGCACGCGAAAGGCCATCCAAGCTCAAGGGGGCAAGCAAGGCAAGTGGTCAACAGCCATTCAAAACCGACAGTTTCAAGCCGAAAATGAAAGCGTCGGCCCCAAAAGCCCAACAGATGACAAAAATGATAGCTCGCTTCGTAGCTCGTGGTATGCACCCCTACAACACTGTCGAAGAACCGGGTTTCCTCGACATGATGAAGTTCGCTATGCCGGATTATGTCGTGCCGTCTCGGACAACTTTCTCGAGAGCCATTATTCCAGACCTCTACACATCAAGCAAAGAGAAGGTGAAAAAGAAGCTCGGGGACATTTTTGCAAGCGGAGTGGGGTCGCTTTCAATCACAACTGATGGTTGGACATCACGGGCAAATGATAGCTACATTTGTGTAACTTGTCACATCGTGGACAGTGACTTCGTGCAACACGTGCATGGAGATGACATACTCTCACACTGCAGCAAACCTGGAGCTATTTATCGCAGGTGTCATCGAGGAGTGGGAACCATTAGCCCACGATACTATGCCGATCTTCGTCGTTACAGATAATGGAAGGAACTTTACTTCTGCAGTAGCGCAGTTGTCCTGGAATGGTGTGCATTGTTTCGGACACACCCTTCAGTTGTGTGTCAGTGATGCCAAAAGACAAGCGTCAGGGTTTTTGCAGCTCTGTGCTAAAGCCAGAGCGATTGTGGCTAGATACAAACAGAGTGCCAAGGCCCGAGGACGGCTTCAGGAAATCTTATGAATGCAGCAGTGCAAGTCTTGAAGCCACTTGACCATGCCCACGATACTATGCCGATCTTCGTCGTTACAGATAATGGAAGGAACTTTACTTCTGCAGTAGCGCAGTCGTCCTGGAATGGTGTGCATTGTTTCGGACACACCCTTCAGTTGTGTGTCAGTGATGCCAAAAGAGAAGCGTCAGGGTTTTTGCAGCTCTGTGCTAAAGCCAGAGCGATTGTGGCTAGATACAAACAGAGTGCCAAGGCCCGAGGACGGCTTCAGGAAATCTTATGAATGCAGCAGTGCAAGTCTTGAAGCCACTTGACCATGCCACAACTGAACTGTCTGGGCACAGATATCCCACGCTGTCACAAGTCATTCTCCTGTTGCAGTGTACTGAGGTGATTCTAGCTGAACATGTTTCCGAAGGCAGCATTGCTTGCCTCAAGCCTTTTGCGTAGCATCAAGACGAGGTTCCCTAATATCAAGATGTCACGCCTTCCTGCATTGGCAATGTTGGTCGATCCTAGATACAAAGATGTCTGTTATGCTGAACGACCCGCAAAGCAATGGGTGTTTACTCTACTCACAACGGCAGCAGAAGAGACTGTGCCAGTTGATCAACTTGCTTGTCCCTGTCTGGAAAGAGTGCATCATTATCAATGATATCGTACAAAGCTGCACCATTTGCAATGGCCGGAGCACGCACGAGCAATCGGCTGCGTACGGCAACACGGGAAGCTCGCTTTGTAAATGGCCTCCGAGCTCGCTCACATTGCGTGTCGTGCCATCTCGGAGGCCATAGTTTGTTTCCCTCTTGCGTCTACCACCACTTCCGCCGTCGGCACTGCAGTCTGACATGTTCTAAGATCCCTCCATAATTTTTAAGGCAGCAACATCTGCCACGCGCGCCACCTAGAAAGTACCTGTAGCAGACAACGCCCAGGTTAAAGCACGGCATTCAGCAGGTGGAAAGATTTCTGCACATGCTAGGAAATAGCTACCGCATTGCTACCGCATTGCATAACGAAAATTGATTCCCTAGAACACTTTGAAAAATCCGTACTGGCCTATTATTCTGCTATGTAGCAATCCTCATACATAATTAGCTTCTTCATGCAATGATAGGCAGCATGTGCAATGTGACATGATTGAAATGACTCTGCGGATATTGACGAAGTTCCTGTATGTGATGTTAAAAATTTGATTTTGTATGATACATGTTTGTTATTGATTGTAGTGTTCGGTGCCTGTTCAATGCTCAATGCTCATTTATATTACATATGTGTGAATATTCTTGTGTAAAATTGGCATAATTAAGCAATTGTATTTTCTGGTTTGATTTTTGTAGCGCTCGTGTTTGTAGCGATCTTTGAAGCTTATTTTATGAGTTCTCCACCCTGTATCGGCCTTTGGGCTAACAGTATCAATAAATAAATAAATAAATAAATAAATAAAAGCTACTGATGCCCGACTGTAATGAAGACCGAAAGAAGGGCCGAAAATGCTAAACATTGAAAGAAAAGCACACAAGAGAGCGAAAGGAATGTTTGATCGCCTCGATTCAACATGTTTACATCTCGTTCGTTTGCGCTCGTAATACTTGCATTTTGCAACCTAAATTAGCTTCATATAAATAATAAAAATGGAGGCGTGTTGATTTGCTTTCATTTCACAAAATAGTCGAAGCCCTTGACGGTAAACAACAAGCCGGAATTAAATACAACGCGAGGAGAGTTTATCCGCGCTAGCCTTGGTCGCTGTACTGGCCGAACCTTGATGAAAGCGTACGCTTAATCCGTTTGCTCTGCGGCTTTCTTCCTCATAAGTGTGCTGTGTACATATAGCAGTTACTTCGGTCGAAGAGGGCTGACAGCCATCCGGACCGAAAAAATTTCGACATGGTGTCGCTGAAACGTGCGATCCTCGCTGAAAGTAAACATCCTGCGCATGTGTGTGGAAACTAAAATTTAGTGGAAACGAGTGCGCCAACAGTCTTCTTGTCACTGCGTGCGACCACTGCCCGACTACTTGTGTGTTTTGCTATTCTGTGCTACGAGTCAGTGCCACTGTCGTGACATCCCAACGCGGCATTATTGATCGTGTCATCGCCGATCCTCGAATTTGTTCGTGTTGCAAACACAACCTAATTGCGCGGCATTCCGAAGCGTAGTTCACTTTCTTCGACAAGGCTTCTTGTGTGTGCGTGTGTGAATGCGGTTGATTGTATTCCTGAAATGAGCAACATTGCTACGTAGCCGTGAATCACTGCGTGGATTTTTGTGTGTTTATGCTTTTTCGACTTGCCTTTGTGCCTCTGTGAAGCACCCAAAAGCCTCTCAAGAATTAGAAGAACATTACATAAAACACCCGCGAATTGGCCTACTTATTACAGCACTTTATTTTGCTGGCCATTTTTATATCGCTTCTGATGTTTTTCTTATGTTCGCTGTTCGGTGCTTTTCATCAGTAAAATGGCATTGCTGCTTACCGAGGCATTTTGTTTAGTATCCGAGTGTGAGGGTAACCTATGTGGGGTCTCACACGTGCTCTTGTCCGTGTCTTCTAGCGCTATGACCACCTCTGACCATTCATGAAAGCGTTTTGGTACTTTGGAATATATTGAGGGACTTTAGCATGCTCTAAGGTGCCTCAATACCAGCGCCACTTTCAGGGTGGTGACACCCACGCTTTTCGGCGCCAACTTGGTTTTTTCCAATACGGAGGTGCTCTGCGTGTGGCGGCTGCAGATTGACCACCGGGCAGAAAGAAAGGGCGGCGGGCGTGCTAAGGGCGATACCGACACAATTTAAATGCAGATTTTTGGCTTTACCATCTGATAAACAGTTTGCTTGCATAGAGTGCTCATTTCAAAAGAGGTTGTCCGACACTTTTCGCGTGTATTGCAACCTGAAGGTGGCACGATTTGTTTGCGAGGTTACCCTCTCTTTTATTTATTCATTTCACTGGTAAACGTCCCACAAATATTACTGGAATTGTACACTTGGATGAAATTTTAAGTTTGCAGCTCTTTTAATAGTAATCTTGCTTCTTGTGGTTTTCCAGTCATATTTATGAAACTAGGAAAAAAAATAGGAGACGTCGCATGAGTAGGCCTGCAGCACTTCAGGTGCCTACTGAAGAAGAAAAATGCACTGAGAACAGTTTTAAACATTCAAACACAATTTATTTACAAAAGTAAGCACTAATTAAATCACTTTATACGCTCTCAGCGAGGTTATCTAGTTAAAATGTGGTTGCCCTATTTCATGCTCGTACCTGCTACAGTCTTGCTAGCATAGCACTCAGCTGCCTTTTCAGGAGTGTTAAGCCATCACAGATAGATGCGGAGATGTGTGGACACAAATCGCTCAAGAAGTTTTCCAACCATATATTTGTGCTAATAACGGGTTTTCTGGCAAGGTTACATTCTTTACAATAATTTCTTTCAGTGCTTTCAATGGTGTTCTCAGACAGCTCAGATCTTGAGCTTCAGCAAGACTTGAGAGCACTCTCACATTAAAAAACATGCAAATCCAGAATTTGTCTGCTTGCATAAATTAAAATTTGCTGCCTTGGACATATTCATTTAGTTGAGTAAGGTGGTTTTCCTGTCCAGGTTCTTCAGCCGCTAATATGCACATGCACACAAAACAGTGTTCCACAGTGCAGATAATCAGCTCTAACAAAAAGCCTGCCAAGTGGGTGAGCACATCTTTCTCAAGAGAAGAAACTTCCTCTAAAGCCTGTTTCACATGCAAACGAATGGAGCGAACAGCGGCACTGCGAAGCTTTTCGTGAGGTTTCATTTCACATGCATTGCCGACGTGCATTTTCCACCGCTGCGAATATCGTCGTATGCGCAGGCTTTCCTGTGCTAGTCCTCCACTGGTCACGTGGTGCTGTCACCCCTTGAAAGGGGTGACAGGGGTGACAGCACCGCTTTGAAAGCGGTGCTGTCACCCCTGCCGCCGCGATGAAATTCCAACTTGCTCGAACCTCGCCGCTCCAGCCACTAGTGCCGCCGCCGCCGCTCGAAACAGGTTCCCAGGTAGCACAAAAGAGATACATAACGTTTTCGTAGCATTTATCCAGGACGATAAAAACAGTTTAAAGAAGACATCAGTGAGACAACTTCGTCGGTAAAACGTCATATATATCAGCTAATGTCCGGCTTAATTACTTTTCTGAGACGATCTATAACATGTCTTAAAGACGTATTCAAAAAGCTCGTATAGAAATAGGATTGGGAAAGAAACAAATAAGCCCTTTGCTAAAGCTATTCATATCCAATTTCTAAACGTTTTAAAGACGTTATCAAAAAGCTGGTCTAGAAATGGCCTTGAAAGGTTTACGAGAATCTGAAGCTAATTTTCGGGGGTTCCAGATGAGTCGAAGCGTCGGTGTCGAGTGCAAAAGAGCTCCTGGTGCAGTGCCAAGCACTGCTGCCTATCGACGCCGACGCATCCTCTACCAAGGCACATGAAAATGAACACGTCCACGAAAATGAATCTGGAATACTGTCTTTGGTATGCAGCAACGATGTTTACAACCAAAATAGGAATGACATCCCACTAAGAAAAAATGGACGCGTCTGGACGAGCGTCCAGGCCAGGGCTTTTGCGGCAAGTGCGCATGGAATGAGGACAGTACAAAAAAGCAAAAGTTTATTGAAAAATTGCAAGATTTCAGCAAAATGTATAAGAAATACAAAGCAAATTGAATTAAAAGTACCCCAACAATGACTAAAGTTCGCAGATACAATTCTTAATGAACTAGAAACTGATAAACAATGACTACAATATACAAACAAAATTCGTAAAGTTCCTGATTTAGATAAGTAAACAGCCCATGTAGTCAGATGAACAGACTAGAGTTATTTAGAGATTGATATCACAGCAACTGCAAGAAGCAGACTGAGAAATGTGAGATTTAATCGCATGGTAGCTGCCTACAAGCAATGTTACCAATAATCTAGAAGCTTGACAAGAACACAAAAAGGAATAACGTCGCATAGTATCAAAAACAAACACTGGAAACATGTTAAAATAACAAATACTGCCTTTGGGATACGTCAAATAATGTAAGGGTTTAAATTAAAAGAACCATAAAACCAAAAAGCAACAATCAAGTGAAAATAGTATAGAATACTCAAACGGGGAAATCAGTGTCATAAGTGTGCACCATTGTATTGCAGTGTATGATGAGACTGAGTAATGCTACATAAATAAAATAATCTTAGCATTCTAGTACACGAGACATGGATGTATAAGCCTCATATTACAAACTTATATAAACCTGGAAACTATTGCACCGGAAGCTTCATTCAAGTAACCAAGGAAGTAATTCTTGGTTCATATGAAAAGCATTGTACAAGAGGCACATATGTACCACTCTGGAAAAAAAACAAGCATAAGGTCGCAATGAATCATCTGCAAACCAGTGAATACATTTGTACACTGCCATGTTACACTTTACACACATCTCCTGTTTCCTAAAGTAAAAAAAAAGCACTCTGAATGACAAGAAGCTTTTGCACATGTAACCCCGAGCAAACGCTTTACCAGTTCGCCCTCTAGCAGCCATCGTCATTTTCCTCAGCCGCTTTTTATACAGGGTGTTTCACGTAACTTGGCCAAAACTTGGCCACGTAGCTGGACAGAACCAAGGCAATGTTTGTCGCTGTTTGGAGATACTCAGATTATTTTTTGAATTCCACCTAATTAGATAATTAGTCTTCATTAATTCTTCAACCTCTCGATTTATTATAATTAGATAAGTGTCAATGAGAAAATTGTAGAGCAACATGACAACCTCCCGATACAGCTTTCTGTTGCTCAATACATGCTACTTAAAAGCGTTTTTCCGAATGTGATAGAAGCCCCCGAACACACTCAGAACTGCCGTGCGACTGGCCGCTCGAGCCAGTTTGCGTGTATTTTGACACTTTTCTCATTGACACTTAAATATAACTGAGAAGTTGATTAATTAATGAAGACCAATTATATAATTAGGCGGAATGCAAAATATAATCTGAGTATCTCTAAGCGACAGCAAACATTACCTTGGTTCTGTCCAGCTACGTAGCCTTTGCACATTTTTGAAGTTTGGCCCAAGTTAAGTGAAACCAGAGGCTTGGGCTAGTCGGCACATACTCGACAGAGGAACAGCGCGAAAAGATGAAGGACAAAACCAGGAACACACACCAGAGCTGATGTGTGTTCCCCTTCTCGTCCTTGCGCTGTTCTCCTGTCGAGTCTGTTTACGCCGAACTCCGGCGCATGTCTCGTGCTGCAAGGTTAAAAAAAGGAAGAACAAGAGAGCTTGTTTTCCTTCTGCCATCGGTCCAAACAGTACTCAGGTCTTTTACTGAAGGCGAGACTGCTGATCTTCAAGGTGCTACAGCGGAACGGTCGTTGTTGCTAGAGCACCTCTTGCTGAATTGTCAGCGATGCGGTTGGCCAGCTCGGCATGATTGTTGAGGGACATGTGTTCTTGTGTGGCAGCCAAGGCGACCACCCGATTCTGCGGCAGGCGCTGAAGGAACAGTTCACGCAGCAGCGGCCTGTTTGCGTCCAGCTTAGTCACTCAGAAGCTGCCGCATACAACATAGAAGTTCCGACGCTCGACGAGCTCCTGTTGGTTTAGAAGCGGCTGAAGCCGCCTGCGTGCAGACACGGACTTGTGATCCTGCATCGTCGATTTGAAGTGGTAATAGGTTGTGGTGTTGTGGGGCGAGTCCACAACTTCTTGAAACTCCTCTACTACCTCTGTCTGTAGAGAATACCGAGACAGCATGGAGGAACCACGCACGCTGCGAGGTAATGTGCCGAAGGTCGAATATGGCCTCCACCTGAGTAAATCAGGTTGCAGGATTTTGTGGCCAAAAGGATGGCAGGTGAATCTCCAACGTGGCAAGGCCCTCTGTGCTGGTCGTTGGTCTCTCATTGGTGGCATCGTCCATGACGGGGTGCTTGCCGTACGATCACGTCCGGGTCACCACGTTATAGCGACCAAGGTTAGGTCCACTACAACATGTGTCAGCGAGCGGAAGATCTGAGAACCGTTCGGACCGATGGCAGGAGCAGAAGAAGCTTTTATTTCCCTCCCTTTTTTATAACCTCACAGCTCGCAGCACGAGGCACAAGACACACGCGCCGGAGCCAGGGGCGGATCCAGGTTTTTTCTGAGGGGGGGGTCAGCTTCTGTCAATGATGATGATGATGATGATAGTAGCCTTTCTTATTTACCGAAATTTACCGTTTTTCCTCACGATAAACCCGCGTTTTATACGGCTAAAGCAACACCTGTAGCCCTCCGTGGTGACTCAGTCAGCTCAGGCGTTGAGCACGAGATCGCGGGATCAAATACCGGCCGCGGCGGCCGCATTTCGATGGAGGCGAAATGCAAAAACGCCCGTGTTCTTGCATTGTAGTGCAGGTTAAAGAACCCCAGGTGGTCAATATTAATCCGGAGCCTTCCACTACGGCGTGCCTCATAATCAGAACTGGTTTTGGCACGTAAAACCCCAGAAAGCGGAAGAAGACCTGTAGCGAAGCCAGGTATCGGTTTCTCCAAGCTTATACACGGCTTGCACTGACGTCACTTCCGCCAACGCTGGGTTAGGTTTCCGCCATATCGGAGCACCACCAACATGGCACCACGCTGTTAGTCGTATGCGAATGACACTGTTTTGCAATGGCTATTTGCGCTGTTGATGGGTGTTGCAACCGCAGTAAAAGCAGCTCGAGGAAGGAGTCGGCAAACACGAACCTTTTTTGGCTTCCGAAGGTTGTGGAATGGCAAGACGAACGAACGAAAGCACTTATCTCGAAGCGGCGCAGCCTGTGGCTTGCGCGTATCAAGCGTGCTGATACGCAATCAAGGGCGATCTCCCAAATATTCGAGTGTGCGGCGCCCACTTCGTAACAGGTAAGCCTGCGAAATATTACATAAGGCGCACTTAACGCTGTGCTAGAGTCACATTTGTTTGCATTTGTAGGGAGACCGTCCAAGCTCTGTGAAGAAACGAACCCGGACTGGGCGCCATCGCTTTTGCTAGGCTACAAAGCAAATAATGAAGGCACTGCGCGCTACGAGCGTGCTGCAAGGCGACGGTTTAAACGAACGACACCCGAGGTCGACGCGGTGACCGCTGCACCGGCAAGAGCTTTTGGAGTCGGCGCAACGATACCCGAAAACCGCTACGACGGCGGTGACGACGACCGCACATACGCAGACAGCCCGTTGAAAACTGTTGAACTCAAAACATACGTGATGTAAACAATGCAGAAATATCGATCCAAATAAAGCATGGGAGGTACGCACATCATTTCCCAGCCACAAAACACTCGCGCAAGCTGCATATCCTGTTTGAAAATATTCAGACCCTAGCACATAAACTCCGCTTTTGCGTGATTGTTAAATGGACAGTATCAGTTCGTTTCTTCTCTGCACCAAGCTCCAATCTTGCGTGTCTCCTGCACGCACCACTGACTAACCAGGGAATGCCTCTGAATGTTATAAACAAAATGCGGCATGGAAAACGGTGGCTGCAGCCTACCTCTCCTAGTAGGAGCACCTTTTCTCCTTGCAGCCACTTCGCCGATAGTGTTTTCACCCAACCGCTTGTGAAGTAGTTGTGGGATTCAAGCGATTTATAAGCCTTCCTTTCCTCCAGTGTCGCGAAGCTTGAAGAGAAAGCCAGGTAGTTTACAATGTCTCCGTGGGAGACCTCGGGGAAAGCGCTAACGTCCATCGTCGTATCCGCACCCGGTCGCAACGTGTACGGGTCCACATCGTCGCACAGTTTCACTTTTTCTTGATATCGTGCACGCGCCGACCCGATCAGTCCTACGTAATATGTCTCGTTAAACGCAGGCCTACTGTAAACGGGTGGCATTTCTGGCGAGGAGCGGTGAAATCCGCTTAAAAAACACAGTGAGACCGCAACATAAGCGCACGCGATCAAATGCGAAGGCGGCGCGTACGGTGCTCCGGCATGGCGCGGACGCAACGGTGCGGGCGGACGTGACGTCACGTGCAAGCCATGTATATGAAAAGGACGTTACCCAATACAGCCATGTGCTTGGCGGCTGCGCCTGATAATACAGGGTGTTCAAAACTAAGCTTTGTGGTTTTCTTAAAGTTAGGCACTGGGAGGCACGCGAAGACCACCTGTGCAAATAAGTTATGTGGCTAGGGGGGCACAAAGTGAGATGATAATTATCGCTGTGAGCAGCCCAATTAACTAAAATTGAACAATTATTTTTGTTGACTGCAGTAAGTGGGTATGTTTGTATTGAAAACTTAGAGACAGTCGAGTTTCTACACAGTATCAGTCGGAAGAATTATTCTAGCGTGTCCGTGCTCCGAGATATCAGACTCCAAATTTCAATTGTCGTACTGCGCAGAATAATCGAGAATAAAGACGCGACAATTCTCATGAATTCGCGTGAAAAATCATGAAGCTCAGTGACCACTTCTGTGGAGGGATGGCGGTGCCATCTTCTCTCTTGAGTCGTGGTGGTGTGTTGACTAAAGGAACGTTCTTGAATACGGGCGTAACGGTCCGCTCCAACGCAGCAACCGCTACGCTGGTTGTTTACGATATGCGAATGACCACGTATGAAGACTCACGAAGCCACCTACAAGAACAACGATGTGGCGTAGTAGGCGAGAGCACGAGCCAGCGTCTTCATGTTTTGTTTCCCACGCGACGTCATCCTTTTACACAAGGCGCGCATCTGCTCCCCTTTCTCTAACCACGCGACGCCATCCTAGGCCCGCGCGCTGGCGTTGGCCGCTGACGTCACGCTCCCCCACTTCGCAGCCGCGGCTCGAGGCTTCGCCCCGCTACGCGAGAACGCCCGCTCAGATAAAGGGATCCGGTGGGCTTGAGCCTCCTATGATTAATGTACCACAATAAAACTGCGAAGTTACAATGAAAAACTTGTAGCGCACGAACGGTACTGTGCTCGTACTGGATATTGTGAACGTGTAACTGTGATCACAATGAGTGCTACAGTTAAGAAAAGTTGCCTATGCGTAGTTCTTAGTTTAGCTGTTAGTTGTTGTTATTTATATATGAACACTTCAGCAAGAGACCTCTTTCATTAAGCAGGTTGTCGCGGAACCGATGACAGCCAATGAGGCAACCATTGACACCCCAAGGGGAAACTAAGTTAATAAGGCGCGAAGGCGCTCGAGCGGACCTCGGCGTGTTTCGCAAAAGGGACGTCCCCTCGTTCATTCGACGCCACCGACGGGACGAGTAAGGCACGGCAGGCGCCAGGAGGTCCAAGGTGTTCATGAGAAAAAGATAACTACGGCAACTTCGCGACACCACACTCCTACGGAGTACAACTAAGCTTGTGAGCGATCTAGCTTTACTTCTACATGGCTGATACCACCGGTACTCGCGAAAAATACTTTTGAAGAATGCTGGTGGCCATATCTTTTTTTTTTTGCGACAGGGCCATCCCCCTGTCAGCGAGGGGGCGATGCAGAAATCTGAGGGGGGGGGGTCAGGACATCCGGACATCCCCCCTGGATCCGCGCCTGGCCGGAGCGCGCCATATATAAAAGGCGGCCGAGGAAGACGACGATGCCTGATAGAATCCCAACTTTACATCCAAAAGTATTTGGCACACAGTCCAGGCAGAATTCTATTGATGAACAGCTTGGGAGTGCACCATTTAACATTATTCAGTGCCTCTTGCAATGGAACTGTCGTACATGCGGGTACATGAAATGTATTTAATGTAGACACACTTGTTGCCCTGGACAGGTACGCCCATATATTTGCACTAGTGCTCCATTTTGTCGAAGTGGACACGTATCCTGCACTATGCTGGTAGTTGAAATGTTTTAAATACAAATGCAGTGGCTTCAGCAGAAAGGCTTGCCCACATACTATCGCTGGCATATACAGGGTGTCCCAGCTAACTTTAGCCAGAGTTAAAAATATGCCACTGCACACTAAGACGACGTGACCAAATGCATGTTGTGTACTATTGTTTGCAGTAAATCACACTATCTTTTGTATTCGGGTCAATTGCATAATTAGCTGATATTAAATAACTAACGAAGCAAGCAAAATTCAAATTAAGTTGTAGAGCAGTCTACAAACCATCCAATTAAACAGTTTCTAACTTTCTATTTATTAAGTATTAGTTAAGATTAATGAACCAACTTCTGAAGCAACGAAGTTAGAAATAGGAAAGAAGAGTGCCTGCTTACTACAGATGCCTGCGAAATAAAAAAAATACCACGTGACATGCTCACTTGCACGTCGTGATTGCAGTGCTACCAAACGTTCCGCGTACAAACGAACATAATATTTAGCAGGGTGTGCTGCCGCTTAAAACGCGACAGGGCAAGCGTTATCGCAGCGCAAGCGATAACGGTTGCTGGTGTAAATCACGCAGCCAATGCCTGCGTCGATGCCCTGTCGCCTTTTAAGCGGCAACACCCTGCTAAATGCTATGTTCGTTTGTACGCGGAGCGTTTGGAGGCACTGCAATCACGGCGCACAAGGGGGCATGTCACGTGGTAGTTTTTTGTATTTTGAGGGTATCTGCAGTAAGCGGGAAAATACTAATACTTAATAGAAAGTTAGAAACTGTTCAATTGGGCGTTTTGCAAACCACTCTTCTTTCCTAACTTCGTTGCTTCAGAAGTTGGTTCATTAATCTTAACTAATTATGCAATTAACCAGAATACAAAAAATAGTGACTTACACCATACAATGGTAAGCAACATGAGTTTGGTCGCGTTAGAATGCATCGACATATTTTAAAATTCTGGCTAAAGTTAGCTGGGACACCCTGTATATGCATTTGCTCTTCACTTGGTAGCACCAGAGGTAGCAGTGGTGCACCGACCCCCCGGGGGGGTTTCGGGGGTTGTAACCCCCCCCCCCCCCTTCTGAGGCCGAGTTAACCCACCCTTTTGTATAACCCCTTTTCTTTCCTTGTGCCTTTGAGTACTGCAACTAAGATGTAAGAGGTGTAATCGTCTGCGAGTATGCAAAAAGCGCATTTTTTCACAATTTCCCATGAAGAAATTGAAATTAGTGCTGTTTAGATGGTATTGGCAAACTGTCACCCCCCCCCCCCCCCTGGCGGAGATCCTGGGTGCACTACTGAGAGGTAGCACTGAGGTGTAGCACTGAAGACTTCCCTCTAGGTGTGCTTGCTAGATAAGTGGGGAGGCCTACACATTCTTTCAAATTTTTGCAGCTTGTAATGAAACATAACAGCACAAGTAAGCTACAATGTTAAAGACATAATAAATTTTATTATGACTTATGAAAGTCATATGTACAGTGGAATCTCGATGATACGATCACGGCGAATACGAATTTCCGGATGATACGAATTTTTCTGTGGTCCCGGCCAAGCCCCATTACTTTGCAACGTGCTAGTGTACGGTTGTTGCTAATTGATTTTCGACCCGCGTCGGTTGATACGAATAAACGCCGCCCCACCGACAGTCGAGAGAGAACAGCGCGCAGTCACATGCTTTTTCCCTTTCTCTTTTGGTGCGGAGGTGCGGACGCGGCACCGGACGCGTGGAGGCCGCAACTGGGCGCGAAGAATTTGAAGCAGTGGCGCTTTTCTTGCTTTCGTGCTTTTCCTCCTTTTCGGCGGCCGCCCATCAGACGGAGTGGCTGCTGTGCTTCGGGCCGCATTCTTTGTGTTTGCGCCATTTTGCCTAGTCGCAGCGAGCTATGTCGACCGAGATACGATCTCGGCTGATTCGCGTGGCCGTACGCCGAGGCGTGGGAGCCTCCGTTGGCGCGTCTTCCGTCGACTGGGTTATCGGTGCCGATGGCACAGGGCGATTGTCGGTTTCGCTGCCGGAGTCACACGGTGCAAGGTAGCGCAGCACGTAATCCAAGGTGCGAGGTAGCGCGGCACGTTCAGTCGGGTGCTCCTCCGCTTCTCCCGCTAATCGCCGTATTTTTCTTGCCGTAGGAGGCTTGCGCTTCTGTATTCCGAAGGCATGCTTCGTCCAAAATGTTTTCTCCGAGCGACGATCCATCACTAACCTGGGAGCTCTCAGTAATCCGAATTCTGCGTGTCAAGTGAAGACGCCAGCGTGGTTTACGAGCAGACAACTGCGGTTGCCATCTTGCCCCTGCCACAGCAGCAACCAATGGAGAGACGCCTTTCAGCACGGCAACCAATTGGAGGCCGCTTTCATCGGAGGGTCCGTGTGACTACCTATCGCAGACCCGCGCTTCTTTTGAGTTTGCGCGTTTGTTACAAGATGGCGACGACGGACGAATTGAGAAGCGGAACGACGAAACTTTGAGCTTTCGAACGATACCAAGATGGCAGCGCTCGGTGGCGGGAAATACGAGATATGTCTCTGTGAATTGCGGTGATTTTGCGCGATTTAAAGCTTTTTCTCGCCCTGCGCACTGACGAATAAATCTTTTTCGGCCACTTTTAGCGCGTTTTCAGCCAAACCATTTTGATACAGCGTAGATTAGGCGTTGCAGATACCGAATCGCGTGGTTTTCAAAAATAAATTTTTCTCACGATTTTCGCGATCTGATATGCTCTCACCCCCCCCATAATTTAGCTAGTTTTAATTGTGTTTCGTTGATACAAATTTTTTTCGTGACCCCGTGAGATTCGCATCATCGAGATTCCACTGTACACTAAATATGCAACTACAACACTGTATACAGATCATAAAAACAAACATAATGAGGGGAACTATAAAAATTATTGCAGGAATTGTTTTGAAGAGGCTGCTCAATGAAATCACATACATGTAGATTCTACATTAAATCTACCAAGCATTTCAAGTGAAGTTAGCGACAGCTAGCTTATGTAAAATCATATTAAATTGCATTCACTCACCCTTCCTGTGCTAGCAGTGTGATTGCTTGCATTTCTTAAGCGATTTGGAGAACACCCTTTAAAGCAGATGAGGGAAGATGCCCCAATGTATGTTCATGTGTTCTCCTGCACTTTCACCAGTGGCTGCTGTGTTGATGCCAGTGGACTGAATGAGAACGATCAGTTGGCATATTGCAAGGGAGCAAGAATAATTAAAGCCGCTATGCGCTTAAAGCATTATCACATTTCGGGTCACCTGTCAACTGCTCACTATCATTCAAGACACTACTATCAGTCACGATGCATTCGTCCGATACTTCTGCGGTTATTGGTACACTGTTGCCCTGTAACCGTATTTTGTACTTAGACCTCCACGCAGGGACCAATTTATGCAGTTAATCGTGCACGAATCCATTCCGCACTGCCATGGTTAAAATGGCTATGTAAATAACCCATCACATGGACTCTAAGCAGCAAATGCTATGTACTTTTACCCTTCAACTTACTTAGTGCACTGACATGTCTAATAGAGGCTCCTCTGCTCTGTCTGATGTACGATAGGAAATTTTGTTGCACAAGGACCAAGAACCGCAGCATGCCCTGTTGCGCGAAGTGCACGAAGAGTGCACAAATTGAAAGAACCGCGTGAGCACTTCTCAGGCACACAAAAGCAACATTTCTTCTGACCTTCATCCTCATACTGAGCTTAATTAAATACAACATCACTGAAAAGGCTCCTCACATAGCGACATGGGAATGAGATTGAAGAGCAAATTAGTGCCCTCCACTCAGTGCTCTTTAATGCAAAACTAAGCTGCTCAACAAATTAAAACCATACAACAAATCACTGCACACGCATTGTCGAATAAGACAGCACAACACTGCAATACTTGCATGAGTGTAAAGGAAATAACAAGGACATTCGTCACACTTGTTTGTCGTGCTGCGCGATGAGGAAAAGGATGGAAGAAAAGCAGTTAAACTCGTGATGGGAAAATCCAAGCTACCTTTATAAAAACTAAAACCAAACTACATTTACGAAAACTATGAAATCAAACTACAGCCACACAGAACCTTACGACACATGACACGACATACATACAAGGCTAGAACAGCTAGGGTTTATAGGAGTCTGAGAAAGAAACAGTCAAGAGAGCTCACGGTAGGGTGTACATGAGACGAGGGCTTGCCGAAGTGAGGGGCGATGACATGACGACGTCGGACATGCCTCGATGTTGGAGACGATGCAGAGCGACCGAACCGGACCGAACTGGAGACGACCGCTCACTGGCGCTCATCGATCAGCCTGCATCCGAGCCGCAGTGCACGTTGCAGGAATGGTCAGCCTGCCCAGCAGACAGCTTGCGCGCGAGCCACCGTGCTCGGTGCATATGCGGCCATTAGCTAGGCCACGAACGGTGCTCCGCCGAACAATTGACCAAGGAGACTCCTTGCCCGCTCCGCAATGCTCGCGGCAAGTGGTAGCACAGTAGGCCAAGCCACGCTCCGAGCTGCAGTACTTGCGCTGGCGAACGCCTTGGCTAAGGGAAATGGTCCGGCAGCAGCTCCATGGACGGCTGCGTTCTTTGGAGCCTTGATTGTCGGCGTCCGACACGTCGGCCTGCTGTCTTCCGTCTCCCGCTGACTAGCTGCGTCTCTCGCCACGAAGCATTTCGCCATGTGCTTGCCATACGTGGCCCTATACCACTGGGCCATCGCTGATTTGGCGAGATCACTCACATGCGTGGTCGAATCGCGAAAGAACCCGCGCACACTTCGTCGTCATCATTTTCTTTCACTCATCACAATGACAAAGGACAGCATAACCGAAAACAGGCAGAAACACACGACAGCCCAAACCAAGCGCAATTACGGAACTATGCACAGGCCGGTTTCACACGGGAGCCGGCAGCCGCGGCCACAAGGTTGGACATGTACACCGTGGCCATGTGATCGATGTGACGACGGTATTGCCACCTTGCATATAAGGTTGGATAAATCACGAATTCTCCCGCCAAAAACAGCGCCGTCGAAAACCCGGTACGAGTTGCGCCACCACGTACCCGAGCACACGAGGGTTGGACCCTCCCGCGTGTAGCCGTGCGCGGCTTAGCCGTGTCCGGGGAAAAGAGGATCCTGGGGGTTGAGCCAATGCCGGGTGTTTGGACCTTTATGGCCCCCCGGCGGAGGCAACACACCTCTTTGGCCTCGGCTTCACGTAGACGGTATCTCCGGACTGACCCACCCGGGCGAAATCGGTAGTTGCCTTTTCCTGTTTCTCTCTCCAATCTTCGTCTTTCTCTCTCGCCTTTTCATCTTTTCTGTCATCTACTCTCTTCTATATTACTTCCGACCTTCTTGGCAGAGAGGGTTAACCCTGTGTGAGGAGCCAACCTAGGTTACTTCATATTCGGTTATAGTGGTGATATACAGTTGGCGTCCGCAGGACTTGTTTTCTATAAGACCTGTGGCGTCCCCTTGTTGGGCTCCATGGTGGGCGGCTGGCGTTACTGCCGAAAACTGCAAATTTGGATGGATAGATCCTTTCCCAAACTCCTTGATCGCCCTCAGAAACGAGGGCGCACCGAAGAAGTATTTAAATTTTTTGGCCGTAACACTGAGAATTTCCCCGCTATCAAGTAATTCACTGTGAGAAACCAGGAAAGACAACGAGAATGATCTCGCCTTTCCTCGTTTCCAAATGTCTAACTCAGACAATTGGCCCAGGCTATCAGGCATCCAGACTAGCAAGTGGCGACCTTCTTTTGGAACTTCACGACAAAAAGCAACATGAAAAACTATCTAACCTAGTGTCTCTTGGGGACATACCCGTTTCAGTGACCCCACACCGCACCATGAACACCATCCGCGGTGTAGTTTCCAATGATGATCTCATGGAGCTGACCGAGATTGAAGTTCTGGAAGAATGGAAAGAACAGAATGTAATCAACGTAAAACGAATCAGAATGAGGCGTGATGGTAAAGAAATTGACACTAAGCATCTAATACTCACATTCGGTTCCAGTGTGCTGCCAGAAACCATCGAGGCAGGTTACTGTAAAATCAGAGTAAGGCCGTACATCCCCAACCCTCTCCGAGAGTTGCTTCAAATGCCAAACATTTGGCCACAGTTCACAGAACTGCCGAGGCCGTCAGACTTGTGCGAAATGCAGTGCGAACGAACATCTCTCTGAATCATGTGAAAACTCTCTCCACTGTGTGAACTGTGATGGGGAGCACGCCGCATACTCGCGGTCGTGCCCTACCTGGAAAAAGAGAAAAAGAAATAGTATCAATCAAATTAAAGGAGAACATATCATTCAAGGAGGCACGTAGGCAGGTATCATACCTGCCCAAAAACACCTTTGCCTATGTGACGCGTCAGAGGGCAGCGACACAACGTTTTCCGGCGGCTGTCCGGCTCACACGCAGTGAGCCGCCAGCGACACCATTCGCCCCCTCGGCGGCTGCAGCTCACGCTGCTCCGCCATCTCAAAACACGGGGCCATCGACCTCCGGGCTGGTGGCCTCCAAGGTCTCGTCCCTCTAGACGAAGCCTTCATGTCAAACTAACCGCTCGCAAGAGCGCATGTCCAGCGCCTCGCAAGATACGATGGACACAACAACCGGCCAGACGGCGCCACCAGCGCCTAAGGAGCGGCGAGAATCTGTCGACCGCTCCAGAAAAGAAAAATCTCGTATCACGGCGCCTGCAAAGGGCCCCGGGAGCTAATCCTCACCTCTTAAACACACAGCACAAACACATTTGTCATTATGGAGACACAAATACTACAGTGGAATGTCAGAGGACTTCTTCACAACCTCGACGACATTACAGGACTCCTACACAAACATAATCCAAAGTTGCTGTGTGTTCAAGAGACATATCTGAAACCTACAAACACAAACTTCCTTCGTCAATACACCATCTTTCGAAAAGACCGCAATGAGGCTAACGTCTCGTCCGGCGGGGTAGCAATAGTAGTAGATAAGCCTGTAGCTTGCCAACATGTTGCCCTCCAGACGCCCCTTGAGGCAGTGTCAGTTCGGGCAATTCTTTTCAGCAAGTTGATAACTGTATGTTTCGTTTACATACCCCCAAATCATCGTCTCGTGAAAACAGACTTCTACAACCTTATTAATCAGCTTCCCGAGCCCTACATACTCGTGGGAGATTTTAACGCCCACAGCACGATGTGGGGAGACTCACGATGTGACGCGAGAGGCCGATTCATAGAAAACTTTTTAGTAAACTCCGGTGCATGCCTTTTCAATAAGAAGCAACCAACGTATTATAACATTCACCACAATTCATATTCATCGATAGACTTGTCGATTGGGTCTCCTTCCCTATTTCCCGACTTAGAATGGAATGTGATCCAAAACCCATTCGGAAGTGACCACTTTCTATTAACTCTAAGCTTAGTAAAACACGACTCCCTTTCTCATGTCCCTAGATGGAAACTAGCCTCTGCTGATTGGAAATGTTTTAAGGAATCGACTTTTATATCACGAGATTTTATCGGTGAATTTAATATAGATGATGCAGTAGCGTATTTTACCGCTTTTATCATTGGCGCAGCAGAGAAATCATTCCACAAACTAGTGGTTGCTCATACAAACGACGAATTCCTTGGTGGAATGAAAACTGCATGCAGGCGCGCAAAAAACAAAATAAAGCATGGGACATACTACGTCAGTCGCCAACTGCTGAAAATCTGAGTTCAAACACATAAAATCCCAGGGAAGGCGGACGCGACGGCAAGCTAGGAGAACGAGCTGGGAGAGCTTTCTTTCAAGCATAAATTCATACACACAGGAGGCGAAAGTTTGGAGTCGGCTTAGGAGGCTTGATGGGCAGCAAGCCTATCCATTACCCCTGGTCGACGATCAAGGGAACACCTTGAAAGATCAGGCAGACACTCTTGGTGAGCACTTTGAGAGCATATCTAGCTCCAATAATTATTGTAAGTCGTTCCTTAAATATAAAGAAATAGCGGAACGTAAGGCACTGGATCGGAAATGCAAACCGAATGAATCTTATAACCGCCCATTCAGCATTGCCGAGCTGAGAGCCTCATTGAACGCATGTGAGAGCTCTGCACCTGAAGCTGACAGGATTCTATACGACATGATAAAAAACTTGCACCAAGACACACAAATAACACTTTTTGCGCTTTTTAACACCATTTGGGCTTCTGGATATGTTCCTTCAACATGGAGAGAGACTATTGTAGTTCCTATATTGAAACAAGGTAAGGATCCATCTTCAGTTAATAGTTACCGTTCGATAGCACTTACAAGTTGTTGTTGCAAGCTATTTGAGAAGATGGTAAATCGTCGTATGATACATTTCCTCGAATATAACAAAATCCTTGACCCTTATCAGTGTGGTTTCAGGGAAGGTCGTTCTACAACCGACTATCTCGTATGCATGGAGTCAAACATCCGTGACGCTTTCATTCACAAGCAGTACTTCTTGTCTATATTTCTTGACATGGAAAAGGCGTACGATACGACATGGCGGTACGGTATCTTACGAGACCTGTCGCACATGGGTATATGAGGTAATATGCTTAACGTTATAGAAAGCTATTTGTCTAACCGCATATTCCGTGTCAGAATTGGCAATGCTCTCTCCAGGCCCTTTATCCAGGAAACTGGGGTGCCGCAGGGTGGCGTACTAAGCTGTACTCTCTTCATTGTAAAAATGAATTCATTATGCTCATCAATTCCACATGCGATATCTTATTCAGTATACATTGACGATGTGCAAATAGGTTTCAAATCGTGTAATCTCTCAATCTGCGAGCGACAGGTTCAGCTTGGCCTGAACAGGGTTTCTAAATGGGCGAATGAAAATGGGTTCAAGTTAAATCCGCAGAAAAGCTCCTGCGTCATTTTTACTAGGAGGAGAGGCTTGACCCCAGACGTTAATATTGAACTCGATGGACAACGTATACCTCTGCACTCAGAGCACAAATTTTTGGGTGTCATACTTGACTCCAAACTATCTTTCATGCCCCACATCAAATATACGAAGAATAAATGTCTAAAGACAATGAACATTCTCAAAGTTCTTTCGCACGCAACATGGGGTAGTGATAGGAAGTGTTTGCTAAACCTGTACAAGAGCCTCATACAATCCCGTCTGGATTATGGCGCTGAGGTCTATCACTCTGCCTCACCCAGCGCGCTAAAGATACTGGACGCTGTTCACCATTTGAGGATTCGCCTGGCCACAGGCGCTTTCAGGACAAGTCCTATACCGAGTCTCTACGTGGAATCAAATGAGTGGTCACTTGAACTTCAAAGATCACATTCTAGTTTTACGTATTTCCTGAAAGTGAATTCAAATCCTGAACATCCTTGCTACGCAACTGTAAATGACATGACGTGTGCTACATTGTTTAGTAATCACCCCACATTTAGAGAACCCTTCTCTCTGCGTGTTAGGAGGCTTAGTGAGGAAATGGGTGTCTCGCTTCTAGAACACCGTCTGAAGACCCCAGCAAGGTCCTTACCGCCGTGGCACTGGGAAATCATAGAATGTGACACGTCATTTGTGCAAGTCTCAAAGCACGCTCCACAAGAACACATTCGAATGCACTTTCTAGAACTGCAAGCGAAATACTCCTGCATGGAATTTTACACGGATGCATCAAAGTCGCATGCGGGCGTGTCCTATGCAGCAGTTGGACCATCATTTTCGGAATCAGATGTTCTGCACCCTCTAACAAGCATTTTACAGCTGAGGCCTATGCATTATTGTCGGCTGTAAAACATATCATGCATATAAATTTAGAGAAGGCAATTATATTTACAGATTCATTAAGCGTAGTCAAGGCTTTAATGTCGCTACAAAAGCACAGAAATCCTGTAGTAAATGAACTCTATTCGCTTCTGTGCACTAGTTATGCTGCTGAACAGCGTATCATAATATGCTGGGTTCCTGGCCACAGAGGTATTCAGGGGAATGTGCAGGCTGATGAACTCGCTACATCTACAGCAATGAAACCTCGCAACGCTCCTATGGCTGTCACAGCTATAGATTTGAAACCTTTGTTAAAGAACCCCAGGTGGTCAAAATTAATCCGGAGCCCTCCACTACGGCGTGCCTCATAATCAGAACTGGTTTTGGCACGTAAAACCCCAGAATGAAGATGAAGATTTGAAACCTTTCCTGCGGAGAAAACTAAGAAGCTATTGGTAACACCTCTGGGATGCTGAAACATCTAATAAGGTTCACCTAATTAAAGCTCAATTAGGGTTTTGGCCATCAACAACGAAATCACGGGCAGCCGATGTCCTCTTAACTAGGTTGAGAATCGGACACACGTATGGCACACACAACCACTTGTTGACCGGCGAGGAACCTCCAATCTGTGGGAAATGTAGTGAGAGGTTGACCGTCATTCATGTACTACTGGAGTGTCGGGAAGCAGATGCTGAAAGGAAAAAACGCTTCCCCCTAGCTTACAGACATTTTCCTCTGCATCCAGCAATGTTTCTTGGTAAGGAACCACTGTTCAACATGAAAACAGTATTAGATTTTTTCAATGAAGTCCCCTTGCTACACGTTATCAGTCCCAAGAACACGTAGCGCGGCCTCTCTTGCGAAGCCGCTGCTGTGATGGTAGCGTTTAAGTACAGCGCACGCCTCCAGGCCCTTACTCTCTAAGGGCCCTGATGAGGCAGTAGTGCTAGTGATAGCCATATATTTTAGAGTATCACCTCTTCAAAGCATATACTTTATTTTCCTTCAACATATCAGTGTACGCCTCATACATCACTGCCATAATTTTATTTAAACGTATATTTTACGCATTTTACAGCGAATGATCTTAGGCCACTTTACAGCCGCATTACATATACCCCTTGACATTGACCACTACATCGAATACATCATACCATTGTCTGGCGCTCTTTGGCCTTCTGTGGCCCTTGCGTCATTAAACCACACTAATCATCATCATCAGAAAACCTGGTACGCTAGGTAATTGAACAGATTTGACTAGTCTTATGAAAACGTTTTCAAGACGTATTCACCCCTCCTTTTTAAGCTGTCATGCCTGCAACGTTTTTAAAGCGTCGATTTTGGTCAAAAATCTGTTTTAGATGTTGAATCTATTAATACGACGTTTTGAAGACTTTGTGTGCTACCTGGGTTTCTGCGCCGCCGCGGCAGGAATCGCGACGCGAGCGTTTTCGCTTGCATGTGAAACAGGCTTAAGTCGAAAATGAAGTCTCTTCTCTCATCACTCGCCTTCAACTGAGTTATGCTTTGTGCTTGTTTAATTTTTGCTGAGAAAAAAATCGACCAGGTCGGTACTGTCATCGATTGCGTATCCAGGAAACGAGTTTACAAGTGCCATAATACTTCTAGATACAAAACCGGCGGTGCCACTCGTATCCCTCACTCGTATCTTCGTTGTGTCCATCGGTACCCGGTTGTCACGCTTTACTTGCGCTGCCCATTTTTTTCTTCGTTCAACGTCGCGGGGTTAACAAAATACCCGCGGCTCTTTTGCAGTCGATCCAGTGCACAGAGCGAGACAACAGCCCGTCATGTTTCGTTAACAAGCTTGAACATCACATGTCCCGGGACTACACAAAACACGAGCTCTCACACCACAACGCCACAAAGAAAGCAAATGGAGTGCGTGTCCGTTCAGCTCGACAGCTGGTGCGAAAGAACCATCATGGCGCCAAAAAGCCAGGGCGGCGGCACCGGGCGGTTCAAAGGCTGTCCCCACCCTGAAAAGCGGCGCTGGCATCGAGGCGCCCTAGCATGCTCGGTCTTGCGGCACCGAATGAGGGTAAACCGGTGGCGCATTGTTCTCTATGCCGCCAGCCGTCGCTGTGTGACGCCGGTTGGCGCCGACGCCGAAAATCCGTCAAATATTTCTTCCTTGTGGTTGCGCCATAATCCGCCAGGGCAGGGCGCATGCGCTGTCGGGCCACGAAAAAAGGCGGATTAGCGCTCCCGGCAGTGAAGGCCTCACGACTTCCTTCGCAGCACGGCCGCAACGCGCATCTTCATCCTACACATGTTTTTCACTACCGCGCGCACATGCCAATTATTTTTTTTTTTTGCCAGTGAGCTGGTCGCCAACAGATCGTCTGACCATCACGATGTAGCTGACCCTCAAGGATGTCAAGGATTCATCCTTGACAGCTTCCGCCAAGTTTGTGACATGCACAAGCAGCCATTGCACTAAGTCGACAAAACTACTATTTTCCGCAACCGCCGCCACTATCGACATGATCATGGATGGTTACCATGGAGTGCTGAAATCACGCAGCTGATGTGCGCAGCAAAGTCAAAACAGAACTAGTGTTTGCTGCAACCGCTGTGGACGAAGCCATGGTCGCTATTGACACGATCGAGGATTGCGACTACGCATTTATGAAGGCCTGCTGCCAACACGGTGTTTAGCGTGGTGGTAAATGCAAGGATGAAGACTTAAATTCAAAAGTAAGCATGCAGTACTCCTGTCGTTCATGGACGAGTTCCGCTGGTTGGCTATTCTCACTGGGGCGCACAGTAACAATCTAAGAATGCGTCAACATTCATTGGTTATTGGGCACTAAAGCGGCACCTACCTTAGGCCCCCACCCCTCTCCCCCTGGGCTACGCAGTCGGTTGCTTCGCTCTCCTTAGCAGGAGCCCTCCGTATCACGTGTGGTAGTGATGCATAGGACAAGAGAACAAGTACGGCAGAAGTGAAACAAGAAAAATAGTAATGCAGCAATGTTTAAAAAAAGAAAACTTTTCCACGACACAATTTGAACCGTGGACCCCCCAATCATGAGCCCAACGAGTTTCCGTAGCACTATGTAAGGAGACTGAAATCTCTGCATTACACTGGTTCTGCTGTGGCTGCTGTTACCCCGTCATTATAGTGTTATGGCCTCATGTATAGTGAAGGGCCCAGTCGCTATAGTGAGTTCCTATAAATAAACAGATAAATTTGAATAAATAAATGGCAACCACTACCTCAATGGATAATGCCTTATATACATCATTGATATTCTTCAGGTGGTCTGAGGTCCAGTTAAGGTAGTAAATCGCTTTTCCTAAATTTTAATAAACGTTTTAACAACGATAAATCTTTTACAATATGTTATGCTTGATGTGAATTGAAGACAGCTGTCATTATCAAACATATGCCTTGAGTGGAGCTCAAAAATCCTTGACCTTGTTATAGCGTACTAGAATATGAGGTATTGTGTTCAGGGAGGACTCAAGGTTGCCGCACTTGATGTCGAAAGTTGCGAGATGGCGCCTCCAGAGCATGGGCTGTAGCATCATGCACCGGCCACTTCCAATGCTCTACGGCGCATTGTATACATCAAGTTTAATAATCTGCTTTTTAATTGCCAACACGTCAATGGCAAGCACTCTGAGTGTGTGTGGTTGTACATGCATGAGAAACAAAGCAAAATGCAATAAAGCAGCCACGCACGGCCTGAAAGAAAGAGCAGCGACTAGCAGATAACAGCGAAACAGATTCCAGGCTGCGGAAACAAAACTCTGTGCAATTTCTCTAGGACTAGCTCACTGAATGCAAACAAAATTTCGGGAGATCGATGGAAGCAAGCAGAGTCTATAAACCCTGAAGGTCCTCGTTAAATTACTGGTAGAATCGATCACTGCCCTGCACCCTGCCGCAGCTCCGATTTTCTTTCGTTACGAACGTGGCTCCGTTCTTGCTTCTTTGTGCGCACACACAAGAAAATTACACTGGGCACCGCTGCCGGAGATTTAGAGATAATTTATTAACATATAACGAGATTACTAAACACTACTATCTAGGAAGCAGACAATTTCTATTGCCACATTCAAAGCTGAACAGGGCTCAGGCAGTTTCACTAAGACTATTACAAACAGGAACTTATCCCACGCCGTACCACCTTGATAAAATTTATCCAGAAAGGGAGGTCAAGAAAGATTGTCATGCGTGCAATGGCATCATTGGGATCAGACACATGCTCGCAGGATGCCCTGTGACTCTCACCAACCCTGAAGAAGAATGGCTCCATTGGAAGAAAATGCTACAGAGTTCATCTTTTCAAGATCAGCTACGGGCTGTCCAGAGGGCCCACAATGTCACTGAAGGGCTGGGCCTAACGGTGCCTTCGTGGGTGCGGCCTGCCTCGGCTTGAAATAGTCGAGCCTCAGGACTTTTGTAAATAAAAAGTTTTCACACACACACACACCGCTGCCGGACTGTATGAGCAAACTGATAATTTACATATGTGTGTGCATACTGCAGTGAGCAGAAAAACTGACCTCAATATCGTGACCATTCCGAAGATTTTATTAGTTCATGATCTACTAGTCGCAATGGCACCTTTATGAACACTGACTGATTTTTACGTGCAGTTTTTTTTTTTTTCCGGTTAGCCTCTCGCGACTGGTTGATACCTTTGAACAAAAATGGTCTTGTTAGCACATAAAACTTAACGACTGCTGCCGTCAGTAGGCCTGCGTGCTGGCTGCCTATGGTACAATCAAAGTGTTTTCTCGTGAGCAGGAAAATGCGCCATGCTTCAACTCGGCAGCCACAGAGGTGCGCTGAATAGGCAGCACCGGGCATACCGTCTTGTGAGAAAATCACCACTTTCTCGGATACAACGTCCTCGTTTTTGCGCATTTTAAGCTCACAGTAAACAACCCCTTCGTGGTTTGGAATGCGGTGGGAGCTCCAATAAATGGAGGGCACACAAAGCTTGAGCGAGCGTTAGGCTAAAGCTCTCTGTAGTTGTCGCCACGTCAGGTTTGTGGTCAGCAGGAATGTCCATCGACGGAGCTGAGCCAGCTGCTTCATCGTCGGCACAGCGTGTTGCTATTCTCTTGGGGGCCATAGAATCAACCACAGGGCTCTTCTAGTTACCCGGAAGCCTTGGATGCGACGCTTTCTTTGATAAATAACTAGGAGCATTGGGAAGCAGCATTGGCATGGCGTCAGCTCTAGTCTCCCTCGTGGTACGCGAACTTCTCCATTTATGCTCGAATGGCAGCTCACATACCGAGCTGGTTTTATCCAGGGTCCTGTCTTTGCGATGTAAATTCCGCTCCCAATGTTTCCTGCGTGCTTCATCTTTTGGAACAGCGAAAAGCGACGGATGCACACCGTTAGTCCAAAGATAACCTGTTTTACAACCAAGTGCAAAGCAGTACCGGTGCCTCCGACGATTCGGCATTGCTTCACTGTCAGATGGCCAGCAGCAATTATTGCATCAGAAAAGAATCGCCAGCAAAACTTTCCTTAAGTGATCGCAAACACACGCAACAGTTACTGCCCAGCAGCCTCTCGGCGCGGCCCAACCACGTCTCCAGCCCATGCTACAGCAGCGCCACCTCACGAACCCGGTTTCTTTTGTTGTGCACCGCTTCACGCCAATGCCTGACGAGTGGGGGCGCCTGAACACACTACCCTATAGGGTGCCTCGATATCCTCTTCCCCGCCGCTCCGTGAGCGGCGGGGAACACGGAGCGGCGGGGAAGAGGATATCGAGGCACTCTACTACCTCATATTCTAGTACACTATAGCCTTGTTACCGCTGCAAACATTGCAGGACATGTGAAGCGCTCGCAACTGTAGCATGCTGAATGCCTCGTCATGAGGTTGACTTTTCTGCTCCCCATGTTGTATGTCAGCGCTCTTGTATTTACAGGGTTTACAAATATTCTGAGTGTGCATGTTATACTGCAGAGGGAAGCTTTCAACATCTCTGGCTGTCTGCTGTTGGCTACCAAGACCGGCAGAATGGTACACTCAGCTACCGGCTCGATTCCAAGGTCATATTCGTTGGCTCTGACAAGCTCTTCATTGAACAGGTGAACTTCTCTTTCTTTATATGTGTGCAGCTAGAACCATAGGATAAGGAATGTCAGAGAAGTTACTGAGCCAAGTTTCAGATAGTGGAATCACGTGGAAGCATGCTTTAGAGATGCATTCAACTGAATCAGTTCGTCGTAGTGCTTCTGCAGGCTGCGAATGTTTAGATGAAGTTGTGACAGATCAGATGATGTCTTCATTTGTTGATTAAATTTCTCAACTTCAAGTAGTTCAAGAGCTATGACACTTCACAGAGTGCTTGTTTAAGTAGTGAAATTATTCAGGGACCACTTATAATGCGCAAGTCGTCACTTGTTCGTATTTTGTGCGCATAGCTTGCTTCATTCTTTCTTGCTTTGATCACGCACTGTTCAGTCCACAGGAACTGCCACTGATGATTTTTTTTTTTCAATTTCGGTGCTTCAGAGAACAGTGATTTATTTTGCGGGCTCAGGTGATCATTGAAGAACACTTGTGTGTGCTCTTCACCACTTCCAAGGTCTCTTGCGGTTAAGCGAGGCTTGCGAGCTTTCTTTTGGAATTCAGTTTCCTTATCCCGTGAAACAAATCGCACAATGACATTATTTTCTTTGGGATTTCTTGGTGTAGGCACTCTGTGTGCTGTGTCAATGTCTCCCGCTCCTATGTCACACTGAACTTTTGAACCAATGTCACTTATTAGTTCGGGAAGGTTCTCATTAAAGGCATTTGGGATTCCTTGAATTTCGACGTTTAAGCGTGTGTATTGCTCTAATTGAGACAATTCTCATGTCAGAATTGCATTCGCACTTTTTAGGTCGTCATTTGCTTTTGATAAAAAGGCATTCTCGGCGTGCATCTTGTCTTTTTCAGTCTTTATCACGTCGGACTTACGACCTTCAAATCTGAAGGTCGTAAGTTCGATTCCTACTCCAGTCCATCACATTTTCAGGCATGGAGTGGTGCCTGACACCGGCAAGAAAAAAATATATTGCCAAGAGCTAGTGGGGCTATACTAGTTCAGGTGCAACCAAACTCGTAAGGCCCACTAAGCTTCATCAAAGTCACTCCCTCACCAGAACAGGAATTGGCCTCCCTGGTGCAGTATTTGGCCACTACCTCCCTCATGACTCCGACAATTAAGCAGGCGCAAGTTGGAATACGCTAGCGCAAGACAGGGGTAATTGGAGATCGCAGGGAGAGGCCTTCGTCCTGCAGTGGACATAAAATATAGGCTGATGATGATGATGGTGACTCTCTGCTCAAGAAGTTTATGCTGGCAAGTGCGTCATTAAGTTCTGTGCAGCATGTTGTCACTTCTTAAGCACTGAGCAAGAACTTTGCAGCAAAATCATTTGTTAGTGCTGTCAGTTTTTCTTCGAACCATGTTTTCATGTATGTAATTTCTTTTTCTAACTCTTCATTCGTTGTCATTTCGACGGTACACTGAGCGATCCGCAATGGCTTTCGAAAGATCTACGATAGTAGAAGAGACTACAAAGCACTTTACCTGCACAAGGGTATAAGCGATGTGTAAGCCTTTACGACGATCTGCTTGCTGCCTTGTGGATCGCTCAAGTGACGATTGGACTGGTCCGGTTGCCCTTTTGTAGCTTCTGTGGCTGGGCCGGATGTGATGACTGCATGTGTAATGCTACTGTCAGATAAGTCGATCACTTGGGTATAATCGCGTGCACTGCGACGGGATGACCACTGGAGGGCAGTACTTGTAGTTATCTGTACAAGAGTAAAAGTGACGTGTAAGCCTTTACGACGATCTGCTTGCTGCCTTGTGGATCGCTCAAGTGACGATTGGACTGGTCTGGTTGCCCTTTTGTAGCTTCTGTGGCTGGGCCGGATGTGATGACTGCATGTGTAATGCTACTGTCAGATAAGTCGATCACTTGGATATAATCGCGTGCACTGCGACGGGATGACCACTGGAGGGCAGTGCTCGTAGTTATCTGCACAAGAGTAAAAGCGACGTGTAAGCCTTTACGACGATCTGCTTGCTGCCTTGCGGATCGCTCGAGTCAAAGTATCACAATGCAATGCTTCTGGGGTTGGGTGCAATCACTTTTGTTGATATATTTTCATCAGACCCTAATTGGCTTAGGGCAATACTTCACACCAATAATGCGTCACCTTGGATGATACCTCATAAGAAATTTAAAGTATCTCATGATGTGATCAAACGAGAACATTACCCCCTGTTTTAGAAGTGTTAACATACTGGTTGCGCCAGAAAGTGCAAAATGATTTGTCGAGGTTTCAAGTTCATCAGTGCATCTATACCTCAGGTAATTCTGAGCATCTGTATTGACTAGCAGTTCATAAGCCACTACACACAAAAAACAGTATTCAAGTAATGGTCCACCAAGCGAAAGGTGAAACATGGCAGCCTAGTCAGAGGACCAAGAAAAATAAGTTGCTAAATTCTGATGACACCTCTGATTGATATTATTGAAATAGATGACAAAAGAACAGCACAGGTAAAATTAAAGTTATGACAAATTATTGCAAAGCAGTTCTGCACACTCCTGGAACCCGCAGCATCATGCCTGTTCTACATGCACATGTGACAACACAATCTCAGACACATGCGCCATCACACAACATTGTGCAATCCCCTCAGAGTAAGGTTAAATAACACTCTGCACAACAAACCTACAATGATTCATTCGGCAGGTGCCAGCCAAGTGCTGATGGTGGTAGAGCCAAATTGAAGTTTGTTCTTGTATGGAAGCTTGGGCCCATGTTTTATCAATCCAAGCAGCAAAGCATACATCCTGCAGCACACAGAAAGATTTGAAATTAGATTCCTTGGTGATGCTGTACAGTAAATTCCTGTAAAGAAACTAAATCACACAGAAAACCTTTTAGAATACAGAACTCATCACATACTGGCTTGAACACATTTGTGCATTGTGGAAGCAAGGTGCAACATAAACTGTTGTATACCAAAGTTTCACTCATCTATGAAATACTGGTGAATGATGACACGACAGAGTTAATTTGTGAGTTCTTACATAGTATTGACTACCTACAGTTAAGTTTTGGAAAGCTTAGGGAAACTAAGTACATAGTAGCAGAAGTAAACTGTGTAAACTGGTGCTGAGGAACAGAATAATAGTGGCAGCTGATAAGGGACCAGTGCAAACAATTTTTAAAAAATGCCCGTTTGCTAAATGCTAGATATTTTACGTGAAGTGCTCCCTGGTCTTAACCCATATACGAAGCACTGTGAAGATTAGAGAGGGTAACGTACATTGGCTTTCACTGATCATAATGATGAGGTCCCGCCATTCAGCTAACACCAAGAGACAAGATGTCCAGCCGTCTATACAGTGAAAAGAACAAAATAAGAGAGTATCAGGTCAGTTGAAGGATAGATATGCAATTACAAATGAGGTGAACCACAGTTATTCATTTATAAACGACAAGCAGTCGTGATTGCACTCCCAGGTAAAGCACATACTAGGCTACAAGTTTTGTAGCTTATTTTTAACAAAACACCAGTGAAATTTTTACATTTTACATTTTTTACAGCCAACTGCATTTACATTGTAGAAAACAAGTAAGCATTGCAGTGGGAATGCTACAAGGTGTATAGTGACACATGCGTGCGCGCACGCACAAAGCTGTAACATACACATGCAAGAACAAAAGGAAACAAGATAGGGTGAGTACAGTCTGGCTCGTGATTATGAGCAGAGTGTCCTCTCTGAATGCACTCCCTTCAGTTGTTTCATGCTACATTAACCATAAAGACTATAAACAAGCAGAACCTTCGTATAAAAATAAGGGAGTGGATATTGTGCCAGCAGCCGTCATTTTACCGTCCCCGGATAATATGCCGGCACTGTCGTCCAATTGGCTGTCGTGACTGCAGGACCACAGCCAAAAATTTATTTATTCCTTATAGTAAGTTCCCATAATTAAAAGTAATTGTTTTTTTCATACCAGCAATTATTTAAAATGTTGTGAGCTAAAATGGCACCATTGGCTGGCTCCCATAAAATTAGTGCCATCCACCCGGACCGGAGCTTGCGTGCGGCACTGCGGCTGCACGCCATTCCGTGCCGTTCCTCCATGCGTGCGTGAGGCGTGAACGTGTTGTTCTTACGTGCGTACGCTTTCCACGTGGTGGTGGTCAGGCGCACGCGTTAACGCACATTGTCGGAAATGTTGGAGAGTGTGATGTGGACAATGTCAGACGACGATTCCGTAGAGACGTCGCCGTTGGTAGGTCAGGAAGAACTCTCGTCATCGACTCAACGGAAAGCACCTTCGTCGGCATCGAGCGGGCTCCCGGTTTCCTCGGAACTGACTTTTCGCTTGGGCAACCAATTTTCAAGTTTTGCTGAACTCGAAGATAAGATCACGGCGTATAGTTCTGCTCACTTTGTACAGCTGTGGAAGAGAGATACGCGCACAATTGGAGGCCGCAAAAAAGCGAGTCGGGAAGATAGCCAACAAGATGTCGGACGTGCTGAAATATCACAGCGTCAAGTACTGCTGCGTTCACGGAGGAAAAAAGTTCACGACAAAAGCGTCGACATGAACTTCTTCGTAAGTAAACAAGTTTTCATAACTCTGCCTCCGCGTACGTGGAAATGTGCAGCCCCTTTTCGGTTCGTTCTGCACGCGCACTGAACCAGCATTAAACCTCCATTAATTAGCAGGGTGAATCTAACGTCCCAACGCGGTTTTACACAAGGCTTTTCGTTCGCGATTGGATTTTTTGTGGAAGCTGCAGTCGCAATCGGTGAATTCTATCCCTATCGGGCTTGATAGCGATCGAAAGTTCCTTATTGTTAAGTCTGTAGCGAGCCTAAAATGCAGTTGTAAAATTTCTGGAAAACGAGCCGAGAATTTTGTGGCCGAGCTAGTTGGTTGTTCGTGATACTCCTATTTATAACACGTAAGGACAGAGAGGGACAAAGACAAGCGCTTGGCTTCGCCCCTTCTGTTCTTGTCCAGTTACGCGCTGTAATCAGAGTTTCTGAGAATTCACTTTTTGTATCCACTTTGTAAGCCACATTGCTGCCATGGCGCAGCTGTTTAGCATCCTCAAAGCAAATTTCATCTCATTGCAGGACCCCCAAACAAGACTGTGGATTTCACATATACTTCGTGGCCACCCAAGATGGTAGCAGTCTCGAGGTCCGAAGCATGTCGCTTCAACACAGCAACCATGCAGCCTCAGAGCCACTTTTCAGACATCTGCCTCAGCAACGAAGACTGCCACCTGAGCTGCAAGATGAGGACATGTCTATGCTACGTCTTCGTCCCGACAAGAAGCTGCTGAGGGAGCACTTGGAAAGTTGTTCAAGCAAGGTTGTGACACTGCGGGACCTTTCAAACCTTGCAGCCAAAAGCAAGAAGGACAACCGGCGGAATGATCTGCAAGCCACAGTGAAGCTGTTGCAAGATAATTATAAAGCCACAGTCAGGCTACTAACTGATGAAAACAATGAACTGAGGGCAATGTTTTTTCAAGATAAAACAATGAAAAGATCCTTTGGGGATTACCCTGAAATCATCTTCATTGATGCAACGTAAACTTCTTGAGACACGGATGTCATGTTTTCTAGTAGTAGTAGAAGATGGAAATGGCGAAAGTGAAGTAGTTGCAGTTGGGTTGTTTGGAAGTGAAGATGGTGACACCCTCCGCTGGTTCTTCAATGTGTTTAAGGAATTAAACAAGAGCTGGGCTCCGCTGGTTCTTCAATGTGTTTAAGGAATTAAACAAGAGCTGGGCTGCCGTCAGAATAGTAAAGCTGACAAAGATTTAAAGGAGAGGCAAGTCGTAACCGAGCTTCTTCCACAGGCTTCTCTGCACATCTGTGCATTCCACACTTTGCAAACATTCCGCCGTGAAATTAGCATTCAGAAGCTTGGGATATCGAAACCTGAGCAAGAGACTGCATTGGATCTTCTGCAGCGTATGGTGTACTCTCCGAATGAAGATGAATATCTACGCCTCTACAAAGTTCTCAAGTCATCTTCACCGAAGCAGGTCTTGGACTACTTCGAACTGAATTGGCACAGCATCCACCATGAATGGGTTATGGGACTAAAGTGGTCCTGCAGCAATTTTCTAAACTCTACAAATAATCGAGCTGAGAGTCTTAATGCTAAATTGAAAAGCATTGTCGTCAGGTATAGTTCTTTAGAAAATTTTGTTACCTATTTCTTTTGCTTGATATATAAATCGAGGAAAGAACGTAGTCATAATGCTGCTACACTGCTCCAAAAAAAAGGGTACTGAAAACAACCGATAAAGATTGTATTGCAAGTTGTTGACACCTTATGCTTTTCGACATGTGAAGCGTCAGCTGGACCTCTCCATTAAAATTACTGTAGATGCAAGCAATGGTGCTCTGGCGACAGGTGGCTGTGCCTTCAGCGTGGCTATGCTACTTCCATGCTGCCACATACTTGCTGCACGACATCATCTAGGACTGAGCAAGTTTGACACTAGCCTCTGTGCGCCACGGTGGTCGCTTGAGCACTACACGGAAAACCGTGAAATGCTGTTCATGCAAGAGAGCAGGCAACCAGATCCAGTGCATGTTGACAGAACAGAACACCAGCCAGCCTTGTCAAGCCACCAAAAATTCCGCAAGGCCTCAGTACTCGTGGGGAGAATTGCTGGTGTTCTTTCAGAAGTGTCCACAGCAAAGTTTCGTAAAAGAATCGTAGTACTTGAAACCCTTCTGGAGCACTGGGTGAACGATGAGGAGGTGCACCTGGCTGCAGAAGTGCGTCCACTAGTCCCACGAGAGAAAGTTGGTAATGCCACAGGGAGCAGCGATAGTGGCGCACTCTGTGCTTTCATGCCAGTTGGATCCAAAGAGGCTGCCAAAATTCCATGCAGTACTTTGCCACGCAACAGTGCTGAGGCCTGTGCTTCTGCACAAGGTCCTGAAATCGTATTATCACGAGCACACACCGCTATACCTCCTACAACACACCAAATGTCTGACAGCATGCAACCAACTGAAGCTACAAATTGTTCGGACTGTTCAAACCCATCGCCTGCTGTCCTCTCCACTGCTGACGTGAAAGGCATTAAGCTGGCCCAACCTATGCGGAAATGTGGACGCCCAAAAGGACACACACTAACTGTGATAGGAATACCCAGAAAACGGAAGCAAAATGCGGAACAAGGGCCTTTCAGATCCCTCCCAATTTCAGAGAAGAACGCTGTCGACTTGGTTGGTGGGATCGACAGCTGCAGCTAGTGCTCTAAATGGGAGGCTCCTGCAAGAACATGATGTGGAAGTACAACCAACACAGCTTCATTGTGGAATTTTAGATGAGACTGTAGATATAAATATTGCCCGAAGTTACTTCACAAATGATGCATGGCTTGCTGTGGCTAACACAGTGAGCATAAAAAGGTTGGCTCATCAGTGGCAGTGCGAAGCATGTCACAATGATTTGGATGAGTTCGACTCAATCTTGTGTGACTGGTGCCTTGCTTGGTTCCACTTGCCATGTGTGTCAATGAAGAGGCAGCCAAAGAAGAAATTATGGCAATGTCCTGGGTGTAAATAACTCTTGGATGCACCATGAAACATGGCTTGTGTAAGCATTCTACACAAGTACTCCGACAATCTTATGTTTAAAATTTGTCGCAGTTTCACCCGAAAGGCGAAGCACCAATTGCGATAGCAAATTAGTAGAGAGCTATACAGAGTAAGGATAGTAGTTTTATCAGCTGTATAAACTTGGACATGCAGCAGCACCAGCAACGTGCAGAACTGTTGTCGACGCCGTCGGCGTTTTGCCTGCGTTCGCACCGAACGCGCGCAGCGTTTTTATATAAATACGTATTTGGTGCCGCAGCTAAACGTCGCCTCCCCTCCCTCCCTCCCGTCCCTCCACAGCCTTTCGCGCGACGGAAAAGTTTGCGTTTGTTCTCTATATATGGAAAGGAGGAAAGAGACGCTTAATTCTGCAGCCTTTCAGGGAACACGGCCCAGAACGCGCGTTTGCTCTCCGACGTGCGTTTGCTCCCCGTGAAAGCGCGTCCCTCGCGCCCTTTCACTTGCACATACAGCGTCCGGAGCGCGGCGACGATTACATCGCCGTTGACATCATACGGAACCTAGCATGGTGAAACTGTGTGTATACTTTTACATTGAGGTAGGACATACGTATTGCATTTTGGAGTTTCGTACGGTGTCATCTGTGGAGTCAGAGCGGCCATTCGAGAAAGAAGACCTCACGTAAAATTGCTAAGGTACCAAACGTTCATTCGTCCCAAGCTGGAATACGCATGCGCAGTTTGGGACCCGTACCAGATTAACCTACAGAAATCTCTTGAGTCTGTTCAAAGCCGTGCTATTAGATTTGTCTTCTCAGATTATTCATACTATTCTAGCGTCACTTATCTAAAACATACGGCTAATCTTCCCAGTCTTGTGTCACGCAGAAAAATAGCGCGCCTGTCCCTCTACCACAAGTTTTATCACTCGTCTCTTGCTCACTCGATTATCGTACCTGCTCATCGCCTTTCGCTCCGCAACAGTCACTCTAAAGCTGTATACCCACCACCTGCGCGCACTACTGCGCACCTCAACTCATTTTTCATTTGAACAGCGAATGACTGGAATCATCTGCCCACCGACGCTGCGCACCACTCCGACTCGTGCCACTTCAAGTCATTCATCGAAGAACTCGTACAAATGTAACCCACCCCTCATGTAATACCCCATACCAGGGGCATTTGAGGTATCAATAAATAAATAAATAAATAAACCTCACGGCGACGACGACGGTGACGCCCACAGCAGAAATCTGCTTTGTAGTGTCCATGTAATTGCTTTCGCAATAACAAAGTACTGTTCCTGCCTATTTAAATGCATCTCAGATGTGTCCTGTTGTCTTATGAATGCATGCACCTGCCTGTTGCGCAGTTTAATTTTACATTTTTTTTTTTTTGCCTTAGAATGATTTGCTCAAGTTTGTAAACCAGCATTCCCAGTAGAATTCTGCAAAAGTTGAACAACATAAAAAAAAGTATATCCTCAGTAAAGGCTGCATTTCAGCTGGCAGCTAGCTGTCCATCTGTGCGCATGCATCAGTTGCAAGAAAAATCTGGGGACTTGCTTAACTTTGCGCCCGAACTGCATCACAGCAGTCGATGTAGAGTCCGTAATGGCAAAGCGGCAGTTTTTTGTCGGTGATAAGTCCGTGCACTGGGGCGCACTTAACATAATGTTTGTCACCGTTGTTCTACCAGGGCCAACGCGCCCGTCGCCTACATGTACGCGAGTAAACAAAAGTATACGGACCAGGAGTTATGCGATAAAGCCGATTTTTTCTCCCTACCTGTGAACACAACTTGAAATTGACGACTGCAGTCCAAACTTGGCATTGCGAACTTTTTAGTGTACTCGTCAATTCCAGTTTATGCTTGTTAATTACGAAGAAATTCAGTTTTTTCGGCGACCCTGTGGTCTGTATACTTTTGCTCACGGTTGGTGTAGAAGTTTGGAAACAAATTTACAGCGCCTTTGACCAATAAGTGCAAATGAAGGCGAAATATTACTAATGCAGCAGCAGTATTTCAAAGAAAAATATTATTAAACACGAGACGACCTCACAGTCGTAGTGCAATGCCTTTGTGCAGCTCCATGAAACACGAACTGCGGTGGCGTAGTGCGCACAGCTCGGCTAGAGATATGTTAAATTAAGGACTGCCGGCGTAACATCCGTCCCAAAGTTATAGACAGTGTTGAAGCGCCGGCAGAGTATCAACTGGTAATAAAGTGCCGGCTGCCGGCACATTATCCGGAAATGGTAAAATGCCGGCTGCCAGCAAAATATCCGAAACTGGTAGGATGCCGGCTGCCGGCAAAATATCCGGAACTGGTACAATGCCGGCTGCCGGCACAATATCCGTGCCCTAAAAATAAAGCTGACAATAACCGGCAAGGCAGATGAGCCCAACCATCAATAATTGTTGCGGTTAACACCAAAAAAAAAAAAAAATTCAGACATTGTTGACGAGAAACAAAGTGCAAAGTATTTCACTTACCGGAAAAAAGTGCTATCCAAACATGCGACGTACAAAGGCGCATCGAGAGCGAAGGCGGCGAACGCAGATCCCGCCATTGTGGTAGTAAACCGTTGGCAAAAACACACAATACAGCCGATGTCACAAAGCACTTATGCAAAATACATGGCAAACAGCATGGGCACAGCTAAATGACTCCAGCTGATATCAAATAAATGTATAGAACAGCTTAGAGCGGCACATAACTAGCACAATGTACGAACCCACGAACTAGACAATGCGTACGCCAGCGATCGTTTTTTCAAACTTCCTGCCTTTCTGCCTCCCAGTGTTTCCAGCACGGAATGGGATGCCTGACAAATTTAGAGCCTGTCTACTTGACGACCGCCAATGAAACGTTACTATTGACCCTTTTCGCAGAGCAGTTTGCTTTAGAGAAACGAGATGGCGCTCACGGCGGCGCGCCATACCTCTCCTCAGCGACCGCGCACGAATACGAAACCATTACTGCTTCTACCTTGCTTCTGTGCGATCAGCTGTCGGAAATGCAACTGAGTTTTCGCTAACACACTGTGCTCCAATCATGCTTGACTGAATCATGTGGATTGAAGACGTGTGCAGTAGTTGGCTGGAAAAATAGTGACTGGCATGTTAAGGAATAGAATGAATCTGTGTGGCCAAGTTCGCGGACCGCTGCTGCAACTGTCCGAACGTGTTACCGGCACTTCGTGATATACGGCTTTCCTCGAGGATACAGAAATTTGCTCATCCGCCAGCCTTGTATCGCTAACCTTCAATGAAAGGGCTTCATCCCCAGAACGTCGGCAAGAGTGAGTACCACTCGTCAAACAAAGACAAAGAGAGTAGCGCCGCTTCCTGTCATAGTAAGTGTCGCGCACGTTATCTATACACATCTGTCCCAAATGGCAGGAAAGCTTACGCCCACTCTATCACCGACGTATCAAGAATAAGTGAATTGGCGCACACTTGAATATATGCGCACTGTATAAGCACAAGGAATGACGGACTACACCGATGGCGCACGAATGGCCGAAGCTGAATGTTTCGTGATGCTCCACAAGGGTAATCGAGTTACTAGCTGTAATATATATTTGCTACAAAGTATTACAATGTACAAAATAGCTACGTTTCAAGCCTTGTGCGCAGCAAGAACAAATCTATCGGAACTGAGCACACCCGCGAGCGATTAGGCAGAAAATAATCAGATAGTTGCCGCACTGAGGAACTTCACTGAGTCAGAAATTGACAAGCCACTGATTCAAAATATTTGCCGAATAAAGAACAAAGAGCAAAACACACTAATCCTGACTGAATTCATGAGCGGAATGTTTGGATAGCTTGGCATACATATTTAGCCCCGCTTTTAGAACAAGCACCATATACGCTGCTTGCCCCGTTTTGACATAGCTTAATCAGCTCCGAAAGCGCTTTTGCATGTTCTCTGAAGCTGTGATCAAAGCTTCGTGTCGTCCACCTAGTCGCCATCTACGATATCTCCGAAAAGAGAGGTTTTCTAAGCCGCGCCGGCGTCATACACTTCCATTGTAAACAAGGAGGCAACGGAGGCAGTTGAGGCAACCAATGGACGCATCACCACGTGATCAAACATGGCAGCGCCCACGGGATCGCCGCGAAAAGGGTCAATAAGATTACCCTCAGTTCAGGGGCGTGGCCAGGGGGGGGGTTCAACACCCCCCCCCCCATGTACCCACCCTTTGTTCTCGTCGCTTCGCCCTGACATAATTCATGAAACCGGTGCTACTATCACAATTTCATTCCTGGGCGCTTCCGTTTGGGTTGGTAATTTACAGCGAATCATGTCTGCATATGGAAAAAACTGTCACGGTGTTTGTCAAGGCTTTGACACTCAGTGAAGTTTTGGGCGAGAATGTGGCGGCCGCATTCTGAAGCAACAAATGCGGCAGCCGCATTTTAGATGATGGCGAAAACGCTCGAGGCCCATTTACTTATATTTAGGTGCACGTTAAAGACCCCAGGTGGTCGAAATCTCCGGTATACATTTCTGCCGCTTCTCTGCATGTGCCGGTTAGGCCGCGCTCGCGCAGGATCTTAGTCTGCGCTTAGTCTGCGTAGGCTTAGTCTGCGATTGCGCCCCTACGGAAGACTGGTAATTACTGTTGTGTTGTTGAATCCCAAACCAGCAATTACGGAAGGCTGGTAGTTGCTGTTTTGTTGTGGAATCCCAAACCAGCAATGTACACACGAAGGGGTTGATGACAGCAGTGAAATTCCACCGACTCCCAACAGAATGCACGAAACAGACAGCCGACAAGCATGAATTACTGCTGTGCGCAGTACAGCGTAAGTAAACTTGTTGCAGGCGCTGACAGTTCTCGTCAGAGTTCACGCGTCCTGAGAAATTGATTATGTGCACTATGCACTGAACAAGATCGGAGTTCATTCCTGCATCACTAGTACACCAATCAGTCGAGATTCTGTGAGATACAAGGCCGCTTCCTGTTTGCACCGGCGTAAGTAAAGCAGGAATGAGTTGCACGCACTACTTAAAATGCGTACACATGCCACATCTATGCTGTGCGGTGAAATATGCTGTACAATTCTGAATCTGTCGACGTAAAGGCAAATGACGGCTGCACGCTCGCACACAGCGGAAACACAGCGGCCCATGCACTTGCCGCAGGAAATGCAACCCTCTCGTTTGAGGGAACAGGGCGACAAAAGCTTCGAAAAAAAAAAGCCTTACCCGTTTTTGCGCGTATTTAAATTTTCTAGCGCAAGACGCAGCGAAGAAGCTATTGCTATGAGAGTAGGTATAGCCTGGTCACACGTGCATTTTCACGCTTATAGCTGTCCTTGACTTGTGAAACGCACTTCGCCCCGATGAGGACGACGCCATCTACGCTTAACGGAAATTAACAATTAATGATGTCTTCTCCGATCGCACGGGTCGTCTCAATGATGCGTTTTCGAAGACTGGTCCATTCAGTGGCACGATGAGAGACCGTTGCTTCAAACGCCCACTGTACCTGTCGTACTTACTGTGTTTACTGAGCTTACTTTACTTTTTACTTAATTTCTTCACAAGCAAACGCACACGCGAGGAGGGGGGGGGGGCGGTCCCATGTCCTTGATATACATGTATAGAGTCTGCTTAAACTGGCGATATTTATTATCAATCACATGACGTAGAGGAAAGCAGAAGCTTGCCTCCCCCCCCCCCCCCCCCGTGTCGGGCCGGTGAACCCCCCCCCTCCAGAAAAAAAAATGTCTGGCTACGCCCCTGCTTCAGTTTGAAAACTGCGTGGCGGAGCGTGGCGCGTGGCGCTCGCCGCACGGTCGCCCCGACTTTCCAAGTGAAAGAGCGTGTCCCTTGCGCGCTTTCACTCGCACGTACAGCATACGGCGCACGGCGAGGATTTCATCGCCTTTCACGTCATACGGAACCTCACGGCGACGCCGACGGCAGAAATCCGCTTTGAGTGTCTATTTATTTATTTATTTATTTTATTTTCAATACTGTGAGCCCTTTCGGGCTGTTACAGGGTGGGATAATTCACAATACTAAGAGCGAATATACAAACAGTGTAATACAAGCAACACAATGAAAACTGAAAGTAAAAATGTATAAACACCATACAATAGCATAAACAAAACAGCAGCAGAAATATCGCAGTACAATGCCAAAAAACATTGAATTTAAACATATAATGATTCTAGGTTTCTTTCAAAATTCGCAAGCGAATTCATACCATCAAATATTTCTGAGTTAAGTTGGTTCCACTCTTCTATAGTTCTGACCAGAAACGAATGTTTGTAAACATCGACTCTAGGCACATAAGGTCTAACAACGTATGGGTGACAGGACCGAGGTGACACTCTGCCAGGAGGCCGCAACTAGAGTCCGGGATTTAGGTTTAACATGCCATTGTACAATTGATAAAAAAATTTTAGCCTGGCTATTTTCCTTCGTGAAGCTAAATCTGGAAGGTTTGCCTTATCAATCAATGCGGTAACAGATTCAGTTCTCTCGTACTTAGAAAAAATAAAGCGCACAGCAAGACGCTGTATACGCTCGATCTGATTTATTAGAGTTCGTCGATACGGGTCCCACACTATACTCGCGTACTCCAGGGTAGGTCGAACAATCGTAGTGTAAGCCTTCAGCTTTACGTCAGGGGACGCTTGCTTTAATTTCCGCCGAAGCATTCCCAGCTTTCGCTGTGCTGATCCACAAATGTTAGCAACATGTTCGTTCCAGCTTAAATTATGTGTGATGGTAACACCCAGATATTTCATCTTCAAGGTTCGTCGAATTTCCTTAAGTCCAATTTTGTAATTAAATTGCAATGGGGATTTTTTCGCTGTAACGCTCATGCAGACCGATTTATCAAAGTTAATTTCCATGTCGTATGCTGCACACCAATTAGAAATTACGTTTAGGGAATCATTTAGCAGGGATTGGTCGTGGACGCTCCTCACTCGACAAAACAACAGACAATCGTCCGCGAAAAGGCGAACCTCAATTAGTGGGTCCACATCTTTAGCAATATCGTTGATGTAAAGCAAAAATAGCAGGGGTCCTATTACAGATCCTTGGGGCACCCCAGAGGTGACAGGCAATGAAGCTGAGTACTCATCAGCTATTTCCACAAACTGCCGTCTGTTACACAAGTACGCCTCAATCCACTTTACCACCATGGGATTTATACCGTATGTTTTCAGTTTTTGAATAAGTTTTACGTGGCAGACTTTATCAAACGCTTTTGAGAAATCTAGAGCAATAACGTCAACTTGCTCTTTCTGGTTTATAGTATCTGCAAAATACTGAATTGTTTCAAAAAGCTGCGTAACGGTTGATAAGCGCCTTCGGAAACCATGTTGTTTAGCATAGAATAAATTGTCTTCGGCATACTGAGCCAGATATTTGTTAATTACATGTTCAAGTAGTTTGCATACGGTGCATGTTATCGAGATGGGACGATAATTACTTAATTTTAGCTTGTCTCCAGCTTTGAAGATCGGAACAACGCGGGCAACTAACCAGTCATCTGGCAAGGCACCCATTTCGAGGGAAGCAGTGAATATTTCTACTAAAAAATTAGAAACCCATTCACAATAACGTTTCAGAAACGCATTCGGTATTTTATCGGGACCAGAACTTTTCCTCACATCTAGATTTAGAAGTAGTGCTACGATTCCGTCTTTAGAAATAATGAAGTCACTACTACGTTCTTCATTTACCCCAGCTTCTTCTACCAGATATTCTTTCTTAGAGGAAAACACAGTGACAAAGTAGTTGTTAAAAGCCTCAGCCATTCTCACCGGTTCGCTACAGACGGTTTCATTGACTAAAACACCATGTATCGTTGGCTTTGAAGAAGATAAGTACCTCCAGAATTTTTTCGGGTTATGAGCCATGTAATCAGTCAGCGTAGACGAAAAGAAACGAGTTCGGGCATCTTTCAGCTCTCTTTGTATCTGGGTGCCAAGCGCCGAAATCGTTGCCGCTATCTTTGGAACTTTTTTTCGAGCACGTCGCAGTCGGCGCTTTAAATGAATAATATTGCGGGTTACCCACGGGTTGGCCCTTTCTATTCGCTTAACTTTCCTGGGAACAAACCGAGATAAACAATGTGATACCAGGGACTTAAAGTGCTCCCACAATTTATTTACATCTTTTTCCCGTGGAAGCATGTCGAAACCTATTTCCAGAGCATCCAGAATTGATGCGTCATCAGCTCGTTGAAAATCGTACACGTATGCTGTTCGGGCTTTAGTTAATTTTTCGTTTGTCGCACTATCGTTTGTCGCACTATATAATTGCTATCGCAATTAAAATATGAATTCACACGTTGCAAAGCAAATGCATTCAGAGCAAGCGGTCGTTGAGCCTGGAGAACACGGTTTTCGGGCCGACAGCGACGGCAGCACCACGGCGCGAGAGGAGACGGAAAGGTGACACATTCTCGCGCGCGGCTTGGGCGGGGCTTGCAAACAGAAGCTCATCTAGAAGCGTTGCACCGAAGTGATCGAACCGCGCTGGCTGCTCTGTGACACCGCTGCGATCACAGCCACCGTGATGCGATCACTTTGACACTAGGGAGCCTACATGCAACGCCGTTTTAGGGTGGTGACAGCCTTTGTAAGGGCACTCGCCGCCGCCAACTAAATTGGCCTGTGGCCAATCGGTGGCACATTTGTGCCCCAGATTGGCCTAAATCTGGGGCACAAAATGGCGAAAGACCAGCCGACAGACCACATTTCGCGCAACCCTTGGTGACGTGAAATGAATTAACTTTGCCCTCAGCAGCCAGAGACAAATGGCGCGTCTGAGCACTGTACACGACACGTCTACATTTTAGTTAAACAGGCTAGTAAGGACAGTCTTTATTACATCGTCAGCAGCAGCCTATATTTTATGTCCACTGCAGGACGAAGGCCTCTCCCTGCGATCTCCAATTACCCCTGTCTTGCGCTAGCGTATTCCAACTTGCACCTGCAAATTTCCTAACTTCATCATCCCATCTGGTTTTCTGCCAACCTCGACTGCGCTTCCCTTCTCTTGGTATTCATTCTGTAACCCTAATGGTCCACCCGTTATCCATCCTACGCATTACATGGCCTGCCCAGTTCCATTTCTTCCACTTAATGTCAACTAGTTATCGGCGATCCCCGTCTTTATTACAGCACACTTCTAAAAGCATCCTTTTTATATTATGTACAACTGGAAGGAAATGACAATGCTTAATACAGTTCACGTTCTTGGCGTGAGATAATGCTACCACGAGCACGCCATCGTGCCTTTTAACTTCTTGCTTTATATGTGTCGCACGACGTGCAATAAAAGAGGAAGTTTGGTGTGTTAAAATAAAAGGAAAATGCAACTAGTATATTAAAGATGTATGCAGGTTTCTTGTGCGCATTGGCGCAAAACTAAATTAAAGAAATTTAATAGATCGCGTGCCGACATGAGTATATCAGAGCGTGACAAAAAAAAAAGGCAGAAAGACTGGGGACCAAAATGGCTACCCACCAAATTTGGCGGTAAATAGCGGTCAAAATCTTGGTGTTGTCACCACCCTAAAACGGCGTTGCATGTAGGCTTCCTATTTGACACCGGCGTTTCGCTCCTGCTGTCAGCCCCGGCATACTGCGCGAGCGTGGAATAATGGTTTCCAGGCGTCGTGTGTGCTCGCTGGGTTGCAAACGATAATAAACCTTTGATTGTAGAGGTTCCGGTGTGAAATTATTCAACAATGAAGCCAGCTTGTTATGTTACTTCTTATGAGTTGGTTTATCTGTGGCGTCTTTTAAAAATAACATTCCGTTTGGCATTTTATGCACTTTTAGACAAAAACATCTAAAAAAGTTATTGAGCTAGACACTATGAATGCGTTTAACAAAATAGACTAAACAGTAGTAGTGAGTTGTTACCGTGGATAGAACATATACTAGTATATTTTAGGCGCTTAGGCTATGTTTAGAAGAAATTCTTTTTGCAGTCTTGTCGTAGACCAAGACGTCTATAGCCGTTTGTAACCATTTCAAGACGTTTTTAAGAGGTTTTGTGTTTCGTGGCTTTAGCGCAACGTTGAAACTTCGGCTACTTTGCTGCCTTATCATTTGCCCTTGCAGAGGTTGCAATTATTTAAAGGGCCCCTAAACTACCTCAGATATTTTTGAACATTTCAAGTAAACACGCCCATCGAGTTCAGAATGCCGTCACGATCAACGATGCAAACGCTGCGGCGCTACGCGCCGCAGGCGCGTCACAAAAGGAAAAAAACAATGCTGTCCTCCTCTCCTGGCCTTTCCGGTATCCCCAGCGGTCGTCACGATGTCAGCAGGGTGAATCTGGTGATGTCATGCAGCGTCGGTGACGATGCCCATTGGTCGAACAAGAACCTACGACTTCACGACTTCGGTTTTTCTGCTAGCAGGTACGCGCGCTCCCTGCTCTTCCATGTCGTGTTGCTCGCTTGTGCGCCCTTGCGAATCGGTAATTACAGTCCGCGACGTAAGTGCCAAATCGCTCGCGTTCCAACACAGTCGTGCTTAGCAGTCTGATTAGCTGCGCGAACAGAGTGCAACAGTGTTGGCCTTTCTAGACGTGCGCGACACAGGGTCCATAGCGGCACGCTTCGCATGAGCGCGGGCCGGCACTGAAGCAACAGCGGGTAGCCGAGAAGCGCTGAGTCGCGGCTAAAGCCCGTCCACGTTACCGGCACGGTAACTCGCCGCACGCCGTTTGCCATTCGCGGGCCGCCGTTCGACAGCGGTTTTGCTCGCGAACGGTGAGATTTCCTTGCTGTAGACAGGATGAGACCGAGCTCATTTGTGCGGCAGCGTCACCTCTGCTGATCGCTCGACGGCGCCGATATCGTGGCTAGGCCTTTTCCGGTTCACTTCAAATCTAAAGCGGATGGCGCTTTGGAATGAATTACCAACGCTCACAAGCCGCAATATTTTCTTATCGTTGTTGTCGCTCTTCGCAATAATTGTACACAAAGAAGAAAAATACGCTGATATTAGGAGCGCCGTCCGCTGCGATGCGAGCACAGCCGAGCCGTTCGTTTCCCGTCGGTAGCCGTGCGCTGCAGCTGAGCTCGACAAGTATCGGAGCTCTCGTTCACGTTAAACGTTTAACAGCGGATATTGTTTTATTGCGATAGCAATTATATGGACACTCAAAAGCAGATTTCTGCCGTCGGCGTCGCCGTCGCCGTCGCCGTGAGGTTCCGTATGACGTCATTTGGAGAAGAAATCGTCGCCGCGCGCCGAACGCTGTATGTGCGAGTGAAAGGGCGCGAGGGGCGCGTCTTTCACGGGGAGTGAACGCACGGCGGAGAACAAACGCGCGTTCTGCGCCGTGCTCGCTTAAGGGCTGCAGAAGTAGGCGTCTCTTTTCTCCTTTACAATCACCATATATGTAGAGCAAACGCACCTTCTTCCGACGCGCGAGAAGCCGTGGGGAGGGGGAGGGAAGGGAGGCGACGTTTAGCTGCGGCACCAAGTGCCTATTTATATCACAGGCTCCGGCAACAGTCACCAACGCCGCACGCATTTTGAGCGAACGCGGGCAAAACGCCGATGGCGTCGACAACAGTTCTGCGTGTTGCCGATGCTGCTGCATGTCTAAGTTTATACAGCTGATAAAGCTAATATCATTACTCCGTATAGCTCTCTACAAATTTGCTATCGCAATTGATGCTTCGCCTTTCAGGTGAAACTGCGACCACTTTTTTCATAAAATGTACAATTTATGCATCGCTTTATCTAGCGGAAATGATTTTGCTTGGAACAGAAGCTGGAGCTTATGTTTTCGTCGCTGGCGGCGGAGAGAGAGAGAGAAACAACTTTATTGAAAAAAATGTCGCAGTTTCGCCCGAAAGGCGAAGCATTGCTTGCGATAGCAAATTAGTAGAGAGCTATTCGGAGTAGGGATAGTGGTTTTATCGGCTGCATAAACTTGGACACATTCGCTTACTAACTGAATTAACAATCGTGGTGTCAGCGCGCACAAGCAAGCATGAATAGATCACACTGAATGACCGCAGCCAACGACTGTCAAAACGCTGGCAGCAAGCGCAGGTTCGCGCGGTCTATCGCTTCAACGGAAACTGAGCGGCGAATGCACAGCGCATACAAAGGTCAGAGCCGTGTGGAGATAAGAGACAGTGCGGGCGACCGGCACCGCCGGGCAAAGGGCAGAGAAGTTGTTGGCAGAGGAGAAGCTGCCCCCCCCCCCCTCTTCCCGTTTCTTGCTTTCGCGTGGGAGATTGAGTAGCAAGATACGCCTTTGGTGCCGGAGCACAGCGCCGCCCCGCCTCCCTCCCTCCCATACCCCCACGGCCTTTTGCGTGACAGTCGCGTTAGCTTTCCACCGTGCGTTCGCTCTCCGTGATCGCGCACGTCCCCCACGCGCTTTCGCTCGCGCATACGGCGCGCGGCGACGATTTTATCGCCCTTGGAATCTATACGAAACCTCACGGCAGAAATCCGGTTGAAATGTCCATATAATTGCTATCGCAATAATAAAGATCGTGCTTGGCTGTTGTGGGTGGAGCCCCTCTTCCAGGGCCCCACTGGCTATTGCGGCGCGCCGGGCCTGGTCGAGGCTTCCCAAGTACAGTTCGGAGGGAGACGCGCAGCTTCGCGCGTCGTCGATTAGGCCCGTTGATCGTGCAGCGGGCGGTGCGCCGGCCGAAATGCCGTATACTTTGGACACCTCTCGCGCGGCAGACGTTCTACGGCTCTGAAGGTCGGTTCACCGTCGGTAGAGTTTACTAGAACTTTTGAGTGGCGCGACTGGCTGTCGTGGAGAGGGCCTCCGCGTGTGGAATGTTGGCGGTGGCGCTGCAGTCAACAGCACTTCGCCGCTCTGCTCCGTTCGCTTGCAGCCTGCCGCGCAGCGCATAGTCGGCGCGCACAGAAATTTCGCTAGTGCTCGCGCGGTGTGAAATCGATCGTTGCTTCTGAGCGAAAAAAAATATCCCGTAAAATTCACTTTAATTCCCCCCTCCCACGCCCAACGCTTACACCCGTGATCGTGTATAAGGCACTAGTTCCTGCGCCCAATGTCCTCACGATTATTTACATAAGAGCAAGTAACGTGCAGTAATCTTGCTCTGCAACGCGTGCCGCGATCACCTGCGTACGCTTTCGTTCGCGTCGTTAGCGCAGCTCAGTTACAGAAGCGTGCGATTTATAGTAAAGCCAGGGCAAGTGTTTTCTATTAGTATTGCGCTTCCAATTCACGTATCCAATAATCATTTCACATGCGATGCCCACGGTGTATGCGAACTTTGTGCACTGCTACCCAGTCTTAAAAGCAGCAATGCCCCAAAAACACGAATGCACAGGAAGGAACGTAACACATTTTATTTACAAATACTGCACGCCCAGTGTTCCCCTACATAATCCTGCAGCGCAGGTTTTCTACATACGACTCATTTTTAAATGCTGCTGTGCTTTTCTACGTGCATAGTCACGAGACTTGTTAATGCCCTTGACAAAAAAATGCAGCCTCGTTACTAGATAAAATGTGATTAAATTTAAAGAAAGCTCCTTGCAGTGTTGATCGCATCCAATTTGATTCAGGCCCTTTTTGCTCACAAGGGCCAGCACATCCATAATGCTGTCATGCTGCAGCTCTGCAGTGCTGAAACGTCCCGTGAAGATGTCCTCAAGCTCACTAATAAACTTGAAGAGGCTCAGAGAGGGGTACAGCAAGCTACCAAAACCACATGTGCTTGTGCAGTTGGAAGCGTTTAAACGTTTGCGTCAGGAGCAGGCAAGAGTAGCTGGTCCATGCACACATGGCACTTGGTTTTCAAGATGCATTTCCGAGCAACGTATCCTGCAACGTAGTTAGTCAACGTTGAATCGCTCCTTTGAGTATTATAGGAATGCGTTGTCATGTCTCCTTTAGTCTCAAGTGCGGCCTCTGCTCCGTCCAGATCACCCATGTTGATGAGCATGTCAATAACTTGCTGCTGTTTTTGGCAACCTGCTGTCTAGTCCTTAACTGACAGAAGCGAGTTGATCACATCTTCAGGCACATTTGATCCAGTGACGCTCTTTGCCAAATTATAATAATTTAGGCTATTTATAGTTATCAGGAATTGCTGTGGGCTTGGGCGGGCATTGCAGCCTCATGTTAACATTATCGGCTCAGTGCCCGCAGTATCGATGAACTGCACTTGACAGTAGCAGGCTTCCCGACGATGCGGCTAGCGCGCGCCGCCGTAGCAGTCGACGCGGTTCAAGATAACGCGCCTCGACCGTCTGCGCCTGCGCGAGCTACTTCCGGCACCTGACTCCAGCGCTCGGAGCATCGCGATGAAATGCGCTCCGAGATTTCCCCTAAGTGTGAAACAGACTGTACACGCAAAATTGCCGCGCAACTCGCCGCTCGAGGCACTTTGCGTGTATTCGCAGGCTTCTTTAACACTCGGAAAACACTTTTATGTAGCACGTATAATTGCAACAGAAAGCTGTATCGGGATTTTCATGTCTCTCTACAATTTTCTCGTTGACACGTTTATAATATTTTGTAAGTTTCATTATTAAGACTTATTAGGTAATAAGACAGAATGCAAAAAATAATCTGAGTATCTTCAAGCGACGGCAAACAACATTATCTCGGTTCTCTCCAACTACGTCGCATTTGCATATTTTAAAATCTTGGTGCAAGATAGTTGGGACCCCATGTATAGTATACGTTACGGGCACTGCATGCACACATCTGTGCTTCATGCATATCACGACGCACCCAGTCTCTTAATTCGCTTTCATGACAAGCTTTGGCATGTGAACTCTTGTGTTGAGTGCAGCTCCATAAACCACAAGAGAAGACATTTTGGCCACGCTATTATAATGTCGCTTTCAACAGATCGAAAAGGGCAGACGAGCTATCAAAAAAAACAACGAAACGCAGCCTTACGCGCTCTCCTTCCAAATTAACGCTACAAAAGGTAATACCTGCAACTTACGAGTAAATGTGGACGTCCGTAGGAGGTGAAATCCGGAGGCTGGAAATGTCAATTTTTCCCGAACAAGAAGTGCAGCGCCATAGAAACCGTGCGAAGCTGCGCCGACCAAGCAGCCACTAAACGTCTCTTCCCGCCAAAAGCTCCCCCGAAAAGCCACCATCTACGCGCCTACCTGTTGCCGGTTCCTCCCCGTGAATGCTGCCTGAACCGACTGCCACAGACGGTTGAGGCGACCTCCTTTATTCTTTCGCTCCCCAATCCCGTGCCCCCAAGTCGGAAGTCGACTAGGCGGCGACTTCTATTCGGTGGGCGGGGGCATCCTATATGATCGGCCAGCAGCGTCAGGCCAGCGTGAAGCCGACGTCTCTGGCCAGCCAAAACTTTCGTGCTCGGCATTATGCAGCCCTATATACGCATCCGGGCCAGCATCCATGACCAAGCCAGCGCCGACTGGGTCGGCAAGATAAGTCGGCCTTTTTACGGCCCAGGCTCTTCAAGTCGACATGATCGGCTCCCAGCGATCTGCCGAGCACCACCCGATGCGATGGTTGGCCCTCGGCCAATTTTGCTTGGGGTATTGGTTTCATCAGCTCGGGTACGGGAGGTGTTACCTTGATATTGGTGTCTGTTCTTGCAAATGGATTTGATCGTGTTTGTTGTTGTTGTGTTCTTTTTTTTTTGCACTATTGCCAAGTTTTGGTTCTGGCACTTAAATGTGTGTGCGCGCGCGCAAGTAATGTCAAAGCATGTGTTAAATGGTTGCATGATAAAAGTAGATAAGATTCTCTAAAAATATGGCGTGGCAGATTGGGTGTGCGGAAATAGGATATGGCACTGCGCACACTTAAAAGAGTGGTTGGCTGCAATAAACGCTCTTTTAGTTTGTTTTTGTTATCAATCTTTCTACCCTATTGGTTGTTGTTGTTACAGTACTTGGTGTCTTTGTATTGATCCATCTGTATTGTATGTATACTTGTATTAGTTGAATGTATTTACTCACTCCTGCTAGGGCCTCCTGATGGCCGGCAGTATTCTCTATATAAATAAATGAATAAAAATTTCAGTTTTAAGTCGGCGCTCAACGGGTGCGCGGTGTCTTATTCGTCTGTGTGTTTTTTATGCTGCGCTCTCCCCGTTACTTCACTGGTCCACTCCAGATGCTCCATGTTGAGATTTTCACTCCATAAATCTTCTAGCCCGGCCGTGGCTGCGCATGTCGCGCCCTGTCTTGGAGGCAGTCTGCGGCGGGTGCAAGAGCGAGTGCGCCGAGATGCTGGTGGCTTCAAGTGCGCTGTCCATGTGCGGGAGGTTGCGCAATCAAGTTTCTGAGATGCGAGAGGCAGCACGAAGCGTTCGCTCGCCACCTGCTTACGCTCCTAATCACGGCAGCGTTGTGAGAGCGAGTGTCAGCGGTCATCGAGTGAGATCTGTTAATGTTTGCAGGTGCTTGCATGACACCGCTTGTTAATTTAATTAGTGTAACTAATATTGATTGCAATTCATACGACTGATAAAACTACGACCCTTAAGCCGTGCAGTTTTCTGGTACTTTCCTAATGCTATCAATGTTTCACATTTCGAGCGCTACTGCAACATATTATCAACGAACAAATAAGTATCATTGAGAAGACTTTGCCAAAATTTATGACGTCAATGAGTGTTGCCGCCGGTCACGCATTTTTCGTAAAACAAGCCGTTTATGCATGTCTGCTGTGTCACACAGGTGGAGCCTGGCGCTAGTGAGGCGCACGAGTTCACGATCGTCTTCCTGCTGAAGGGCGTCTACAAGATGGAACTCAGCTGCCGTGCCCAACAGGAGCAACTGTCCAGGGACAACGAGCGCGTGTGGAAGTGCTGCCCGCCCATCGAAGTCACCGTGGCGCCACAGCAGCAATAAAGCGCCCTATGTTGTTGCACCGGTGTTCCTGACTGTCGTGAATTACTTCGACATCGCCTGTGCCTGTCTGTCATTCTTGCACAAATATAACATTGCCTATGGTTCTTCCGAGTCCATGTCTTCGGTCTATAGTGCAGCGTTTCACGGGACACTCTTCACGGTTGGTACGTATGGGGTCGGGCGCCGTCTGGGAAAGGAATACGCATAGGTAGGTGGCAGAAGACAGTTTATTTTCTACAAAAGACGAAGGTGAGTGTTACAAAAAGGATCATGAGATGGCGCACCATTCCGTATGTATAGTGTTTACACACTGGCCGCGCGCCCCTTCTGAAACCTCCGCTTCCAGGGCAGCTGGATGGATGGATGGTTGAGGCTGAACCCTTTAAATCGGGCGGTGGCATACGCCACCTAGCCATGACTACTAACATATTTTGTACTTTGCGGTGGGTGAAATTTCACCCCTGCCTTCATTTTATCCACCAATCAGATAACCTCCGTTTGGTTATTTCTACCCGCTTAAAGTCTGTTTTGCCTTTACTGTCCCTAAACCCAAATGCTTTGAAAAAATTAGCCCCGTTGCTTTGAACTGTACGGTTAAGGCCTTTACAGAAAAGTATGAGGTATTCAGCCGTTTCCTCTTCTCCACACGCACAGCACAACGTGTCTATCTATACCTTGGTACTTGACTCGGTACATCTTAGTGCGCAATACTCCCGTTCTGGCTTCAAACAACAAAGAGCTTCCCCTAGAATTATCATAGATATTTTATTTCGCTATTTCTTGCTTGAAAGTTCTGTATGTTCCCAGTGCTGATTTCGTCTGCATCCCTGTTTTCCACAGACCCCTCTCTGTTTCTTTAACCTTTTTCTTAACCGCTGTTTCCTAGTTTGCACCCCTCCTGCAGTCCAAATTTTTGATTGACAATTTTCTGGTCAGCTTCCTCCATTTTGTGTGAACATTCCTCATGTACGAATAACTGAAAACTCTCCTTGCCCACCGCTTTTCTGCCATTTCTCTCAATCGTTCCTCAAATTCTATCTTGCTGCTGGCTTCCCTGCCCTCGAATGACGTCCATCCCATGTCACCCTGTACCCCCTGATTTGGTGTATTTCCGTGTGCTCCCAGAGCCAGTCTACCTACCCCTCGCTGCTTAACTTCCAACCTTGCTCGAACCTCTGATCTCATGCACAGGACCGCATTGCCGAAAGTCAAACTAGGGACCATCACCCCTTTCCTAATCCCTCTCGCCACTTCGTACCTATTGTAATTCCACAGTGCCCTATTTTTCATCACAGCTGCATTTCCGCTACCTTTAGCCGTTACATATTTTTCATGTTCCGTTAGGTACTCAGCCCCATTGTTTATCCACACTCCAAGATATTTGTACTTATCCACCACCTCCAACGTAACCTCCTGTATCCTATGCTCGCTGCCCTGATTATCATTAAAAATCATGACTGCCGATTTTTCTTTACTAAACTTCAAACCTAAGCTATCTCCCTCTTTACCACAGATGTCCATTAATCTCTGCAAGTTTTCCTTGCTGTCAGCCATAAGTACAATGTCATCCGCGTACATCAGTCCTGGTAATGACTGTTTAATCCATTCTCCTTGCTTGAAAAAGGAAAGGTTGAAGCCAAGTCCGCTCCTCATTTTTTTTTAGTGCTGGATCTGTGTGATGAACAGAACCTTATAGTAGTTAGCAGGGAGAGTAAGTGTCATGGACAGGTAACGTGGCGATGCGGAAACAGGCAGTCATGTATCGACTACGCTTTAGTCTCAGAAATGGTGTACACGAACAACTAGACCAAATGATAATAGACGAAAATGGAAAAAATAGCATGGGAAGCGATCATAGACGTTTAGAATTAAAGCTTGGGCGTGATACCAACGCAGAACATGAACCAATATAGCCTCAGAGTTTTTAAAAATGAATATAGAGCAAATAACATCGCAAACAACATAGAGAAGAAAATTGAGGCTTTTCCTACAGCAGTCTGGGAATATAAGGAACTGGTGGACGTTATGCAGCATGAAATAAGGCAGACACGGCAAAACGATTGTTGGATTGGAAAGAGGGAACCACGTAAGTGGTGGAACAAGGAAATGAAACAAGCTATAGAAGAGCGTAAAGAGGCATCTAGGGCTCATCGAGAAGCCAAAAGGTTGGGATTACAAGAAGAGGTGCTCCTTAGATGGAATACATACCGAAAAAATAAAAGGTGGCGAGTGAGCTCTTGCAAGCGAAAATTAAATGCGCAAGTGGACGTTGGGTGCATAACATTCACAAAAGAGAGCAAGGCACTCCAAAAAGATTCTGGGACCATATAAAATCACTCGGAGCCCCAACTATCCGTCTAAATCGTCCGTGTGTGCGTTCATATCTCCCACTAATATCACCTGGCCCGATTTACTGAACTCATTAATATCGCTTCTAATGCAATAAACCAATTCCTTATTTTTTTCTCTGCTATCACTACCTGTCCAAAGGTAAGCTACTCCCAGCCACGTCTTTTTACCTTGCCATGTGCCACTAATCCATAAATGCTCTTTACATGTCTCGTTTACCCTTTGCCACTTCAGACCTCGCCTAATTAGTACGCCTACGCCTCCGCCTTTCCTTGACCCTGTCATTCTGTTGCACCCTTCCCATACAAAATTGTCAATAACAGGCGGCTGCTCCAAATCTCTTAGATGCGTTTCGGTCAAGGCGTACACGCTAATCGCTTCATCATTCAGCTGTGTTTGAATTTCCAGCCATTTTTCCTGCTTGCGACCACCCTGCATGTTAAAGTAGCAAATTTTACCTTCTCTATTCCTATCCTTTCTGCGTCTTTTCCTGACTCCTGGTCGTCTAATTCTGTCCTTTACTGGTGTTTCGCTACGTTCAATACTTAATCCTGCTTCCTGATTGCCTGGGACCCGCCTAAAAAAGCTACAGCTCGCGCTGCGAATCGACGTCCGACCGGTGTTGCTACCCTTTCGCTAAAATGTATCCCGTCAACCACAAAAGCGCCTTCGCGGCCTGCTCGGTGCACTTCTCGGTTTATGTCAATGACCGTAAAATTCATTGCTTTAGCTAGAGTCCAAATTTCCCTGTTTACTGCAAGAATTGCCCTTTCAATTTCATAGCCCTGCCTTTCAACCTCTGGCACGACCGTGCACACCGCGATTTGCACTTCCTTTGAAACATTCCGCAGGTCGGTGACCCCTTTGGCTATTTGCTTTGTGATCCCTGCTCCTCGTCCGTGCAGTACATCAATCACTCCGCCCATTATCACCACTAGGTGTCTCTCCTCCATTGTGTCCCACATGCGTTCCTTTGCCTTCGCTATCACCTAATCGGCTTTCCCGGAAGCGCGCTAACCTGGACTCGTTCGCCTGCACCTACCCTCTCTGTTATCGCCGGTTCTACTCTACGCATGTTGGAATCCCCAACAAAGACTACTCGACGCTTTTTTTTCCCCTCACCGCCGAAAGCTGCCCCCGAGGTCACAATGCCCTCCGCTCCTGTCTTATCCTTGCCTTTGTTCTCTTCCGCGGCTGGGTCAGTGGTATCCCCCTCGTGACTATCACTGACTGTTCCGGGTTCGGCTGTCGCTGCACTCGCATCGGAGCCAGCTCCATTCACGGTGCTCGCCTCGATGGGTTCACCACTGCTTTGCTGAATGGTGGCCCTCAGCTGCATCTCTACGTTAACTAGCTTTTCTTCTACCTCCTCCCTCTGTTTCTGCTCACTTTTAAGTTCCTTTTCAAGCTTTCCAACCCGCTTAGCTAGCTTATCTTTCTCTTGCTCGAGACGGTCTAGCCGCGACCCTAGCACACACAACCTACAGATAAATCGGCACCAAGACATTGGGCCCAAAATCTAAGAAAGCATTAAGAGAGGCAGTGAGCAAAATGATAATGGACGGTAAAGCCCCCGACGGGTGGAGACTGAGCAGGATGAGCATGATATATAAGGGGAAGGGGGACAAAGCCGACATAAACAACTACCGTCCCATAACAGTGACGTCAGTGGTTTACAGGGTGGTGATGCAGATTATAAAGGACAGACTGCAGGCATGGGTGGAGAGTGAGGAGGTGCTGGGGGAACTACAAAATGGGTTCCGGAAACAATGAAGGTTAGAAGATACTTTGTTCTCATTGACGCAGTGTATTGAAATAGCAGAAAAGGAACACAGGCCCCTATGGCTCGCATTTCTGGATATCAAGGGAGCCTATGACAGCGTAATCCAAAAGGATTTGTGGGACATACTGGGCACTCTAGATGTGGAAGATGGAGTAAGTAATCTTTTAAAAGATATCTATAAAAGTAACAAGGTGCTTGTAAAATGGAAAAACAAGGTATCTGAACCTATAGAGATACAGCAAGGGCTTAGGCAGGGGTGCCCTCTGTCACCTCTGTTTTTCATGCTGTATTTACAAAGATTAGAGAAAAAATTAGAGAGGAGCAGACTTGGCTTCAACCTTTCCTTTTTCAAGCAAGGAGAATGGATTAAACAGTCATTAGCAGGACTGATGTACGGGATGACATTGTACTTATGGCTGACAGCAAGGAAGACTTGCAGAGTTTAATGGGCATCTGTGGTAAAGAGGGAGATAGCTTAGGTTTGAAGTTTAGTAAAGAAAAATGGGCAGTCAAGATTTTTAATGATAATCAGGGCAGCGAGCATAGCATACAGGAGGTTACGCTGGAGGTATTGGAAAAGTACAAATATCTTGGAGTGTGGATAAACAATGGGGCTGAGTACCTAACGGAAGATGAAAAATATGTAACGGCTAAAGGTAGCAGAAATGCAGCTGCGATGAAAAATAGGGCACTGTGGAATTACAATAGGTATGAAGCGGTGAGAGGGGATTTGGAAAGGGGTGATGGTCCCTATATAGTTTGACTTTCGGCAATGCGGTCCTGTGCATGAGATCAGAGGTTCGAGCAAGGTTGGAAGTTAAGCAGCGAGGGGTACGTAGGCTTGCTTTGGGAGCACACGGAAATACACCAAATCAGGGGGTACAGGGTGACATGGGATGGACGTCATTCGAGGGCAGGGAAGCCAGCAGCAAGATAGAATTTGAGGAACGATTGAGAGAAATGGCAGAAAAGCGGTGGGCAAGGAGAGTTTTCAGTTATTTGTACATGAGGAATGTTCACACAAAATGGAGGAAGCTGACCAGAAAATTGTCAATCAAAAATTTGGACTGCTGGAGGGGTGCAAACCAGGAAACAGCGGTTAAGAAAAAGGTTAAAGAAACAGAGAGGGGTCTGTGGAAAACAGGGATGCAGACGAAATCAGCACTGGGAACATACAGAACTTTCAAGCAAGAAATAGCGAAATAAAATATCTATGATAATTCTAGGGGAAGCTCTTTGTTGTTTGAAGCCAGGACGGGAGTATTGCGGACTAAGATGCACCGAGTCAAGTACCAAGGTATAGACACGTTGTGCGGTGCGTGTGGAGAGGAAGAGGAAACGGCTGAACACCTCATAATTTTCTGTAAAGGCCTTAACCGTACAGTTCAAAGCAACGGGGCTAATTTTTTCAAAGCATTGGTGTTTAGGGACAGTACCCAGGTGAAAATTTCCAACTGGGATCCAACTGGGATCAGCTGGGATGAACTGGTTCCAGCTGGAAACCAACTGGTCCCAGTTACACACCAATTGGTCCCAGTTGGAAAGCAACTGGGTAGCAACTGGTTCCAGCTGGGATACAACTGGAACAATTTCCAGTTATACTGGGAGTGACTGGACCCAGTTGGGATCCAACTGGAACTTTGACCAGTTGTACTGGAATCAACTGGTTCCAGTTGGATTCCAACTGGAACATTGACCAGTTGTACTGGTAGCAACTGGTTCCAGTTTGGATCCTAATGAAATGGTGACAGAAGTTTAACTGAAAGCAAGTAACATGCAGTGCTTGCTAAGACAGCAGCAGCTAGTCTATATACTTATACTGAGTAATTATGTTTGGCAGTTTGAGCAACCCTAGCAAAAATTCTAATAGAAGTTTGTAATAATTAGTCTAATACAGTTTTGTATTAGGACGTGTATAAGTTTTGTATTAGACCAATTGACAGAAATGTCTATTAGTCGTACTGATTTACCTGTAAGAACAATGGCCCTGTGTATTGTACTTATAAGTCTTACACAATCAGTGTTGCATGTCTACTAGTTTCTCCATTAGACTAATGGTTCTATTGGCCTTATCCTGATTGTTGCTGGTTTGATACAACATGTATTGCTGGATTCCGCAGCTCTTGTTTGCTGGTGAAAGTTAATTGATAAATAATTAGACTAGCGGACCGCTTGCTTGCATGGAGAGGCACGTGTTTCTAATTAATCACTGAATAATTAAAAATTCTGCTGTACAATTGTGCAGCAGATTGCGTTCGTACGTTTGCATTAGTTTCAGCGCACTAAGCTAGAAATGGCCATCTCAGCGACATACACAAAAGCGACGTGCGCCTACATGGTCTTGCCAATTTCGCTTCACTGAACCTCGTCGCGATGAGGCGTTGAGTTGGGTCGCTAATGTTTACAGTACAGCGAATACCTCCCCACAAAAAAAAAGGGGGAAAACCGAACAACCAGTCGTAATCTGCAAGGCAGATCGCGGTGCCCGGTCAGCTTACGAACGACGGTGCAATAGCAGCAACCATATTTGTTTGCGGCTGAAGTTTCATCAGTGTCGTATTTTCTGTTGAAGTGCGCATAAAGTAAATGTTAAACTTTTAATCTAAATTGCTAACTTGATACCGCATATAAAAGGCCGTAATATTTATTGACATCGAAGAGCAGTATCGCAGAGAAGGGAACACGGCGGGCGGGAAGAATATAAAACTGCGACCGTAGTCAGCCGTAGTTGCGCACAGCACGTGTGCCATGGCGGCTGCCATGTCAAGGCGAGGCGTCACGCGAGGCGTGCGTGCGTGTTTGTGACTGAACGATGTGTTTTTAAGGAACCCGTGGTGTTAGCGCCTGCGCAATCTCATTCGTGCGGTAGTACATTTGGATAGTTTTTATCTGTGGCTGCTGTTGTAACTTCAAAACAACGCAAGGCAACTCTTTTACCCCTGTTCCTCGCGGCTTTGTGGATCTATCAGCAGGCATCGATGTGCAGCGTTTTCCCCGGCGCCGATTTACCATTTCGAGGTAATTATACTTCTTATTTATGCTTCTGTAGTACAGTATGAAGTGTTTTCTTCTTTTTTTTTTATCCTGATGGTGGACGTAAGTACTTCTGTACAGTGGCGTCGGGCCGATTGCTGTGTGCGTCGCAGCAATGACATGCCTGTTTCCGACAACGCTGTGCAAGATTTCTGTCTAGAGTTCCTTATATCTGCCTACTGTTTCGATGGAACACACATATCATGTTGATTTTGTGTGCTTTATAATCGTCCTGTCGTGTCATGTGGCGTAATTTTTTATTATGATAGACATTTTGAGCTAGCATATATCACACTGTCCTAAAATTAGTTTGGTAATTGCGGAGCCACATTATTCTAATGTGGAAGCAAATATTGCCAGGTTAAACGTTTAGTGGTTGAACTAGCACCCCTGTTTTTAACTGCTTCTATATGTGTATTTTTGTGCCCAGGTTTTTTTAACCACTTCCTCAAAAGGACGTCCTTTGGTTGAAGTCAACGAAAAGCTCTCAATCAAGATTGCAGGTGGCTACATCGAATGACACTTTGTAGACTGCATCAAATAAACATTTGATGATGATCCAAGCTTGTCTTTCTTGCACTGGAGCCAAAAAAAAATGGCCCCATTGGGTCACATTTTTACTGAACCCAGCTGCAGACCACTAGCAGACCGACCAGTCCCTACTGGGGCCAACAGGCAACTGGTCCCAACTGGGGGCCAACAGGCAAATGGTCCCAACTGGGACCCACTAGCAACTGGTCCCAACTGGGACCCACTGGCAACTGGTCCCAACTGGGACCCACTGGCAACTGGTCCCAACTGGCAACTGGTCCCCACTGGGAATTCTGCCATAAGCCACTTTAACTGGTCCCAGTTGTCACCAGTTGCAATATTTTCACCTGGGTAAAGGCAAAACAGACTTTAAGCGGGTAGAAATAACCAAACGGAGGTTATCTGATTGGTGGCTAAAGTCAAGGCAGGGGTGAAGTTTCACCCACAACCAAGTACAAAATATGTTAATAGTCACGGCTAAATGGCGTATGCCACCGCCCGATTTAAAGGGTTCCGCCTCATCCATCCATCCATCCCGGTCGCATCATGGTTACGAAGCCTGCGCGCTGCGTTAAACGCAATTTACGCAGGTAATTCTGTTTAAGGGGAGTTGTTTCCGAGATTGTGAGCAAACGTTATTTCGATTGTGCAACTAGAGTATCGTTTCAGTCACTAGAGCGATTCCACACGACAGAGATGCCTCAATCGAGCTAGTGCTATGCGGGACTCTTATCCATTCAGCTGTGAAGATTAATCGGGTTCAGTTCTTTTGAATTCAGTTCTATGTAAGATTATGTGTTTACGGTGGGTCACGGAACATAAGTATCTGATGCCGCCGAAAATATTGGAACTTAGAACCACTCGTTTGTTCGAGAACACTCAATGCCAGGATACGCGTTTTTTAAAAAGAAGATACCGAAGTACTTCAGTGAAAGCTTTCCATTTTTAAGGCTATAAAAAGCGAAAGACGACGAGAATAAAACAAGTCAAATTGAAAACAATTTATTAAGGCGAAAACGTAGATGGCTCATGGGCCAAAAAATCCGACGTCCGCTGTTACGGCACCTAAATTCATGGTGCCACCAACAAAGGTCGTGGTTTCGAGTGCCTTAGTTAACTCCAACTTAATTGACATAGAGTACGGCACTCGAACCCATGACCTTTGGTTTCATTAGGGAAAAGTTCATTAGGGCACACTTAAATAAGGTACTCGAACCCACGACCATTGGTGGGAAAGAACAAGTAATAGGAAGTAATTGCACGTTAAAGGTGGTCAAAATTAACCCGGAGTCCCCCACTACGGAGTGCCTCATAATCATATCGTGGTTTTAGAACATATAAAACACCAGAATTTAATTAGATTTCTTAAACTCACGACGCATTCGAATGAGAATGTCAAGTTATGTAATGAATTTCTCGTGAGCGCGCACGCTTTCGCATTCATTCTTTTTAGCGTTTGCTAAAGTGACTGTCAAGTTTTTGAACAATGCAACAAACATCAACTGGGAATCACAATGTCACGATCCGCCCCGGACCGTGAACGAAAGGAGAGGGGCCGAGGAACCCCCATCCCAGATACGACGCGCAGCGTGGTGGTGATGAACGATGACTGATCGCCGAGCAGCTGTGCTCGCGATGTTTATTCAATGCGGTGAACCAATGTTGCCCACCGAGCATCGGCGGGCCACTAAGCCTAGTAGGCCAACTAAAGATATGGCTGGGGTTACGTCACACGATCGTCATACCCCCTTAAACCCATTTTGTTTGTCCACGCAAACAACACAAACAAAAAGTGTTAACCAGGCGAGTAACGGTCCGGCGGCCTCCGCTGTCGAGTACTCCGCCTGAGCACAGGTGTTGACGATCCGGGTGTGGCAACGCCGGGTTCTCCCTGAGCCAGTTGAGCTCCGTCCGGAGGGTCAGCAGTGACCGACCTTGATAATGGCGCCGAACTTGGTAGTGGCTCAACGGGTGCCGCACAACTGGCGACGCTTGCCGCCCCTGGTGCTTCGCTGGCAGCGACCGGTGTTGCAGTTGGCCCCCCTGCGGGCTGGCCTTCTGAAGTGGCGCCTAAGCTTGCTGGCTGGGTCACGAGGCGAGGCCGAACATGGTCGGCGTGCCGGTGCCACGTGTTCCCGTCCGGCATGCGGACGAGCAGCGATGAGGCGCTGGCAGGAGATAGCACCTCTCCGGCGGACCAGGGTGGACCAGGACGGAAATTCCTGGTTAAGACCGGAGCTCCCGGCTCCGGCAAAGGCCCGGGATGGCAACCTCTGTCAGGAGCCAGCTTCTGCTTCAACTGTTGCAGGACGTCCAAGGGTGTCTTTACCATCCGACCCAGCAGGAGCTCGCAGGGGGCACGGCTAGTGCCGTCGTGGGGCGTGGTCCAGTACTGAAACAGTGCCCGGGCAACCTGCGTCCGGAAATCTCCAGCCTTACACTTTTTCAGTTTGTCCTTGATTGTCTGTACCACCCGCTCGGCTGCACCGTTTGAAGCAAGGTGGTACGGCGGAACCATCATCCGGCGAATTCCGTTCTTTGTCAGCCAGGCCAGGTACTCTGTGCTGGCGAAAGCGGGGCCATTGTCGGACACGATGACGTCGGGCAACCCCTGGGCGGTGAATACCTGTCGCAGCGCCGCAATGGTCGCGCCTGCTGAAGGAGTGGTGACAGGTAGGACCTCCACCCACTTCAAAAAGGCATCCACCACTACCAGGAAGTAGTGGCCCTTGAAGGGACCCCCAAATCCACATGTAAGCGGGACCAGGGTCTCTATGGGAACGGCCAGGGGGTGATCTCCACATGACGCGAGGCCCGCTGGTGCTCCTGGCAGCTCTGCGCCATGTGAGTGATGTCCCGGTCCAGGCCACCAAACGTGGGACCGGGCCACCATCTTGGTCTTTTCTACACCAGGATGACCCGCGTGCAGCAACTGCAGGACCTTGGACCGGAGACTTTGTGGGATCACCACCCTGGAACCCCAGAGTAGGCAGCCCTGCTGCAGGCTCAGCTCGGCAGCCTTGTGGCTGTAAGCCTGCTGCACCAACTCCTCCCCTCGGGACACCGCCTTGACCACCTGGGACAGGACTGGATCCCGGCTGGTCGCCAGCGACACCGCAGATCTGGAGAGTACCTCCGGGTACACGTGCTCCAGCATGAACAGTTCAGCAGGCTCTGGAGCAGCAGCTGGCACCTCCGGCAGAGGCAGGCGGCTAAGGGCATCAGCAGGTCCCAGGTCTTTTCCCGGACGGTAGACCAGCCGGTAGTTGTAGGCAGCAAGCCTCAAGGCCCAGCGTACCACTCGAGGCGATGCCTGCACGGGAACCGCCTTGTCCGGCCCCAGCAGACCCAGCAGCGGCTTGTGGTCCGTGATCGCCTCAAATTCCGTGCCCCACAGGTACTGGTGAAAGCTCGACCCCGAACATGAGGGCCAGGCCTTCCTTATCCAGCTGGCTGTAACGTTGCTCTGCAGCAAGAAGCCGACGGGAAGCAAACGACACAGGGCGTTCCTGGCCATCCTTGATCCGGTGCGCCAGGACGGCTCCCACGCCGTACGGCGACGCGTCTACTGTTAGGACGACAGGCTTGTCCGGATCGAAGTGCATCAGCACTGGAGCCTTGGTGATTAGCTCCTTGCTGCGCTGGAATGCCACTTCCTGCTCCTTCTTCCAGGTCCATTGCTGACCATCTCCAAGTAGAAGATGGAGGGGCTGTAGATGCGCCGACAGGTTCGGTAGGAAACTCCTGTAGAAGTTGATGAGGCCGAGGTAACTCTGAAGCTCCTTCTTGTTGTGGGGCTTTGGCGCCTTGAGCACAGCATCAACTTTGCGGGGGGGGGGGGGGGCTGGAGACAGGCCAGCCTGGGAAATGACGTGTCCCAGGTACTCAACGCTGGGGGCCAGGAAAACGCACTTTTCCAGCTTGAGCTTGAGACTGGCGTCCTGCAATCGTGCCAGGACGTTGTGCAGGTTCTGCAGGTGGTCCCCATCGTCGGTGCCAGTAACCAGGATGTCGTCCAAGTACACCGCCACGTGCCTCATGCCCCTGAAGAGGTTGTCCATCTCCGTCTGAAAAATGGCCGGGGCTGAGGCCACGCTAAACGGTAAGCGCGTGTACTGGAAGAGCCCCAAAGTTGTCGATATCGTAACATACTTCCGGGAGGCATCCTGGAGCACCAGCCGTCGGTAAGCGTCTCTGAGGTCGAGCTTTGTGAACTTCTGTTCCCCGGACAACGCTGACCAGAGATCTTCAATCCGGGGAAGTGGATACTTCTCGACGGTAGCGACGGGGTTGATGGTAACCTGGAAATCCCCGCAGATCCCGACACTGCCATCTCGCTTGAGGACTGGAACTATTGGAGCGGCCCACTCAGATGTCTTGACGGGCACCAAGATGCCCTCTCGCTGTAACCGTTGCAGCTCCTGGGTGACCCGTCCTTCAGGGCGAACGGCAGTGGGCGAGGCTTGAAAAAACGAGGCCGGGCTCCCTCAGGGACATAAACGCTAGCCGTCCAGCCAGCAAATGTGCCCACCCCCGTTTGGAACAGGGACTTGAAATCGGTCAGGAGGCTTGGGACATCTTTGACCACATGTAAGACGGCCTCTTGGTACTCCGGCAACCGAACGCCCAGTGCGTGAATCCAATTTCGGCCCAGCAGTGTCGGTGATGACCCCTTAGTTAAATAAAATGGAAGGGTTGCCTCCCTGTCACCAAAGCGAACGCGACCTGGGCCTGCCCCTGGACCTGGGAGAGCTGTCCGGAGTAGCTGCGCAGCATCACGCCCAAAGCCTCAACGGACACGTCGGGGAAAGTACGCTTGAACAGTTTCCCGGCCATGACCAACACGCTGGCCCCTGTGTCCAGCTCCATGGAAACGGGGTGCCCGCAGACTTCAACGGTCAGCAGATACGGTGGCACAGACGACGGAACAAGGCCTGTGTGCCACATGTCGAAGATTGGCGGGTTCTCGGCCACAACGTGGAGCCTGGCCGCTGAAGGACCCGCGCCTGCTGCCGCACGTCCCCGTCGCGAACGCTTGCTACGGCTATCCTGATCACGGGCTTGTGTGGAACCTGGGCTTGATCCAGGCTGCTGCTGCTGTCCGCTGTTCGTCCTCCCCCCTCGGCAAACCCGTGCGAGGTGCCCAGTTTTTCCGCACGTGAAGCATTGTGCTTGGGAGAACTGGCACTGTGAGGGGGAGTGGTCACCACCGCAGCGACTGCACGTAATACCCTTGTCGTCATCTTGTTGACCGTTGCTTACGTCGACGGTGAGCCGGTCGCGCGCGCAATCTCGCCGGCGTCCTTGGCCGCAGCGTCCATCGCCTGCGCTGCCTTCACGACGTCGTCCAGCGAGGGATCAGGAAGCTCCATGAGTCGTGTCTGCATGGTGGGGTTGTTTATCCCGCAGACGAAACGGTCCCGGAGCAGCGAGTCGAGCTGGTCCCCGAAGGCGCAGGCACTCGCTAACCCTCGTAACGCAGCGACGAACTGGCCGAGGGTCTGTCCTTCGCGGCGGCTCCGGTTGTTGAAGCGAAAACGCTCCATTAACGTTGACGGTGCCGGGCTGAAGTGCGACCGCAGTGTTTTGAGCAGCTCACTCAGCGTCTTGACATGCGGTGTGGCCGGCTTGAGAAGGTCGAGCAGGAGACTGAAGACGCGGGTCCCGCAGCTGGCCAGGAAAATGTCCCGCTGTTTTGCCTCGGGTGTGTCGTTCGCCCGGAAAAACATGTGAACTTGTTCCTCGTAGACTGGCCAGGCGGACCCATCACCCTCGAACGGCTCGAGCCTCCCGTACAGCGGCATGGCGGCAGGAACGGGGGGCGGCGTTTCACCGCTCTCGGTGGCTTGGGTCGACACGTGGGCTTCCTTCGTCGCCAGTGTCACGATCCGCCCCGGACCGTGAACGAAAGGGGAGGGGCCGAGGAACCCCCGTCCCAGATACGACGCGCAGCGTGGTGGTGATGAACGATGACTGATCGCCGAGCAGCTGTGCTAGAGTGACCTAGAATATGGGAGAGTGTCCAAAGCGCCGGCTCCGGCGAGGACCTTTTTCTGTGAACTGCCGCGCCGCGCCGCTGCTGCTCCGGACCCGTGGCATAGAGAAAGAAATTCAACAAGAGGGGACACTCGGCAAAAACTGGCAACAGGAAACACGTCACCATACGTCACGCTATACTTTTGACACTGAACGTTAGCTGCCGCGAGCATCGAAAAAAAAAGAAAGTGAACTTAAGTTAACAGGCATTGATTTATTTTTTTCATTCTTTGCCGCGAAAACTAAAACGTTTTGCGTAGAAATGAACTTAAGCTTTGCGACTTATTTTCCTTGCCTTACCTAGCCACAGGTCAATGACGCGCCAGTTACATGCGTCTTCCGCCAGACACTCCCCCGAAGCCAGCGAGGATGGCTGCGCGCGCGGCGACCCGTCTGTCTCCTTCTTTTTTTTCTTTTTTAAATGTAACCTGGTTTATTGGGCCCTCGGCGTATTCTTGCGTTCCTTCTGCACTGCGACAAGACACCACTGCACTATTGGACTACGGCAAGGTGAGAAATCTTGTTTCACAGTCTACGACGCAATTAGGCTTACGGCACGGGACCGAGACTTAAGACGCAGTTTGCGAAAAACAGCTCGGCCATCCTGGCGCAGTTAATTTGAGTAAATGAATCGTGCTGAGACATGTTTCCGACGCTTCCTAGGGGGACTATTGTAACTTATTTCGGTTTTTGAGCCACACTGGCCGCACAGGGCGCCGTGTCGCAGTTAGCGAGAACTCAGCCGTGGTGTGTAGTCTAGTGCATCTTGCTAGGAGAATTTTGTGCCGCTTTCTCTGACGCCAGACATTGCTGAAAAGTAATTTTGTTACTTTCTGGGGTACCTTTGAGGCACGCTGGCCGCACAGCGCACTGTGACGCAGTTAGCGATAAGCAGCTCGGCCGTGGTGATAAAGTTAGTTTGGCGTGTAATGAATCTTAGAGGGACAAGTCTGTGACGTTTTTTGTGGCTCCGCAACAACATATACTTTCTTTCGGTACTCACGCCTGTTGAAAACGCGATGGGCGATTGCCAAGAGTGATAACATGGGGTGTGCTGCTGGCGCCGGCAGAACGCGCGAACGACGAACATATCAGAAACTTGTAATTCGAAAATTACGTCTTCTAGAGGACTGAAAAAAAGGCATTGCACCCACGCATTTGCGTCCGTCTCTGTGTATGTCGCGTACCGTCGCGTCGCCCGAGGCCAAGTTTTGGAAACGCGAAGTCGCCCGTGTATTTGTGCTCCCAAAGTGCAGAAAATAATGCCCGGAAATTGAGGAACGCTCGGAAATCAGATGTTTTCATATATGTTTGGGATGAGTCGGGTATTTTCTACGCCATGTATGTAAAAGCGAATTGTTTTTGTTTGTAATGCCGCCCATTCACCGCTTTCGCACGTTTCGCCTCGCAGTATTCCTATGTCCAAATACCAAAATGACTCATGCTTGTAACATGCTGTTACGTGCTTGCAAATGTAACATGCTTGTAAATTACTTTTTTTTTTCAGCTGGTACCGTCCGGTGGAGCTTCATACAGGAACTACTGCCTCACCTGCTGGTGTCACAACGTTGGATGAACGCACAAAAAGCGCGGAACGAGCTTTTATATAGAGCAATATAAATATTTCCTAATTGCACAAAAGGTCTTGCGTCTACTTTGTGAAATTGCACGTGGCACAGATTCGATGGGACTTTACGATATCGTTCGCATTCATTTTTACTGAATAATAAACCGATTCTGCACGAAGAGCAAAAAAAAAAAAAAAGAAAAATAAAGGGGGGGGGGGCGCAGCTGGCGTGCTAGCTTGCGTTCAAAATAGGCGCGCCCGAAACCGGCAGTGATGCAAGTGATCGACACCGACCGCTTGGCACGCTGCAGTTAATTCGGCCGCTGGGCCCTATGGGAGTGTCCCCTCTTGTTGAATTCCTTTCTCTATGCCCGTGGCTTCAGACGGGAGCGGACGTGTCGAGTTGAGGTGCCGTTTCAGCGCAGCAGGAGCAGCGTGCCAAAGAGATAAGATTTCTTATTTTATAGTTCCTCTTTGTTTTGTTTTTTGTAGGAGGGTTAGCCTAGCCAAGCAATCTTTATAAATTATTTTCATGCTTTTTCACTTTCTTTGTCTTCTCGCTTAGGTAAAAGTAGGTAACAAATTGTTTTCTTTTTTTTCTTTTTGTCACATCCACGCCTTGTTAGTACGAGATGATGGTTGGTACTCGGGGAAACCCACGCGTGCGTTGTTCTGAGTGCGAGCGTTCCTACGCGCTGGAAGAAACGCGGTTTAAGTCTGCACGCGAAGCGAATGGTGCCGATTTTATCTGTAGGATGTGTGTGCTAGGGTCGTGGCTAGACCGTCTCGAGAAAGATAAGCTAGCTAAGCGGGTTGGAAAGCTTGAAAAGGAACTTAAAAGTAAGCAGAAACAGGGGGAAGAGGTAGAAGGAAAGCTAGTTAACGTAGAGATGCAGCTGAGGGCCACCATTCAGCAAAGCAATGGTGAACCCATCGAGGCGAGCACCGTGAATGGAGCTGGCTCCGATGCGAGTGCAGAGACAGCCGAACCCGGAACCGTCAGTGATAGTCACGAGGGGGATACCACTGACGCAGCCGCGGAAGAGAACAAAGGCAAGGATAAGACAGGAGGGGAGGGCATTGTGACCTCGGGGGCAGCTTTCGGCGGTGAGGGGGAAGAAAAGCGTCGAGTAGTCTTTGTTGGGGATTCCAACATGCGTAGAGTAGAACCGGCGATAACAGAGAGGGTAGGTGCAGGCGAACGAGTCCAGGTTAGCGCGCTTCCGGGACAGCCGATTAGGTGATAGTGAAGGCAAAGGAACGCATCTGGGACACAATGGAGGAGAGACACCTAGTGGTGATAATGGGCGGAGTGATTGATGTACTGCACGGACGAGGAGCAGGGATCACAAAGCAAATAGCCAAAGGGGTCACCGACCTGCGGAATGTTTCAAAGGAAGTGCAAATCGCGGTGTGCACGGTCGTGCCAGAGGTTGAAAGGCAGGGCTATGAAATTGAAAGGGCAATTCTTGCAGTAAACAGGGAAATTTGGACTCTAGCTAAAGCAATGAATTTTACGGTCATTGACATAAACCGAGAAGTGCACCGAGCAGGCCGCGAAGGCGCTTTTGTGGTTGACGGGATACATTTTAGCGAAAGGGTAGCAACACCGGTCGGACGTCGATTCGCAGCGCGAGCTGTAGCTTTTTTAGGCGGGTCCCAGGCAATCAGGAAGCAGGATTAAGTATTGAACGTAGCGAAACACCAGTAAAGGACAGAATTAGACGACCAGGAGTCAGGAAAAGACGCAGAAAGGATAGGAATAGAGAAGGTAAAATTTGCTACATTAACATGCAGGGTGGTCGCAAGCAGGAAAAATGGCTGGAAATTCAAACACAGCTGAATGATGAAGCGATTAGCGTGTACGCCTTGACCGAAACGCATCTAAGAGATTTGGAGCAGCCGCCTGTTATTGACAATTTTGTATGGGAAGGGTGCAACAGAATGACAGGGAAAAGCGGAGGCGTAGGCGTACTAATTAGGCGAGGTCTGAAGTGGCAAAGGGTAAACGAGACATGTAAAGAGCATTTATGGATTAGTGGCACATGGCAAGGTAAAAAGACGTGGCTGGGAGTAGCTTACCTTTGGACAGGTAGTGATAGCAGAGAAAAAAATAAGGAATTGGTTGATTGCATTAGAAGCGATATTAATGAGTTCAGTAAATCGGGCCAGGTGATATTAGTGGGAGATATGAACGCACACATGGACGATTTAGACGGATATACTGATTACAACGGCTCTCTAGTGCTGGATCTGTGTGATGAACAGAACCTTATAGTAGTTACCCTAACAGGGAGAATAAGTGTCATGGACAGGTAACGTGGCAATTCGGAAACAGGCAGTCATGTATCGACTTCGCCTTAGTCTCAGAAATGGTCTACGAACAACTAAACCTAATGATAATAGACGAAAATGGAAAAAAATAGCCTGGGAAGCGATCATAGACGTTTAGCATTAAAGTTTGGGCGAGATACCAGCGCAGAACATGAACCAATAGCCTCAGAGTTTTGAAAATGAATGGCGAGCAAATAACAGAGATCGCAAACAACGTAGAGAAGAAAATTGAGGCTTTTCCTACAGCAGTCTGGGAATACAAGGAACTGGTGGACGTTATGCAGCATGAAATAAGGCGGACACGGCAAAACAATTGTTGGATTGGCAAGAGGAAACCACGTAAGTGGTGGAACAAGGAAATAAAACAAGCTATAGAAGAGCGTAAAGAGGCATCTAGGGCTCATCGAGAAGCCAAAACTTTGGGATTACAAGAAGAAGAGGTGCTCCTTAGATGGAATACATACCGAGAAAAGAAAAGGGTTGCGAGTGAGCTCGTGCAAGAGAAAATTAAATGCGCAAGTGAACGTTGGGTGTATAACATTCACAAAAGAGACAAAAGCGCTCCAAAAAGATTCTTGAACCATATAAAAGGACTCGGAGCTCCAACTAAAAACTCGCAAACGGCTATAAGGGATGAAGACGGTAACATCTACGAAGGAGATGATGCGATGCGGTACATCACAGACGTTATTAGGGATAACTTCGGCACGGGAAAAAGCGCAGTTCAGACAACAGATCCAGCAACAGCAGAGAGGCCAGAAAGATCAAAATTTAGCATAGAAAGCTTTTATTGGAAAAAGGCAGCAGAAAATGTCCCTAACAACACGGCAGCAGGACCCGATGAAATCCCAATACAGCTAATCAAAAACCTCGGTCCAAAAAGCACGGCACTGCTGACTAATGCCATAGAGCAAGTGATTAGAATAAAGAAAATTCCCGTTGGATGGCATGAAAGCAAGATGAATCTCATCTACAAAGGCAAAGGAGATAAGGATAAGACGAGCTCGTACAAGCCAGTTACAGTAACGTCGGTGATATATAGAATGGCAATGCAAGCCATAAAATTAGAACTGTCGAAGTGGGTGGAGAAAAACGATGTATTGGGGGAACTACACTGCGAATTAGGTTTTGATTTATCCTACATGCGTAATGGACAAATGGTGCAAAAGAAGATCCCTGGACTGATGTACGCAGACGACATTGTGCTACTAGCGGACAATAAAAATATTTACAGTTGCTTGCGAATATCTGTGGGATTGCAGCGACAAATCTAGGCCTTAAGTTTAGCGCAGAGAAATCAGGAATTATGATCTTTAATGAACACACGAGTAACTTCGTGGGGTCAATTCAACAGCAAGTAATACCCATAGTGAAGCAATATAAGTACCTCGGCGTACACATAAACGAAGGAAAGAATTACTCAATCAACCACCAAGATAATCTGAAAATAAAGGGGAAGCGGAATGGCAGCTATAATAAAACACAAAGCACTGTGGGGCCACAATAAGTATGAGGTGGTGCGTGGAATCTGGAAAGGAGTAATGGTGCCAGCGCTAACATTCGCAAATGCCATTATGCCATTAATCGGATATATTGGCGGGTTTGGAAGTTAACCAAAGATCAGGAGGCCGGTTGGCTTTGGGAGCTCACGGTAATACCACAAATGAGGCAGTGCAGGGTGACATGGGTTGGGCCTCTTTTGAAGTCAGAGAAGCACAGAGCAAAATTAGTTTTGAAGAAAGGCTCAGGAACATGGATGAAAATAAATGGGCGGCTAAAGTGCACAAGTATCTCTACATGAAAAGCGTGGACACAGAATGGAGGAAGAGGTCAAGGAAGTTGGCAACCAAGTACAGGATAATCGAAACTGCAAATAGACAACCAGGAGTCATCAGAAAGAAAGTGAGAGAAATAGAGACCGGTGAATTGGATGCAAAGAATGGAAACAAAAAGGACAATGGAGATTTACAAGAATGAGAAGAAAGAAATTAGAAGGGAAAATCTGTACGATAACACAAAGGGCAGTGCCTTGCTATTTGAGGCTCGAGCCGGTTGCCTAAGGACGAAAACACATCGGAACAAATATTCGGAACTAGATAAGACATGTGCATGCTGCAGGAGAGATCCAGAAACCACTCAGCACATCCTGGTGGAATGCAACGGGATCCACCCAGCGAGAACCGTAGGTAACCTACAACTCCCAGAAGCGCTTGGTTTCAAAGTGGAAGGAAACATAAACAGATCAGCCGTAGAGATCAGCAAGAGACGATTGGAGTACTGGTGGAAAAAAAGCAGGGAAAAGATGGATACGACCTGATCTCTTAAAATCATAGGCAGCGGCACAAGGTAATTTTTTGAAAAAGAAAAGTAATAATGAGAGGTATACAAAAATGCTAGATAAAGAACATGTATAGTATACCTGATTAAATCAAGCAGGCTAGGTGACTATTTGTCGCTGCCCCGTTTCAAAGGGGATGCCAATAAATCATTATCATCGTGGGCTTTTCGCGCTCGCGTAGCGCGCGGGAAGCGAGGGTCGTCTGCTACGCGCTGTAGTTTTTTGCGTTCATTTTCCACGCAAAGCACTTAACCTATATTTAACTTCAACAGTGTGGTGCTGCATGAAGCTTACCAATATTTTAGCGTTTCTTTGTGCATGGGCAGCAAGATAATGCAAAAACTAACGTATAAAACTCATCAGCGCGGCCTAGCTCCGGTGCTAGAGTTCGGGAACGGTATTACGGTAACTGTGCGTGCGTAGAAGCGCACAGTTAGTTGCACAGAAGCAAGTTGCACTGGTAGCGTTTCATTTATTTTTGTTTGTCTTGTTTCTTGCCACGTGTATTTCTCGCGTAGCGTTTACCTACACGCCGTGGCAGCTTAGTGGCTTTTGCAGGTTGTACTGCTAAGCTCGAGGACGCGGGTTCCATTCCCGGCCACGGGCTTACATTTCGATGGAGGTGAAATGCATAAAACACCCGTGTACATAGATATAGTTGCACGTTAAAGAACCCCAGGCGGTCGAAATTACCGGAGCCCTCCAATACAGCGTCTCTCGTAGCCATATTGTGATTTTTGGATGTAAAACCTCAGAAATTATCGTTACTATTATTAGCCTTTACCTGTGCTCTCAGTTATACATGATATATGGGTAAGTTCGACACGTATAGAGATCGAGATTGGCATTCAACACGTTTTTATTGTCACACCTACAGCATTAGAGGGATTTCTGGCCGTCGTCATATGACCACACGTCATATTGTTATCGTTAATCGTGACGTGAGTGCAAGTTTGTCAGGTTACTAATGCCATGACCCATCAGTCATCTTAGTGACATATTTGTGCCTTTGGTATACATACCAAGTGAACGAGCCGCGATAGTTACGCGGTTTGTATTTATTTTTGGTATCGCGGCATCGGCCAACAGACGCATTCCGCTTCTCAAGAGCCTAGTTAAGGATTTCGCCTTAATAAAGAAACAACAGAGCGCGGGATGCAGTCTTGTAAAGCAAATCGAATGCATGAAATAAAAGAAAGGAAACGATAGGGTGTAAAAGCGTTAATTAGCATGAGCTAGCCATATCTGCTACGTTCTCTTGGTTATTATCGCGGTCTCCAGCTTATTTTCTTCTGCAGCACGTTCACGTTGCTCATTCCACGCATAACTAAATGAAGCAAACTCAAACAGCCGCGTAAGCGCGGACGAAGGGAGCTAGAAGGAAATAGACAAAATACCCGTATTCACAGCCGGCAAACGCGTTCTCTGCGCAGTGAGTAACTGCGGTATTACCTTGCGGTGACGTGGAACCCAATATATCCCAAATTATCGCGATATTGGCAAATAGCAACCAAAATATCAGGCTCGTAGCAGACGCCCGCCGCCTTGGCTTGGCTTCCGCAGCGCAGAAAGCCCACGATCATAGAGTTTCATATTACTTCTCTATGCCCACGATGGATGGATGGATGAGGCTGAACCCTTTAAACCGGGCGGTGGCATACGCCACCTAGCCATGACTATTAACCTATTTTGTACTTTGTGGTGGGTGAAATTTCACCCCTGCCTTGATTTTATCCACCAATCAGATAACCTCTGTTTGGTTATTTCTACCCGCTTAAAGTCTATTTTGCCTTCACTGTTCCTAAACCCCAATGCTTTGAAAAAATCAGCCCCGTTGCCTTGCACTGTAGGGTTAAGCCCTTTACAGAAAAGTATGAGGTGTTCAGCCGTTTCCTCTTCTCCACACGCACAGCACAACGTGTCTATACCTTGGTACTTGACTCGGTACATCTTAGTCCGCAATACTCCCGTCCTGGCTTCAAACAACAAAGAGCTTCCCCTAGAATTATCGTAGATATTTTCTTTGGCAATTTCTTGCTTGAAAGTTCGGTATGTTCCCAGTGCTGATTTTGTCTGCATCCCCGTTTTCCACAGACCCCTCTCTGTTTCTTTAACCTTTTTCTTAACCGCTGTTTCCTGGTTTGCACCCCTCCTGCAGTTCAAATATTTGATTGACAGTTTTATGGTCAGCTTCCTCCATTTTGTATCAACATTCCTCATGTACAAATAACTGAAAACTCTCCTTGCCCACCGATTTTCTGCCATTTCTCTCAATCGCTCCTCAATTTCTATCTTGCTGCTAGCTTCCCTGCCTTCGAATGACGTCCATCCCATGTCACCCTGTACCCCCTGATTTGGTGTATTTCCGTGTGCACCCAAAGCAAGCCTACCTACCCCTCGCTGCTTAACTTCCAACCTTGCTCGAACCTCTGATCTCATGCACAGGACCGCATTGCCGAAAGTCAAACTATATAGGGACCATCACCCCTTTCCAAATCCCCTCTCACCGCTTCATACCTATTGTAATTCCACAGTGCCCTATTTTTCATCGCAGCTGCATTTCTGCTACCTTTAGCCGTTACATATTTTTCATCTTCCGTTAGGTACTCAGCCCCATTGTTTATCCACACTCCAAGATATTTGTACTTTTCCACTACCTCCAGCGTAACCTCCTGTATGCTATGCTCGCTGCCCTGATTATCATTAAAAATCATGACTGCCCATTTTTCTTTACTAAACTTCAAACCTAAGCTATCTCCCTCTTTACCACAGATGCCCATTAATATCTGCAAGTCTTCCTTGCTGTCAGCCATAAGTACAATGTCATCCCGTACATCAGTCCTGCTAATGACTGTTTAATCCATTCTCCTTGCTTGAAAAAGGAAAGGTTGAAGCCAAGTCTGCTCCTCTCTAATTTTTGCTCTAATCCTTGTAAATACAGCATGAAAAACAGAGGTGACAGAGGGCACCCCTGCCTAATCCCTTGCTGTATCTCTATAGGTTCAGATACCTTGTTTTTCCATTTTACAAGCACCTTGTTACTTTTATAGATATCTTTTAAAAGATTACTTACTCCATCTTCCACATCTAGAGTGCCCAGTATGTCCCACAAATCCTTTTGGATTACGCTGTCATAGGCTCCCTTGATATCCAGAAAGGCGAGCCATAGGGGCCTGTGTTCCTTTTCTGCTATTTCAATACACTGCGTCAATGAGAACAAAGTATCTTCTAACCTTCATTGTTTCCGGAACCCATTTTGTAGTTCCCCCAGCACCTCCTCACTCTCCACCCATGCCTGCAGTCTGTCCTTTATAATCTGCATCACCACCCTGTAAACCACTGACGTCACTGTTATGGGACGGTAGTTGTTTATGTCGGCTTTGTCCCCCTTTCCCTTATATATCATGCTCATCCTGCTCAGTCTCCACCCGTCGGGGGCTTTACCGTCCATTATCATTTTGCTCACTGCCTCTCTTAATGCTTTCTTAGATTTTGGACCCAATGTCTTGGTGCCGATTTATCTGTAGGTTGTGTGTGCTAGGGTCGCGGCTAGACCGTCTCGAGCAAGAGAAAGATAAGCTAGCTAAGCGCCCCTTTACAAATCCCTCTCACCACTTCGTACCTATTGCACGCAACAGCGACAAGCGACGCGATGGAGATGGCTGTCGCGTTCGCTCGTCGCCTACAAGTCGTACCGCATGCAAGCGACAAGACGAGCGACGACTTTGAGCGACGTCTCCCCGGTGTTGCCGGTATGAGGGCAGCAAATACTCGCCGAAACTGGCGTGACGCTTGCTTTATTAATTTCAGTTGATGTGTTTTAGTGTAAAGAGCAGCATGAATATTTTTAAAGGTCTTGCATTACGTTATTATCCTTGCACCTATCAAAATCTAGTCGTTTGCTCGTTCCGTGCGACAATCGGTAGTACTTGACTGATGTATATCCAGTTCCGGCTTCGCGCTATTGGCTAGTCGCTCATAGCACTTCCGGGCGAGGAGCGACGAATTCTAGATTTCTAGAACCGAGCGATTGAGCGAAAAGACCAAGCGATCTGTTCGCGCGACGGCCCGTTTCGTCGCTCGAAGCCGTCGCTCGTCGCCGTCGCTCACAAAATCGCGTGAATGCGGTTTGGGCTTAACTCGTAAGGCGCAACCGCATGCACGCGATTTTCGAGCGACAGCGGCAAGCGATGGCGACGAGCGACAGGTTCTGCCGTCGCGGAGGGCGATCCGTCGCTGTCGCTGGTCGCGTCGCCGGTTTCTGGCCAGCCAGAAAATATCGCTCGTCGCCCGGAAATCAGCACGATAACATCCGCTGGGGACAGCGATTGCGCAACAACATGGCAGCAATCAGTCTGCCCGCTTCGATCTGAATTCGCTCTTGCAACTTGCTCTCTGCTGTGACAGCAAAAAAATAAATAGTACAATCAGCCATCGCTTCGTCTCATCGCTAGCTGAGGACTAAGTGTCGATGCTCTCTTGTCGTTATTCTTGAGATCGGTTGTTTGTTTTGACGCTGTTAGGCCTGAGACGCCACCGAGAGCCGAGAAAATGTTTTAAGTTTTACTCAACAGATGGCGCCACGGCATTTTAAGCGTAGGCCGGTTGGCTTTGGGAGCACACGGTAAAACGACAAATGAGGCAGTGCATGGAGACTTGGGTTGGGCCTCTTTTGAAGTCAGAGAAGCACAAAGCAAAATTAGTTTTGAAGAAAGGCTCAGGAACATGGATGAAAATAAATGGGCGGCTAAAGTGCACAAGTATCTCTACATGAAAAGCGTGGACACAGAATGGAGGAAGAGGTCAAGGAAGTTGGCAACCAAGTACAGGATAATCGAAAATGTAAATAGACAACCAGGGGTCATCAGAAAGAAAGTGAGAGAAATAGAGACCGTGAATTGGATGCAAAGAATGGAAACGAAAAGGACAATGGAGATTTACAAGAATGAGAAGAAAGAAATTAGAAGGGAAAATCTGTACGATAACACAAAGGGCAGTGCCTTGCTATTTGAGGCTCGAGCCGGTTGCCTAAGGACGAAAACATATCGGAACAAATATTCGGAACTAGATGAGACATGTGTATGCTGCAGTAAAGATCCAGAGACCACTCAGCACATCCTAATGGAATGCGACGGGATCCACCCAGCGAGAACCGTAGGTAACGTGCAACTCCCAGAAGCGCTTGGGTTTAAAGTGGAAGGAAACATAAACAGATCAGCCGTAGAGATCAGCAAGAGACGATTAGAGTACTGGTGGAAAAAAAGCAGGGAAAAAATCGATACGACCTGATCTCTTAAAATCATAGTCAGCGGTACAAGCTAAATTTTTGAAAAAGGTATACAAAAATGCGAGATAAAGAACATGTGTAGTATACCTGATTAAATCAAGCAGGCTAGGTGACTATTTGTCGCCACCCCGTTTCAAAGGGGATGCCAATAAATCATCATCATCATCATCATCAACGGCACATGGCAAGGTAAAAAGACGTGGCTTGAAGTAGCTTACCTATGGACAGGTAGTGATAGCAGAGAAAAAAATAAGGAATTGGTTCATTGCATTCGAAGCGATATTAATGAGTTCAGTAAATCGGGCCAGGTGATATTATTAGGAGATATGAACGCACACATGGACGATTTAGACGGATATACTGATTACAACGGCTCTCTAGTGCTGGATCTGTGTGATGAACAGAACCTTATAGTAGTTACCCTAACAAGGAGAATAAGTGTCATGGACAGGTAACGTGGCAATTCGGAAACAGGCAGTCATGTATCGACTACGCCTTAGTCTCAGAAATGGTCTACGAACAACTAAACCTAATGATAATAGACGAAAATGGAAAAAAATAGCCTGGGAAGCGATCATAGACGTTTAGCATTAAAGTTTGGGCGAGATACCAGCGCAGAACATGAACCAATAGCCTCAGACTTTGAAAATGAATGGCGAGCAAATAACAGAGATCGCAAACAACGTAGAGAAGAAAATTGAGGCTTTTCCTACAGCAGTCTGGGAATACAAGGAACTGGTGGACGTTATGCAGCATGAAATAAGGCGGACACGGCAAAACAATTGTTGGATTGGCAAGAGGAAACCACGTAAGTGGTGGAACAAGGAAATAAAACAAGCTATAGAAGAGCGTAAAGAGGCATCTAGGGCTCATCGAGAAGCCAAAAAGTTGGGATTACAAGAAGAAGAGGTGCTCCTTAGATGGAATACATACCGAGAAAAGAAAAGGGTTGCGAGTGAGCTCGTGCAAGAGAAAATTAAATGCGCAAGTGAACGTTGGGTGTATAACATTCACAAAAGAGACAAAAGCGCTCCAAAAAGATTCTGGAACCATATAAAAGGACTCGGAGCTCCAACTAAAGACTCGCAAATGGCTATAAGGGATGAATACAGTAACATCTACGAAGGAGACGATGCGCTGCGGTACATCACAGACGTTACTAGGGATAACTTCGGCACAAGAAAATGCGTAGTTCAGACAACAGATCCAGCAACAGCAGAGAGGCCTGAGAGATCAAAATTTAGCATAGAAAGATTTTATTGGAAAAAGGCAGCAGAAAATGTCCCTAACAACACGGCAGCAGGACCCGATGAAATCCCAATACGGCTAATCAAAAACCTCGGTCCAAAAAGCAAGGCACTGCTGACGAATGTCATAGAGCAAGTGATTAGAACAAAGAAAATTCCCGTTGGATGGCGTGAAAGCAAGATGAATCTCATCTACAAAGGCAAAGGAGATAAGGATAAGACGAGCTCGTACAGGCCAGTTACAGTAACGTCGGTGATATATAGAATGGCAATGCAAGCCATAAAATTAGAACTGTCGAAGTGGGTGGAGAAAAACGATGTATTGGGGGAACTACAGAATGGGTTCAGGCCAGGCAGACGCTTAGATAACAATATGTTTGTACTAACTCAGTGCATAGAGATTTCAGTAGCTCAGAAAAGACCTTTATGGATAGCATTTCTAGATATTAAAGGAGCTTATGACAACGTCGACAGGGAATTGTTATGGGATATTCTTCAGCACGAAGGCATAGATGACGATTTCGTGGAGCTTCTGAGGGAGATATACAGAGACAACCAAGTACTAGTTGTATGGGAAGGTCGAAAAGGTAATGAAATGGTGGTAATTCGCCAAGGATTGAAGCAAGCATGCCCTCTGTCACCATTGTTCTTCACGCTTTACGTTAGGGGAATAGAAAGACGACTGGAAAACAGCGAATTAGGTTTTGATTTATCCTACATGCGTAATGGACAAATGGTGCAACAGAATATCCCTGGACGACGCCGCCAGGGATATTCGCAGACGACATTGTGCTACTAGCGGACAATAAAAATATTTACAGTTGCTTGCGAATATCTGTGGGATTGCAGCGACAAATCTAGGCCTTAAGTTTAGCACAGAGAAATCAGGAATTATGATCTTTAATGAACACGCGTGGAATCTGGAAAGGAGTAATGATGCCAGCGCTAACATTCACAAATGCCATTCAATGCTTAAAATCGGATAACTTGTCGGGTTTGGAAGTTAACCAAAGATCAGTAGGCCGGTTGGCTTTGGGAGCCCACGGTAATACCACAAATGAGGCAGTGCAGGGTGACATGGGTTGGGCCTGTTTTGAAGTCAGAGAAGCACAGAGCAAATTTACTTTTGAAGAAAGGCTCAGGAACATGCATGAAAATAAACGGGCGGCTAAAGTGCACAAGTATCTCTACATGAAAAGCGTGGACACAGAATGGAGGAGGAGGTCAAGGAAGTTGGCAACCAAGTACAGGATAATCGAAACTGTAAATAGACAACCAGGAGTCATCAGAAAGAAAGTGAGAGAAATAGAGACCGTGAATTGGATGCAAAGAATGGAACCAAAAAGGACAATGGATATTTACAAGAATGAGAAGATCATTAGAAGGGAAAATCTGTACGATAACACAAAGGGCAGTGCCTTGATATATTTGAGGCTCGAGTCGGTTGCCTAAGGACCAAAACATACCGGAGCAACTATTCGGAACTAGATGAGGCATGTGTATGCTGCAGTAAAGATCCAGAGACCACTCAGCACATTCTAATGGAATGCGACGGGATCCACCCAGCGAGAACCGTAGGTAACGTGCAACTCCTAGAAGCGCTTGGGTTTAAAGGGGATAGAAACATCAACAGATCAGCCGTAGAGATAAGCAAGAGATGATTAGAGTACTGGTGGAAAAGAAGCAGGGAAAAGATGGATACGTCTTGATCTCTTAAAATCATAGGTAGTGGTACAAGGCAAATTTTTGAAAAAGAAAAAGAATAATGAGAGGTATATAAGAATGCTAGTTAAAGAACATGTATAGTACATCTGATTAAATCAAGCAGGCTAGGTGACCATTTGTCGCCGCCCCGTTTCAAAGGGGATACCAATAAATCATCATCATCATTACCTGGCGGCATTGGACGGATTTCGACTGGGGATGATAGCATATTTAGCTATAGTCGGGTACAACGTAAGAAGACAGGAGAGGCCCCGCCCAGATGACCGAAGCGCAGCAGCCGATTTCCTACGCGACTAAAGAAATAGCGCCGCTGACGCGACTCGCCCCGGCTTGAAGCGCGAGCTGCATGCTCTCCGTCGGCGGGGACACCGGCCGTCCGGCTCGTGACGCAAGTCTTTAGTGCGCGCTCATTGGTGGAGGCTCGTATGCATCCGCCTTTGAGGGCGCAAATGCCGCTGGCTTCTACAGTTGTACCCGACTATAGATCTAGATAAAACGTTGACCATTTGATAAAATTGAGATTTCTTTACGCGTGCACGATAACATTTCGCACAACAATGTAAATCCGTCGCTACTCTTTTTCGCTATATCGCGTTCATGTGGTTGCTCCACGCCGCGACACGACAGCGCGACAGGGTGTGCCTGTCGCGTCGCTCGTCGCTGTTGCTTGAATATCGCGTGCATGCGGTTGGGCCTGTATGTCGTGTTGAGTTCTGGATTCCGTTTTCCCTTCATTATCACTGCTTTGTGGTCCGTGAAATGTAGAGACAATGGTTCTTCGATCGGATCTAGCCTGAAGTTGGCAAAGTCAAAGTCTACACACGTTCCCCTGGTGGTTGTTGGTTGTTTCCAGACGTACGAAATGCATCGTAGAGCGTATCGATACGTCATATACTGCACCAGCCAGTCGCTGTCCGTGATGTCTAGAATTGAAGTCTCCGACAAGTACGAAGGAGTTGTTCTTGTACTTTGTTTCGTATTCGCGCATGGCTAGATTGCTGTACTTTTCTACGTTGCCTCGGCAGAGATTCGGCGCAAAGTACTTTGTCATGACGACGGTTCCGTCGGATTGTTTTATTGCAGCGTGCTCGCCATTGTGAAATTGGCTCGTTATTGGTAGATCCACCACGGTATCTGGCAATAGGCCTCTCCTGGGGTACGTCACACCGCCCCGGCGACGTCACAGCGTGTGGTCACCGGCGCACGTACGGCGTCTCTGGTTGGCAAAAAACAGCCGCCGCCGGCTTTCTGCGTGGTGCAGTCGCGCTTTAGTTGGTGTAGATGGGCGTCACGTGGATGCGTGTTTTTATTTCTTTTATTTATCTTTTATTATTACGTGAACCTCCACAATTCTCCTGCCAGCCAGATTAGCATTAATGTGTGTCAGAGAACATCGGCGTGTGGTAAACTGCGTGATGAAAATGTGGCGACGCTGGCCTCTTACTTGCGAACATGAACCACTTGGTGGTGGTCTGCGATGGATTGCGCAATGAAGAATATCGGCTTTTCCATGGATGTGTGCCACATTTGTTGTGATAAAGTTTGCGGAGAGAACAGCGATGATATCGGGTCATCTTAGCGTGGGGAAACGGACCACATCATGTGTGTGTGCGCGCGCGCGTGGTGTACTACGCGATAAGCAATACATCTCGCTTGCGATACTGTGGACGCGTGTTACGTGTAATAAAACCAGTCGTAGTGATCAGGCTCCGATAGAACTTCAGGAACCGTAATTATTGACAAGTGAGATTGAATGAGACGCGATGATTAGTGAGCGCATGTATTTCGAGGCCATTCGCGCTGTGTGCAGGAAAAAAAATGAAAGAAAAAAAAAACCTTGTTTTGAACATAATTTATCGACTGAGAGGTATGGCTACGAATGAACTTCTACGATGGTTTGACCGCTGCCGAAGCTGCGTGTATAAACTTAACCACGGGGAAATGCCCTTAAGGCAAGCCACTGAAATTATAGTGATTTAACGCAGATCTCACGGGTCTTAAGTAAAATTGAACTTTTTTTTTCGTTATTGGTGCATTAACCTTCATGGTACGGACTTTATGCCGTGATGAGGCACATAAACATGCAAAAGTTAGGTCTTGTAAAGTTGAGAGCAGCAAAGTATGCAGCAGATACAGCGATGTTAGCGCGCAACAGATCATCTACTTGAGTTTTGCTTTGCACATTCACATGACCGAGACTAATATTTAAAATTAAATTATGGTGTTTAACATTCCTAAGCTGAACAGCCGCTTATGGGCGGCCGTGTAACGAAAGGCTCCGGATTAATTTTGTCCACCTAGGGTATTTTACCATGCTCATATAAAGCCGGCTAATAAGTTTTTCTGCATTTATCCCTCATCTGCATTTAGGCGCTGATACTTGGTACGGCTCCATTGAGCCGCCGTATAGTTGTAGACGAACTTCATCTTATATGTCGTTTGGTACAGTGTAAATGGGGCGCAAATCAGTGCAGTCACGACAATGCAATGCGAATTTGTGTTCGAATACCAGTCATTTAGCACTTTGCCACCGCGAAAACGTGCACAATCTGTCACAAAATGTTCCTTTTCGAGGAGTAATACATTTTTGTGGATGTTTGATCTACGGAAGAGGCGCACTTTTACGAAATCACCACACGCTGACTTACGGGAACCATGCACTCGGCAACAACGCTACGTTGTTGTACCGGTAAAACGGGGACGATTATACTTCCTAAGCACAGTTCGGAAATACTGTCACTTCAAAAAATCGCAATATGCCGCACTTACGATCGCGGCAGTTGATATACAAGCAGCGCTCTTACGCAGAGAGAACAGGTCGCACGAATGTTTTTTGCCAACCAGCTCCCGCTTCGGAGGCGCGGCCACAGCGCGGCAGAGGGGAGGGGCCCCGCAATGACGTCAGGCTGTTTGCAAACAGGGAGAGGTCTATGTCACGTACGTACATCCCAACACCACCCGCCGAACGCTCTGCTTCATCGGTGCAGACGTAGCTAGACGACGGGGAAGAATTCATTGATGTGCGGTCTCGCGTTCCACGTTTCGGTAAAGCGAAGGACGTCTGCTTTCGTTAGTATGGGATCTCGTTCGACGTCTTTTGCGTGGGCATTGAGGGAGCGCGCCGCGGAGAGAAGAGTAGTAGTAGTAGTAGTAGTAGTAGTAGTAGTAGTAGTAGTAGTAGTAGTAGTAGAGGTTGAGGAAAAGAGAAAAGATGCATGTTTCTGCAGCCCTTATAGGGAGCACGGCTCAGCATCTGAGGGGCGGGGGCGGGAAGTGAGCTAGGAGCTGGCGAGGAGGAGACCACGTGCGCATGCGCCGCGCCGCCCTCTTCTGCCCTCCTGGTTGCTATGGCTACGGCGCGGCCAACGTTGACCGTGAGCACGGACAACGTGGACAGACGGACAAGTTCCTCCATGCGGACAAGTCTCGACCCTAAGGTGCTTCGCCCCTAAAAAGTGGCCGTTCGCCGCCGATCCACTCCCTCCACATATTCGCCGCCCAGCAAACCGCCGCCACCGGAAGTTGTCGCGCGCGAAGGAGAGCGTGGACCAATCGGACCACAGCGCAGAGGTTGGCTTCCGTCGGTCATCCGTAGGCGGGAGTTTTGGTTGTTGACGCTTGGCTACTGTCGGGCCAAGTGGTGTCTGTCGGCCCAGACACCACTTTTTTTCCGTGCTCACGTTGGTTTCGACGGGAATTCAGGGCGCAGGCTCCTTCGCTTCCTCCTTCAACGCTTGTTTTCCAGCGCCGTTTCTCCTCTTTGTTTGTTGTTCTGTCTCAATGTTCAGTAAATAATATGTGGTCACTGCTTTGTTTTGTTTACTCTATGTAGTTAGAGGCTTCGCTTCCCGATGATGCTCTGCCCCTGCATACCCGCAACATGGTACCTTGTGTGCCGCCGTGATTTGGAAAGACGTTTGATTGACATTTGCATGGTGTATATCACTGGCACGTCCGAGAAAAACGCGAACTGAAGCAGCGCGTAGGTGCGGCATATGGGCGGTTCGCTACTTTAAGAGACAAAAGAGAGCCTTCTCGCAAGCCACGTACGGGACCCCCCCTTTCGGCGCGCGCTTTTTGTATACCCTTGGAGCAGCTCTCGCGACGCAGCGGAACGAGAATAGTCAAAATCGGTGCCACCTGTGTGTCACCTCGCGGGGGGGCTAAACCTCTTCCACGTGGCGCGACGACAGGGGAGACCGTTAGGTGGTGTGTGCCGGGTTTGTCGGGTTCTTTTTCTCTGGAAAAGTCGGTTGACTACAATTTGCAGTGACGACTATGGCCGCCATCGATGCATCGCTCCTTCTCTTCTTGCTTTTGTTTTCTTTAAAAGCAGCAACTTCTTTTTCAACTGGAGAAGAGGGTTTCGATGGCCGATTGCCATGTCCGTCGGCACATAACAGCTTTCCGCGTTTCCTCGATGGCAGGGCAGGCTCGAAGGCGGAAAATGACGGGAGAAAAATTCAGCTGTTGCCGAGCGGAGCGAGCCGTAAACGAACACAGGGTCACAGACGAGGGATCGTATAGGCGAAATATCGACGTGTCGCGCTTAAAAAAAAAAAAAAAGGGGGGGGGGGGGGCGAAGAAGGTGCAACCTAAATAGGTTCCGGCTAACAGCGAACACTTCTGTACGCACTTTTTATGGTCAGTTGCCTTATTTTACGGGAAAAAACATTGGTTTAGGTGCATTTTTGCCTTCAGCTTTCATTCGCCAACGTCGCATTCGCCAAGTTCGCCGCATGGAGGTTGGTTTTTAGGGCTACAGAGGCTCTATTCTGGACATTCCGCCATTTTCTTCGAGGCGTGACGTCGGCGCGACGCTTACAAAATGGCGCTGATGGCCCCGTTTTGCTTTCGTAACGATACGCAAATTTGACGTTTCGCCTAAGAAACTGTAATGTAGGCATTGAGCCTAGCGTTCCTGATAAAGGAAAACAGTTTTCCTCCCCAGTAAAAATAAAGCCGATAGCTCAAAGCGTACGATTATTCCATCAAAATCGTTTCTCGCTTCCGTCGTCTGCATACACGCAGGCTGTCGTCTGCTTCATTAGATAGGATGCGTGTCCTCGGGAAACTGAAAGAGTCATCGTATATCGGCGCCCACGCGCTTACTTTCTACCTTGAGACAACACACGCGACCTACCAGTGATGATGAGCGCACGCTCTAGGCCGCGTTATCGCTATCTCGTGATCCGCAAGTGACTCAGCCCGACTCGTCTGGCTGAGAAGCGGCCGAATATCATCGATAGCGTTGCGCGCGCCACAGTTATCCGCTTGAGCGACGCAAACACCGGCACTGCCATCTCTTGTGCACTTCGCTGCTTACTCGCACCGCGAGAGGAAACTTCAAGGCGCCGTCTTGCGTACATTTCTTTTTGTAAATTAAAAAGTCACCGTTGTCATAGCCTTTGATGATGCGAAAAGTCATTAATATTGATTACAATACAAACACAATAGTGAAAAGTGCGAAATGTCGCTGAAAGTTTGCTAGTTTCAACCAATATTATTTCAAATAAACGTGTTTTTAATAAAAATGATGGTGCAAAACACAAATGCCAACACCACCCGAAAGCGATGCAAATGCTATGAACACGCGTTGTGAACAAAATATTTTTATGGCCCGAAATGACAGGGAAAATGCGGCGATACGCATGCCTCTCCACTGCCGTTGCATATGGCCGCTCATTACCATAATTCGCGCGGCTCGTCGCACCACAAATTATGGCGGAAAATCTCTGCAATGGCGGCCCAGCGCAACGTCACGCAACGTCAAATTGACGTTTACGAAACGGCCCTTCCTGTGACGCTCCTCACGGGATATTCCTTCAGCCAATGAACAAGCTGACATGCCGGCTATCTTGGAACGCCACCACATATTCGCCAAATTGCAGATGCATTGCACGAGCTTCTGCACGCTGCCGTCCACTTTCTTTTTAAAGCGCTAGAGTCGCAATATAGGTGCCAAGGACCACAAGAAAGTATTACTCGATAAAACTTGCAGCTCCACGTCACGTTTCATCATTCTGACGAAAACGCAAAATTGCATTTAGCAAAACTTCCGTTTCCCGGCACAAATTTCAAAACACGTGACCTCCGGACAGCCAATGAGACAGCCAAGATGGCGGATAATGGCGGCCGTGCAGCCGCCATGCGTGTCCAGAATAGAGCCCCAGTTCAACTAGTCTGCAGATACAGGGGGTGAGGGGGGGGGGGGGGGGGCTGGTATAAAGAAAATAGCTTCCTGGCATTATCATTGCTTAATTTTCTTCGTGTGTTGTGAAGTTCATCAACTAAAGGAGTTGAATGTTGGGCTAGTTGGTATTTTGACATAAGAACCATCTTGAAATGGTGCGTTCGCCTTCCTCTCTGTTGCGCCATCCCGTTGCGCGCCATTTCAAGATGAATCAACTAAGCTGGCCGATTTCTTAGTCAGCCAAAACCCAACACAAGTAAAAGTTGAACGTTTTTCTTTTTATTCACACATTTCATACTGGAACAAAATTGACCTTCACGCAGTGTGAAAGTGTCAATCTGGAGAATCGATTTTAATTGGCAACTGAAATTTGTACCTAATAAGCGAACATAGATTCCAGAAGATTCAAACCAATGCGAAAATTATTAGCCATCACTGCTGTGCCTTTCTTTTTATTTTAACCTTGACTGTGCATGTCGGCAAAGAGTATACCCCAACAATCACGCGCTCAAGCACTTCATTACAAGGATTTCACTGGCAGCACATGGGCTGCCGTCATGACGAATGAGTCGAGCGACACTGCTCCACCCAGGCTTGCACAGAACTGGTTTACTCGCTTTTCGCGCAAACAGCTCGCTTTCCCGTTCCTTCGCTTGCCTTCTCGTGATCGGTCAGAATTGTGATTGCGTCAGCGGCCGTCAGAGATAGCGGGGCGGTATCACAGCTTTCCCACTTTGTGACGTAGCAGCCAAAAAGAACGTGCGGAAAGCGAGCTGTTTGTGCGATTGCACCCCTGTGGCGTTAGAACACCACACAGCTGCACAAGACATGTGATGCCCCGATTTAGCCTTCTTCGTCCAATGCTTTGTTGGCCTGGTTTCATGCGTCTTCCTTTCCTTGCACGCCTAGTCAAGCTTATCTGTCTTATCTATCCCATCTTCATACTGGGCACGACAACCGAAGCAACTGACCAAGCGCTATCCGACTTATGATATCGCTGAGCGAGTGGCAAGGGTGAGCGGAGGCTAGCTCGACAGACGCAAGAATACAACCACTTACCGCGCTTCGACTGATTTAAAATTCACAAAAAGAGAAATAAAAAAGAACTTAGGATGTCCGGTAACCGCTAAGAGCGCGCATGTCTCTTGAAACCGAAACTAGCACTCGCCTTCCGGGGGTTGGTTAGGACTCTAGAGGAGCAGCGTGAATCATAGAGTAACATACGGATTACAAGAGTGGCCACTCCAGCCTAAAAGCCGCCGAGCAACGCAGCTTCATGCCACCCGCTAGAGGGCAATACAACACTCCCTGTCTTCAAGGGAAAGCGCGTACTAGCTATCTACTGTAGTAACTTTTCTATAGTGCACTATACGTCTACTTGTCTAGGTGGCTGTAGATGTAGACGTTATCAACGGGATCAGCCGGCCGTGAGCGGTGGATGATAAGACTAGTATATAGAATGAAGCATAACGCATCGCTACAAAATATCGGCCATTGTGTGATCAGGCAAGGTGACGCTACAAAAGATGTGCGATAACGTCTGCGTGGTCTTTGCTGGGTTCGTCTGCCAGAGGTCTGTCTGCTTGGCTGCTGCTTGGTAAGAAGGCCTTTATTACGTTCTTCTATCCCTTCATTACTTTGCAAATTGCTTATGTATTTGTCACTTCAGCCGTAAGTTGTCATTTATCACATTGTGATGTTCGGCGCAGAGAGCTTTTTGTGTTCTTCACTTCGCGCGTGATGTTCGTGGATTACTTCACATTATGTAAGAAACAGCAATTTGGAATGCTGCGCAGCACGTTTGCGAGAAAATCGTTTCTTGGCGCGAGAAAGTGAGTCGGCACACGCCGGTATACGTAGTGTGAATTCAATGCACGTGTGTGCAATTATGTGAAAGAATGCAGTTATGCTTAGGATCGTTATTCGTGGCGTGCGCAGATTGCCTGAAGCCTTTGTTACGCGCGCAATTAGAGAGGTCTTGCGAATTGAGAAGTATGTTTGTATAAGTTGTGGCTACGACGTATTCTGAATAAACACTCTTGCCTCAGTAGCGCATGTATGGCACCGAAGGTTTTTTTTTTTTTTTTTTTTTTTTAGCTGCGACAATTGCACTTGACGCTTTTCGCGAAAGGGCGATCTGAAGTGCGTAGGTTAAAATTTGTGCGAAGGCGGGAGAGAAGACATAACCAATACTTTTTTTTTCAGGTCATGCCGACCATAGTCAAGTCTGCGGGAATTACTGCGTTGTTGCGAGGTGCAGTAACAACGGCAGGGCAGGGAGAGAGCGTGGTTGGCTGACAACTGCAGTGAGCAGCCTTCATTCCTTGTTTGCTATGCAGCCCGAAACTACCACTTAATAAGAAAGATTAGGCTTCAATGGACGAGCGTTGTTTTCCTCTTTAATGCCAATGCTGTCTTCTGCAGTTTTACTGTTCTGTGGGATTTTTCATAATATCGCCTGTTTATTCCTTTTGTGAAATTTATTCTCAACATATGGCACCTGTATTGGCATGTCTTGCACTTTGCAGTGCAACCACCTTCTTGAGCGAAAAAAAAAAGTGTGCATGTGCTTACTGAGAATATGACTTGAAAATAAAATGTTTCGTCTCTTCCAACACTTGTCATGTTTATTTAAAATGTCTGCATAAACACACAGTGGCATCGTGTGCTTGCTGCTCTGGTGGTACAGCTTACACGAAGCTACTCGATGCATGCAAGCAACGCATTAAAAAAAAATCGAAATATAGCCTCCGAGACGAGCACTCGCACGGAAGCAATCTTGAAGGCCGTGTAATTTTTCTGATCACCAAAAGATAACCTTCGAGATTAGTTTTTCTGCGGTCCCAATCTCTGAGTCTGTGTAGATTCCACACACCCGCTAGGTGCGCTGCGAACCAAAATCGGCTGCAGGGGCCTATGGAAGTGTCCTCTCTTATCCTTGTATGTTACTCTATGCGTGGATGCGAGGAGCGGCAAAGGCAAAAGAAACGGCAATATGACCAGCGGCGGTGTACCGCCAAAATTACTATCAGTCAAATTACTACCATTATTCTAAATTACCATTACTACCATTCTCTCAAGCAACCCCTCAGCAGTTATAGGGGTGGTTTTCAGCAACTTCGCTGGACATACTTTCGCAAGGCCGGCGAGTCAATTTTTAAAGTGTTTACGTACGTTTTCACTCACAACATTCCTTTTCACCATTGTTCACATTTGCCTTTTTTTTGTCGTTATGGTTTTTGGTTGTTTACATATGCTAGCTGAGTGTTATCCTTAATTTTTAATCTTTTTTTTTTCTCTTTCTGACTTTTCCTTAGAATAACCTTCAGTCTTCCCGCGTGATAGATGCGGCTTGCGTTAGTTGTCTGCCGGCCGTCGCTGTTACCTCATTCGGTTCCTGTAAACTAGCAGCTTGTTCTTGTGACGTTGGCTATCTTCCTTGCCTCCTGCCTTTTTCTTGTATATATTAACACGTGTACTTGTTTATCTTTCTCTGGTGACCGGTTCACCGAATAACAAGTGTTATCGCTCTGCGCAGGACGCGCCTGCATATATCGGACGTTTCTCGAATGTTATCGATGGTTATATCCGCTGTCTGTTGTCACCGAACTTTATGTAATCTGATTGCATGTACGCGCGACGCGAATTTTGTAATACTGTCTGGAAAACATGCTGGCACCAGCGAAGGTTCCAGCGATTACTCTGGAACCTTCGATTACTCATGTATAAACGCCGACGCGCGTGACCCGCTGATCAGATTTTCGATGACCGCCGACTGCGTTCGCCGCTTTCGTTGTTCTTTGAGTGTAGCCTATTTTGTGGGCACAATTACGCCCAACAATAAGCTATTTTCGTCATTCACAGTATTGCCGCTGTTTTCTTCATCGTCACTACTACGTGACAATATGTTTCCGTCCGTCCAATAAAACCACTAGTTGATAGACATCGATCGTGTTGCGTGTCCCAGTTCTCGTTTCTAGCGCGCAGCTCTGTCTGGAGTTGGTCGTGATATCCAATCTGATCTACGGCACATGGTTACTGAAGTCGATCTGCGCGACGATGAGCCGCTCAATTCGGAGGCCATGTATGGCACCGCCCACTACGTGTATCAGCCGGGAGATGGCACTGAGGCGACTTTCATTCGTAGCGTCTGGGAAAGGACAAAGCATGCACCGTATTGTGACCACAGGAAAGAAGGGTGTGTGAGCTAGCTACACGCGTAGTGAAGTGCACGTGAAGGTCGTCCTTCGCGGCCGAAGGTTCCGGTGGGACGACGTTGAGGCATGAATGTTCTGGTGTTCATCGTTCTGCTGGCCTCTGTGGCTCAACGGGGCTCTTGTCAAGGTCAGTGGCCACGATTTCTTTCTCAAGAAGCTCGTGGCGTCCTGTTTCCATGCTGTAGGGCGAACGAAAGCAAAACAGGGTTGTGGAACACACACGGTGATGTCCATATGAAGTATTAACTTGGTATAACTAAATAGAGTACTAGCACATAGGACAGGCCAAACGGAAGAAGCTTGCATAGTTTCAGCATTTCGTCTGTTCCTTACGCTTTCCGCCATCCGCCGGAGCGGCTGCTGTGTCTTGAAAGCGATCTGCGACGTGGAAAAAGTGCAAGTAGTGCCGGTAGATTCGTATGCACTGTACTTTCCGCGTTAATTTAGACTGCACGAAGGTCAATTCGCTCACTGCTGCATCCGCGCCTCCTCACTCCAGCGCTTTGACACCGAGTTTCCGTGGTCATCGAGTGAGATGTGTTCATGTTTACCTGTGTACCTTGCTTGTTAATTTATTTAGTAAGCGAATGTTTACAAGTGTGTTTATACGGCCGATAAATCTAATATCCTTACTTCGTACAGCTATCTACTGATTTGCTGTGGCAATCGATGCTTCACCTTCGGGCGAAACTTGAATTTTTTTTTTCTCGCACTGTTGCGCGAGAGCTTTCAGCGCCTGAAGGTTTAAATGCTGTGGTGCAATTCAGTAGTTTTGCGTAGTCTAGACACTTTCTTTGGTGTCGTTGATACTGGCAGTGTTACAAATAAAGAATAAATAATTAAATAAATAAATAATAATTTAGTTAATGCCATACGTCAAGCGACGCTGCGTTTATATACCATTCTCGCTCTTACCATGCTGATTGTGTTCGAGCCTGAGGAAGAGAGTAGTATATGAACTTGGGATACGGTAGTTTGTGGACAGAGAGTGTCATAGCGCCAATATCCTTGTGGCTGTTTATTTTCTTTAGTTATACGTAGTGGGATTAGGATGGGGCGAGAACGTCTCTGATATCTCCATAAACACTCATTTTAATCTTTAGAATAATTTGATATTTTTTTTATTTTTTGCATAGTTGTGCGCATAACCATGGAAAGGCAAGTTTTTGTTACAAAGTCAGTTTTTACAGTTACTGGCAATATAAACCGCTTCTGAAAACCATGTAGACGCTGTGAAAGCGCCATCGCCTAAAGTAATGCATTTTAACTCCGGCGGCTCAAGGTCACTGCGACCGGATGAATAACCTTGCGAGACATGGCGTAGTAGAGCTTTCGCTCTAAAAATGAAATAAGCGTAATGAACAGAAAGAAATACTGAAAAATTAAATTATTTTTCAAGTTTGTGAACTACTTTTTTGTGAGAGGAACACAGATGGCTTCCTGGTACGTTTCCGTCTGACACAGAAAATAGGGTAGGCCTATCCCGCGTGCGTTGGTCTTGGTGTCGAAACTAAATGCGCCACCAACTGAATACGTGCCCGCATCCACACGAGCTACAGTGCAAGGCTGGAATGCTGCTTGGGGCGGACTTGAGGGAGCATGCGTGCTATATGAGCTGGTCGTATAAGCACCGCCTCGTTTGCCCGATATACGATCGCAGAGTAGACAGCAGTATTTGGTACACTATGCACTTCCCTACGGCACAGACCAAAAACCGTAACGTGTTTCGTGTTTCATGGTGCAAGCACGCCCGACTCGGCATTTACCTTCTATTACACAGGCGACCCGAAATTGAAAACACAGAGCGCAATTCAACTTTCCTAATTGTACGTTTCAACGAATTCGACATCTTGTGCACGTTGAGTATGTCGGCAATGTTGAAGTTGTCCTTGGTTTTCCCGATACCACGGTCTCCAATTCGCGGTTACATGAAAAGTAGCTTCTCGGCGATACTGCACAAGTAGTGACCCCAGAACGGATGTAAACATGCGCCCCTGACAAGTCCTGTCAGCGAAGTCGACGGCAGAAATGGAACTTCTGAGGTACATCTGGACGTTCACGTACGCGCATGGTATGGTTTCATGCGCACTACATGAACAACTTCAGCGCGGGGACGACGACGGAGTGAACCGCGGGGTCAGAACTGCAGGGGACCACTTCGAAGGTTACGTCACTGAGGCGGCGTGTAACCTTGTAGGGGCCAAAATACCGGTGGAGCAACTTTTGCGAAATACCACGGCAACGGATGGGCGTCCAGACCCACACGCAGTCGCCGGTATTGTAATGGACGTCGCGTCGACCCTGGTTGTATCGAAGGGTGTCGGTATGCTGTTGGCTCTGGGTACGATGCCGAGCAAGCTGGCGTGCTGCTTCGGCTTTTTGGGTTAACTCTTCCACGTGTTCGTTGGTCGGGCTATTAACAGCCACAGCCATGCGGCACGTCAAGTGTTGACGTGACGCGGCGCCCGTATACAAGTTCAAACGGCGTAAACTGTGTGGTCTCCTGTACAGCAGTGTTATAGGCGAATGTGACATATGGCAAAATCTCGTCCCACGTCCTGTGCTGCACGTCGATATACATGGAAAGCATATCACCCAGCGTTCTGTTCAGTCGTTCTGTTAATCCATTTGTTTGAGGATGATACGCAGTGCTCTTTCGGTGAGAGCTATGCATCAGTTGGAGAACGTCCTGCATAAGTTCGGCTGTAAATGCCGTACCGCGATCGGTGATGAGAACAGACGGTGCACCGTGTCGTAGGAAGATGTGGCGGACAAAGAACTTGGCCACTTCATATGAGTTTGCTTGTGGAATAGCTTCGGTTTCGGCGTACCGGTTTAAGTAGTTGGTAGCGATGACCATCCATCTGTTGCGCGAAGAGGTCACTGGGAATGGACCAAATAAATCCATTCCTATTCGTTGAAACAGTGCTTGAGGAGGGTCCACAGGGTGTAGAAAGCCGGCCGGTTTAACGGTAGGTTTCTTGCGGCGCTGACAATCGCGCAGGTCTTCACGTACCGTTGCACAGAAGAAAAAAGCCGGGGCCAGTAATACTTGTGTCGTATCCTTGATAATGTCTTAGTAGCAGCCACTAATAATATATCAGCAGTCACTCACTGAAGGGAATATCGACTCTTAAAAGAAGTCACGAAGCACAAACATACTGCGGTGTAAACATTGTAAAATGTTTACACCGCCATGCAACATTGTAAAATGTTTGAAAACTGCGTCGTAATCTCCAAATACCGCGAACAGCTTACACATGAAATCATAGAGGCTGAAATGATACAGCGGCTGGGTGACCTTTTCATCACCAAGCCGTCCATTTCCCTCACCAAAAACGAAATCAAGTATCTGGCTGTGTTGCAAAGGGGTTCATGTATGTCATTATGCAAAAGTTGTTTTTCAGCACTTTTGCTCAGTTCTGGCGGTTTCACAAATATAGATCAGTTGAAGTCAGCGCCTGTGTTCATCCTTCCGTCCTCGTCTTTTGCGCTGTGCACACATGTCGATATTGAATCACCAACTCGCCCATGCTTTCACCTTATCATCTTACGTACAACCACAATCACCAGCACACGTCAGAAATGGTATGGCTATAGTGGAAAAATGCACTAAGGATAAACGCAAACAATCAGTTTGGCAGCGGAGCGAAAAAACATGAAGGTTCAAATTACAGAGATTGACCAACCTGTAAAACAGAGGACCGTTGAAGCTTTCGTGCACGATGCGCTTCACCGCTGCAGCCAAAAGATCGTGAGGACTGCCTTCTGCTGCTCTTCCTTCCGCTTTCCTCGAGTCGTTGAAGCAGTCGCGCACCCAGGATCTCTGCCAAGGGAGCAAGCACTTTGCATTTCCTTGCAGAGGAATCCAACAGCAAATCAAATGCCCAATAAGTGCAATTCAACGCAAATCCGTCGCATGCGACGAAAATCGCAGTCGCAGTGCCGACTCTGATTTTCGGCGGCGACCAACCGGTTGGTCGCAGCGATCGTTTCAGTCCAAATTGCGCCGAGAGCTATTTCGCGGTCTGTTTTGGAAATGGCGTCTCGCTTAACACAATGTTTATATATACGTTTTTGGCTACAAATGTTGGCTCAACAAGCCTCGAACAGTGCAACTAACTGAGTGGAGCCGTGGATTGCGCAAGCGGTAGGTACCATCAGCACCAACCCGCGAACAGGGCACTCGGTTCTGCGATGTCTATGCGTTTGTTGACACGCTACGTTGCTAGTCACGCGACGCTTTTTTTTTTTTTTATGTTGGCTTCGGGTGCTGATAGTACGTACTTTTGCGTGCTTTTCCGTTATTCACACGCGCTGCGAGTTGGTAAAAACTACGAGGTGTCCCTCACGGGAAGACATGACCTTCGGAGGTCGTCCCAATTTTCTGGTTGCACAAGCTACTCGCGATATACGAAAACGCCACAGTTGTGGCGCGGTATGCTTTTACGGACAGAAAAATTTAAAGAATATGTAACTACGGACAAATGCTACGGTCAAATGGTCACGCTATACGCGCGACCACTTAGTTGCAGTCGGTTGGTTTGGGCTTTCATGTGCGTTTTACCTAATTATCTCATTTCAAGGTTCCGTTACTTGCGCTGCGAGACGCGGCTGATTATCAAGCTCGCAAAGCGAACGTGCAAACTATACGTGCAACGTTTTGGCCTGTGCAAAGAAATTGGCCTGTGCAAAGAAAGCACAGGCCAATTCTGCAATGGGACCACGAATAAGCATTCCACTAGCCAGGTATATGGGCTATAGGTGAAACACACGTGGAACCTAGCAGTTACCTCGAGGTAGCAGCTATGGACGCTTTTGCATTCGCAGCTGGCCACTCAACCACTCAAGTGTGTTCAGTGTGTACTTCTACTTAGGCACACTTTTAATTGCCTATATCTCAATTTTATGTGGTCTCCTCAAAATTTGAGAATGTTTGGATTCTGAGGCTTGCCAAAGGTAAATATTTTTATTCCATTCTTGTTCAAGGTGAAAGCTCATACGAAAGCTGAGATATTATCAGTGCCCCTCACTTTCCCTCAGAACATATGTAGTCCGTTATTGACATTCGAGCCGCTTTTAAACAGCAAGAAAAGGAATCAGCTTCCCCTGTTTTCAGCATTGGGTTAACGCAGGCAATTCAGGGACGCATAAAGTTTTGCTAATACAATCGGTTCGGGAATACCAGATTAGATTGTACCTTGACGCTTTCCTTGCACTTTCTTATTTTGGTCAAATAATCTAGTTTGAAATGGCTCCAATTAGCATGCTAATTAGAGCATGCCAATTAGCATGTTCCAATTAGACATTGGTCTAATATAGGTTAAGTACATGACTAGCTTAACAGACTGGGATGCTGGCTTTCATTTCCAGAAACGGAACCGTAGCACCTGCTCCAGTTGCATGTTTTTGGCTATCTGGGGTTTTCAGTCTCACATTTAAGATAATGTGCTGAAGCAGGTAGAAGCACACGCATGCTATTAGTGGATAGTTTCGATAGCTTCTTATTTTACACTTGCCACTATAAATACATAATTACGAATAATATTTACAATATTACATAATAATACAAAATATTAGCGTTCGATTTTGTTATTCAACAAACACACGCATTCCTAACAAGGTATTTAATGTTAGCCGTGGGACTACGCGGCTGCGCTACGTACTGCAGCATATTAACTTAAGCTTCTTGATACAGATTCACGGCACACTAACAGCACGAGAAACAGGACAAGAAAGTATCATATCATTATAGACATGGGCGTAGTCTACTACGTACACAAGTCACTGCAGCTCTTAAAAAAAATGTGGTGTCAGCTTTTACGCCTTTCGAAATAAGAGAGCACTTGTATGAATAATTACAGCACACGCGCTGCGACGGACGAACCAGGCTGGCGCTAAGATTAGAGTTCACAACACAAATTCCATTGCACGTTCAGTAATTACACACAGATCATTTGCGGCTTCCTTCAGGGGCAGACGTGAGCTTTTGGGTTGGTGCTTGCTGCTAAGTTTGGTGCACGAATATTGGTAGGAGCAGGAACCGCTTATGGCGCAATTACGAGCAATATACACACATCCTTTCTTCAGAAGCTGACGTTAAGCATGGGTATCGCGAGGGTCTCTGCGTTGACATGACGACTTCGCTGCAGCTGAATTCCGAATACTGCATATGCGATAACAACAGCTATATGGGCTTGTTGATAGGTTCTCTTGTAATTGGTTGTATCGCAGGAAAAGCGACACGGGCATAAAAGACACACGAGACATCACACAGCGCTGAACGACCAGCTGCGAACAGCTCTTTACGTCCGCCATGTCTCCTCGTATTGAACTTCACAAACCGCTGTTGCGCACTCCACAACAAGTTAAACATTGAAGCGTTTTTAAAACACACAACACGCGTAATATTTTCTCCTATTAAAGACTGGTCAATAATTCTGTAACGCACAGGTGTTTCCATTACATTGGAAAAGTTACACGAGTTTATTTATTTATTCAGTTACCTCACAGGCTCCCGAAGGAGTATTTCGTGAGGGGAGGATACATATGAAATTAGCAAAAAGAAGAAAGGAGTACAAAGAAATTATACATTGTTAGCAGGTAAACATGAAAGAACAAATATCTAACAATATAAATAACGCGATAAATGAAACAAAACGACTGAGTGAAGTAGAAAAAAAGGAGTACCAAGAAATTATAAAAATGGTAGCTGGTGAAGATGAAAGCACAATGCTAACGCAATGCAAAAAAAAAAAAAAACTAACAAAAACTATACAACTTCGCAATTAGTAATTACTGAGGTGCGCAGTAGGGTTACTTGTGATGAATTATGGAAATAGTATACATAAGCGTGCTTTGAAGGAATCAGGGTCAATAATGTCAACTATGTCGTTTGGTAGGTTATTCCAATGCTGAATGGCACGTGGTAACGCGGATGAATTGAAAGCATTAATTCGGCCAAAGATACTCTGGACACTGAGATGATAATGCTGACGCCGAGATGTACACGGTGGACGAGTGAGCGGCAGGGTGGACGGGCGCGTGCTATGGATTATTTTGTGAAACAGACAAAGCAATGCTATGGTTCTTCGCAATTCAAAAGTTGAGAGATAAAGATGACTTAATGCTAGTCACGCTAGAGTCGCGGTGATAATCTGACAATGAAGCGGGCGGCGCGGTTTCGGACTGACTCGAGAGTCGAGATTAGGTAAGCTTGATGAGGTGACCAGATAGGGGCTGCGAATTCCAGTTGAGGCCTTACGAATGTCTGATAGGCGATTTGTCTGGTGATGGCAGGAGCATTGCGCAGGTTACGTTTAAGATAACCGAGCGTACGTGAGGCTTTAGCAGTTATTTTTTCGATGTGCGCAGACCATGACAGGTTAGGTGTAAGGAGAATGCCGAGGTACTTGTATGAGTTGGTGCGAGTAACGGGGTTCTTATGCAGTGAGTAATCGAAAGCGGAAAATGTCTTTTTGCGGGTGAATGTTATTAGTTTGCATTTATCAGTGTTTAGGGTCATTTGCCAAGAAGAGCACCAGTTAGTAATACGGTCAAGATCTTGTTGAAGAGCGACGTGATCGGAGGGTGAGCAGATTTGACGATAGATAACACAATAGTCTGCGAACAAGCGAATGGACGTTATTTCGGATGGCAGGTCGTTAATATAGATCAGAAAAAGTAATGATCCGAGTACGCTGCCTTGTGGTACGCCAGATGTTATATCGCTGATACTGGAAATATAGTTATCGACGACGGTGAAGTGCTTACGGAATGACAAGAAATTTCTTATCCAAGATACTGTTAGGGAATCGATGTTTAAGCATGAAAGTTTAGCTATGAGATGACAATGAGCAACGCGATCGAAAGCCTTAGCGAAATCTATGAAAATGGAATCTGTGTGTGGGCCGGCATCCATGTTAAGGAAAATATCTGTAGTCAATTCGATTAGTTGTGTTTCACATGATAGTCCCTTTCTAAAACCATGTTGATGTTTAAAAAAGAACTTGTTAGTTTCCAAGTGATTTGCTACGTTTGAAAAGATTATGTGTTCTAATAGCTTACCGGGAACGCTTTTTTTTTAAATAAATGTATTTAAGGAGATGTTGGTGCCTATATGTGGCGCCGGCTACTCCTCTTCTCTTACATGATAGTTGTCCTCAGAAAGTTGTCAAAAATCACAAAACTGGACTAATCACTACATGTAAGAACATTCACGTACTAAGTCTTAACTGCAATATAACTGTTCGCGCAACAGAAGAGTTCACTTAAGATAAATACTCACAAAACTGAAGTGTTCACACGCAACACATGAGTTCACAAAGCATAAATGTTCACAAAACGAAGATGTTCACACAGAAGATGTTGGGCACTTGTAAATTAGGTCTCTCTTGAATGCCGCGCTCTAAATACAACAGTCTTTTACAGACACAAATGCTACATGAACACGAAGACACAATAAACATGTAATCCAGTGTGCCTGTTAACAATAACAATGCCAGCAATAACTGATATCTGACTTAATAATTTTGTGTTATTTTTGAGTCCTCCAAAAATTGTACTAAGGTGCGTGCAGCAATGTTTTGTAGTTTTTCTGTCGGCCATGGACCCAAACTTTTTCCTATGGATAGTGGTCGTCTATCCAAGCCATGTAGTTTTTCTGAAAGTTTCTTACGGGGAGCATCATGTTTTTTACAGTGTATAAGGTTTTCTGTCTTCTTCAGCCTCTCCAAATGAGCATGTAGCACTATTAGTTTTTCTTATCCTATACAGGAAGCTTTTAGTATAGGCAGTGCCTAGCCGAAGCCTATGTACTGTTGTTTCAACCGATCGGTTAATTTTAAACGGAATATTGAATTCTATTCCAGGGTCAATATTATATAATTGAGAGTTCTGCGCATCATTTATGAACCAAGTTTCCTTGAACAATTTACCGCATAGTTTGTTAAATAAACAACGCGAATCACTCATTGCTAGAGGAACAAGTGATAATTCATTATTTTGATGAGCTGCACGTGCCATGTGATCAGCCATTACATCTCCTATGATTTCAGTGACTTGGAATTCACTGGAAACTTATGTCGTGTTGTAGATCTTTCGCTATGGCGTATGTCTTCTGTATTTCGTATGCCAATGTTCTGTTTGTTTTTGTTAAGTTGATTTCATTTAAGCTCAGCATTGAGGCTTGCGAATCACTCAGAACTACCCAGCGAAGAGGTCCTGAATGCTGACATATGTAACGTAAAGCAGAAAGTATTGCGTAAAGTTCTGCCGTTGTGCACGTTGTAAATTGGCAAAGCTTATAAGCTCTTTTCTCTCGGTATGCAGGTGTATAAAACGCTGATGTAGAGCTTTGTTTCCAGCATGATTCATCAGTGTATATGTGGATGCGATCGACGTAGTTAGTGTAAAGATGTGATAAAGTTAATTGATTTATCGCAACTACGGGCATATCACATTTACGGCCTACTCCAGGAACTGAAGTGACTATTTCTGGAATTGCAAGTCGCCATGGGGGGTGAGTTGCGCATGCAGGCCAGTATTCGTAAGCAGGTAGTAAGTTTTTCCACCGCCGTATTTCATCATGTATGCGTGCAGCGGTTCTACCTTGAAGGTCTTGGCATAGTGGATGATTAGCGGGTTGTGTTGCCAAACGAAAAAAGTGACAAGTTTCCGTAAATCTTAGTGCATGAAAAGTTGGTTGGCGGGACTCGGCAATTACCAAAGCACTGGCAGATGCACGGGGAACGCCAAGACTATATGCGAAGGCTTCTGGCCATTAATCTTTGAATCGTTTCCTCTAGATTACGGGATATTCCATGTAGTACAGGGGCAGAGTATGCTATTCTTTGTCTAATGATCGCTGAGTGAATGCGTAATAAAGAAGAGGTTGAACTACCCCATCTCACTCCAACAAATCGACGAAGAATGTTGATTAGGGAGTTGACTTTCTCCTCTAATGCTTTTATTTGGGGAGCCCATGATAGCTGTCTGTCCATAATAATACCCAAGAACTTGTGTTGTCGCACAAGTTGCAAACGCTGAGAGTCTAGCACGAGCTGAAATCTTATGAGGCATTTCCTTGTAAAAGGAAGTACAGCAGTTTTCTCAAGTGAAATAATCATACCTCTACTTTTCAAAAAATCATTAATCACTGTTAGGCCAGCTTGTAACTTTTGCTGAACGGATTGAGTACTCGTGTCAGATGCCCATATGCACAAGTCATCTGCATATAGTGAATAATTCAAGGTAGCAGGCAAGATATGGGTTAATTCAGCCATTACGCAGTTAAATAAAAATGGACTGACTACACTACCTTGTGGAACGCCTTGATTCACTTTATGCTCTGTGCTTTTGCCATCAGCAGTTTCAATATAGATTTTGCTGTCTCTTAAGAATTCCGCAATCCATCTCAGTGTTCGGCCAACTATGCCCAACTGAATTAAACCATGCAGTACGTGAATGTGGCTGGCTGTGTCAAATGCACGTTTTATATCTAGAAACACTGCAATGGTGATTATTCCACAGCTCCTCTCATGATCTACGTATGTAACAAGATCTAAAATAGCATCCATCGTACACCGGCGCCTGTGGAAGCCTGCCATATTTTCGGGCAGTGCGTTGGTGCATTCTGTCCACCACTGAAGCCTAGCATCAATCATCTTTTCCATAAGTTTACAAACGCAACTTGTCAGGCTTACAGGGAGGAAATAATCTAACGATAAAGGAGTTTTACCCGGTTTTAGTATCGGAACCACTCACGCAATTTTCCAAGAAGGAGAAAGACGTTCCGATATCCACGCATCATTCAGTAATTTTAACAAAGTACCAGCTCAGCAACGCCAGTAGTTCTTATATTGATAGGGGTCATGTATGGATATTCGAGTTCGATGGGTGTCGGTATTTTCGAATGGTCTTCCTTTGTTAATACGGCCGTGAAGTAATTGTTAAAGATAGATTCTGAAAGCTCTCGTGCAATCGGCAAGCCAGAACTATCAAGCAGTTCTGAAATGTCGGAATCTTTGACGGGAGAGATCCTTTTCCAAAGTTTTTTGGGGTTGTTCTGAAGCAGTGATTGCAGATCGCAAGAGAAATACTTTTGCTTAGCTTGACGCAGGGCATTGCAGTAGGCTGCATCACAAGACTTATGTTTGCTCCAAGATTCAGGTGTGTCCACACGTTTGGCAGTCCTGTAGAGACGCTTCTTTTTATTTTTAGAGTACGAAGAGCTTTACCGAACCATGGTTTCGATGAGTTCACGTGAAATGAAACCTTTGGTATATCGCATGTGCTAATTCTATTAACTTTGTACAGGAACCAATTCTCGTTCACTGGCCGCTCCGAAAAAGTTACCAAGAATGACGACGTGAAGCGTTCCAGACCATTGTTAATAGCGCTGACGTTTGCTCTTTTGTAATCAAATACTTGTTTAGTTTTCAGGTGACGTGAGCATGAAGGTGTATGAACTCTGAATTGTGATAACCGATGGTCACTGAACCCATCCGCAAACGTGATAGTGTTTACCCTCTCGGGCGCGGACGATAGAACAAGATCTAAAATGTTATTTATACGAGTTGGTTGGTCGGTTAATTGCGCAAGTGAAAAATCAAGTGTTAGTTGAACAAACTCACAAGATGCACGTGATTGGCCTCGCAAGTTCTGCCAGTCAATGTCTGGAAAGTTAGTCACCAAGAAGAAACATGTCAGCTTTGTTATATTTGGATCGATTAGCGGTAATGTTATCGTGTAATTCGGAAATGAAATTGTAGGAGCTATCGGGTGGTCTGTAGCATATACCATAAATTGCATTCGATTGGGGAAATGATACGCAGACCCACAGAATTTCTAGACTCGAGGGCATCGGCACAAGAAATGACGTGATATGTTTTTTTTTTTTGGCGAGCAATACCCCATCACCTCTTCTGCCGTCCCTATCTCTGCGATAGATAATGTAATCGTTATAATCGGGTAGAACTTCACCATCCGTAATTTCAGAGCTGAGCCAAGTTTCCGTAAGTGCCAATACGTCGCATTCACAATCATCTAAATATGACGAAATTTCGTTGCGTTTAGGAAGAATGCTACGAATGTTAGTTAATGATATGGATAGGTGCGAGGGCACGATAGGCTCATGTGGTGAATTGGGTTTTTTCTTAGATGCACGTGTTCCCAGGCTAGGTCTTTGCTATCAGGGTAGGGGAACTTCAGTGGCGGATGCTGCATCGTATGTGTACACATTGTTATCGATTCTTAGTTTATCGAGGGTTAGCTTAAATTGTGCGTTTATGGTTCTTGCGAATTCAATGAGTTTGCGTCGAGCGATACGGGTTTGCAAAGAAAAGTCCTCACGAACAGCAAAATTAGTGTTCTTGAACTTGTAGCATTTTTCTATTACGCGCTGCTTATACTTGAAAAATGGGAACATGACAATGGACCGGTCTATTCTTCTCTCCGTTGTATTGGCCAAGGCGATGCGCGCGGTCTATTTGAGCAGGATCGATAGTCATACCAAGGTGTTGGTTGCATATGTCAATCACTTTTGATTCTGATGATGACCATGATTCGCTTTTGTCATCTGTGATTCCAAAGAAAAGCAAGCTGCAGCGGCTGAAGTCTATTTTCTGTGTCTTCACAGCGCGATTCTATGGTCTTTAGCTGTGTGGAAATGCCGTTAGCTATGGTCAGTGATTCAGGCGATGTATTGATCACGGAACTTTTCATTGACACAATATCGACATCTACAGCACGGAGCCTACTCAACAACTGGTTTAGCTCGACATCAACTGACGCCTGCCAATTATTTAGTGCTCGCAGGTCATTTCGAATCTCGTCCTGGCCGGATTCAATACGTTGCAAAGTTGCGAGAACGTTATCCAGCACATCCGGCCCGGGGTTTGATTCGATATCACCGGATAGAAGTAGGCGCAACCGACATATGCATAAAGAATACAAGTTTTTCCAACACTTCAGTAACAGCAGTAGCTCACTGGGGCACGAAACCGCAACAAGACAGCGGTTGCTACTTTTCAGACATGAACAACGATTCAAGTAACCAACCTGAAACGTGAGCACAGGTGAGCACTCCATGTCCGAAACGGTGTCGTGCCCCGGCGCAGCGGATGCGGATGGTCGCTAAAATGCGGCGCAGCCAATGTCGTCAGTCGAACCAGTTGATGATCTCGGTTGCCAACCGAGGAAGTGAGTACATCCAAGGCCTGCAGTTGCGTCCAATTCGTGAAACGGTCCGGTGGCTGCTTCCACATAAACGGGTCTGTTGCGCACAGGGCCGCAGGCATAGCCAGAAGGGGCACCTGAAACGTGAGCACAGGTGAGCACTCCATGTCGGAAACGGTGTCGTGCCCCGCAACAAAATTTTGTTTGTTATGCCACAAAATTTGGCTGCAAGCAACCATGGGCGTCGCACCAGCCGCATCGTTGAAATCGCAATCGTGTGAAATGAGCCCTCTAAAATCGCATTACGAAGCGTGCGACTACACCAATTTTAGTCGCTCTAGTCGCAGCATGTGAAACAGCCTTGAGCCGCGATGAGCTCTGCTGATCCCGGATCCACAGAAGTCGCTCTTCCGTCCGCAGTTTACCTCGAAGTGCGAAGGTTCCCAGGTCCATTTATCACAGATCGGGAGGACTGCCTTTTATTGCGATAGCAATTATATGGACACTCCAAGCGGATTTCTGCTGCCGTCGCCGTGAGGTTCCGTATAAAGTCTAAGGGCGATAAAATCGTCGCCACGCGCCGTATGCTGTAGTGAAAGCGCGCGAGGGACGTGCGCTTTCGCGAAGAGCGAACGCAAGGCGGAGAGCAAACGCGACATCTACCGTCGTGCGAAAGGCCGTGGGGGATGGGAGGGAGGGAGGGAGGGAGGGGAGGGCAGGCGATGTTTAGCTGCGGCACCAAACACGTATCTTGCAAACGGGCGCAAGGGGAACTGGAATCTCGCAGGCGAAAGGAGGAAAGCGGGAAGGCAGCGCGGGAGGGAGGGGGCGGGCTTCTGCTCTGCGATCAACTACGTACTTTTATTGCAGAATGGTGGCTTGCTGGGCTAGTTGGTTCATTGCAACTTATGTAACAGCGCAAATTTCCAAGCAAGGGACGGCGATAGGAACAGTGAAGAGAGCACTGACTTCCAAGTGATCATTCTACTGACGATGCTAGGCATATATGTATGGACACATACGAAGCGCAAGCAGGAAAGGAAAAGCAAGGATATAAGGAAAGAAAAAACAGTTTAGCTGCGGCACCAAACCGACTGAACACAAGACGTTTTGTAGCCGTCTTGGACCAGCCAAAATGAACTAGAACGTCTACAACTATTCAAGACGGCGAGCAAACGTCCTTCTAGCTACGACTTGAGGACGTATTGCGAATTACGCGTACAAGGCGTCTTGTTAAGCTGTTTCAAGCTATCATCTTGCTAGGACGGCTAGAAAACGTTTTGTAAAAACGTCTCGAAGATATCTGTGCGGATCCTTATCCAGATATATGTATAAAATATACATTTCGGTTCTTTCCGCTGCTTTATACGGTTAGATATCTAGCACCCATACTGGCCACACAGTCTGTACTTAAAAAACATGTAAATGCGCTGCCTTTCCTTTGGTTTGTCATTTTACCATCCTGTAAGGTGTACATTTCCATTAGCTGCACATGTGTCGTAGCGCTGTATGTCCAGTCGTAGCGTCTATACGTATTTCATGAAGAAAAAAATATGAAGCAAACGTAAAAACATTGTTCTAGATTGAAGTAAGTATACATACAAGACCTAAGGCCTTTAACCCCGTTAATTGAGGAAACAGAAAAAGTCAAAAATAAATCCAAGGGTTGTACGTGCCTAAGCTATGAAGCAGACCGTAGGTGGAGACTCCGGATTAATTTTGACCACTTGGGATCTCTAAGACACACATCAATCTAAGTAAACGATCGTTGTTGCGTTTCGCTCCTATCGTACCCGCGATCTCGAGCTCAGCAGCGCGATGCTATAGCCACTTAGCTACCATGGCGGGTAACAGAAAAACGCGTGCCTACGCTGAGCAGCTGCGCAAATTTAGTGTGAGCGTTAGTTTAAGATAGATGAATAGGTGAATCCAATTATATATGTTTGTGGCAGAAGATCGCGCGCAGTAACTCGGGTTTCTGCCTGTGCGGTTTTCTGCAGGTTATCACAATCGGCGTTTTTCGCACGGTGCTAGTTCAACCTCCACGCCAGCGCGTTATTTGCCAGTTTTTGCAATTCTGCAGATTTAGCTGCATCACAATTCCGCTGTCAGCTGTTCAATAAGTTAGTAAAAAGCTATAGTATCGCAAGTTCATCAATTCCTTATAACGCTTTTCACCGCCGTGCACTCATAAGCTGTGAGACTGAATCGTTCATTTTATCGCTCTTTCAAATTAAATACCTATACACGCCCACAAGCTATAGCTAAAATTGGCGCTATAAATAATGATGGACACTTTGAGGGGAGAGCACCATATTATGCATTTCATCTAGACGTGTTCGTTTTGCCCAATTATTTACAAGCACAGCACGGCGATTTTAGAAGTGGACCGCATATTATACTAAGCGTTTCCAGAAATTTTAATACTTCAATGGTTATTTGCGACGTATTTGAAATGTTTTGAATGACCTTGCTTTTTATATTTATTGGAATAGTTTTCACAATAGAAGAGCGAACTTAACAAACTCGTAAGACTGCACCAAGAGAGAGAGAGAGATAATTTATTTGAAGGAAGGCAGAGAGGTCGGCCTGAGCTAGCATGCTCTATCTAGCCTGCTGCTCTGCACAGGGGGAGGGGGGAACGGGAACATAAAGGCTGGATGAGGGGTGATGATGACATAGAAGAAGGATGTACAACGGTAAAGGCAAGTTCAGCATCCTCATGGCTATCAACAAAGTCCAAAAAGGTCCTTCAAAAGTGTCAAGACCGATATTGCAGTTACTAGGACTGAGCACGGTTGGTCAGCAGCTCAGTACAGCCATATACAGCTGATGCATGGCGGGGAGGGGGGGGGGGGTATTATGCAAGCGTCTACCTAGGTTGGAGCGCTTAAAGCGGGCAAATTTGCTTTAGCCATAAGTTTGCAGTCCACGTGCACTTATCACAACGTTTACAAGGGCTTTGCAAAAAAATATCACATTCGATAATTAGCGGCATATTTTAGAGCCGCGTCTACTGAATTTATTTTGTCTGCTTTGGACGTGTTCTTAGGTGCAGTTTACAAAATTGTGATATCATTTAGTATTGCTATGTCGCAGAGTTGTAAACTTGATACTTTGCAATTTTCGAGACTCTTTCGAAAGACAGCACCGACTCTAAATCAACATCTGCTAATGCAGAGCAGGTGGCATCAGCAGGTGGTTCCCTCGAGCGACTGTTTCTCAATGCAACTTACCAGGCCCCCCAAATCCGAGAAACGTAACACAGCGACCACGACCAAGTTTCTGCAACCAGATTCTGCAATCAGCCACTTCAGTGTAGCTTGCGCAAAAACCCAGGCTATTGAGCAAGAAGAGCAATCCTGAGCGAGACCAGGGATTAAATATGGGAATGAGAACGCTTGCATTCAAGAAACCCACTCCGCTCTGCAAGCAGTGAGGGCCAATAACATTAAGAAAAGTGAAATGCTACATAGCACACGGTGCAAAGGTTAATGCAAAACACATGCCGATGCCGCATCTACTATTTAAGGAGAGGAATTTAACATGCAACATACAGTAGAGAATACTGCTACATAGATATTATGGTAATAGACAATGACTGGCATTAAGTATGAGCAAAGAATCGGTTCACCTTTATGTTTGGGTAAGGAAGAAGAATATCTAGCAAGAATGGGGAATGAAAAGCTTCCATTCATAGAAAAAATTTATACTTGGCACAAATTGAATTTGACAAGGCCAGGAAGCTGATTAAGGAAGGGCAAACTGATGGAACTCTTTTGACCAGCGTCGTCCATGCTTGTTCATAGGTTGCAGGCGCACCTGAACAATTTCTTTTGTTGAGGTACCAGGATGACTCCGCCAATATCCGTGCTGGTGGAATGATGACTGAGGCTCTTTTCAGTCTAGATACAGTCCTACGTAGACTTGGTATCTCATCCAAACACTTCTGGATCCGCTTCTTTGTTCGTGGTGTAAAAGCCTTGCGAGTTCGGTTCCAGCCCCTTCCTGTTGGTGTAGATATATGAGGGCTCCTGTGATGAGGGCCAACATGTGCTTGGTGCAGACTCTGTTGGGGCAGAACAGTAACACATGAGATACAGCAGAGATTAGCCAAACTCGTGTAGTGCTTTCTATGTTTGAACCAATTATGCTGCACTGTAAATATGAACAAACATTCATATAATCTGCTACGAACAAATGACAATGTATCTCAAGACTAGCAAGCCAATACAGCGTATATCAAGCATATTTATTTCTGAACCCGGTATTGTTTAACTTGTAGTAGCAGCAAAAGGCCACACGATGGCCTTGTAGCAGGCAGTAGCTTATCTTTAATGTGTGTGGTGTGTTGCTTTACACTGGTGCCGTCTTCTTTACTGGATGTCAGGAACAGAAATTTTGACTGCATCAGAAATTGAAAAACGCAATTTGCCAATATGAAATGCAAAAAGCTGTGACGTACATATATATTGTAATTGTTTGTGACTGCAGAACACATGCAAATATACACTGTTTGTTCTAGGGTGCTTCATCAGCATGTTAATTAAATATTGGTACTGTCCATAAAATTTATGTCTGCCTAACTACAATGCGTGTGAACACCTTAAGTATTATTAGGATCACAAATGAGGACATTTTTGCGCCCATTTATACACTGCTGGTTCCACAAGCAAAGGCATGAAAGACATAAAGCTATTAGAACTGATGCATTCTTTTTCTACATGAACGTGATGCACCGCTTCACTACTGCGAAATAAATGCCCTAAGGTAAACCAAGCTGAACAGCAAGGACATCGGAACCAACAAGTACAAAATATGGGTGAATTATCATGCGTGCAACTATTTAATACATTCAATTCAGTACTTTCACTTCAATTTTCCAAAGGGTTATTCAGTTTTGTGGGCGAAATAAGTTTTCGGCGGACTTGAAAAAAAAAAAACAGAGCTGTCTTAAACAGTGTGTTCGGTTCAAGGCAGTGGTCGGTTCGGCAGTGTGTTCGGTTCGGCAAGGCAGTGGTCTTAAACAGTGTGTTTAAGACACACTGCCTTGCCCAGTGTGTCTTAAACTTCTTTTTGCTTGTGTCGCACCTATACCTGTTGATCTGTTGGTTTGCGGTGACGTTGAAGCTAATCCTGGTCCTCTTACGGAAAAGGAAATGCTATCTGAGCTACTCGCTGGCCAAAAAACAATGAAAGCAGCTATTGAAGACGTGCAGGCCAATCAGAAAGATTTAGTAGAAAAATTTGGCACGCTGGCAGAACGAGTGGATGCGATTGAGCGTCACATGAATAAATTTTCTTCATTGCCTAAACAAGTGAAAGAAATTGAGGATTCTATGACTCAAATGCAACAAAAATTAGCATCCCTTGAAGACAAACTTGATGACTTTGAAAATCGGAGCCGTAGAAATAACTTAATCATTTACGGCCTAAAAGAACCCCCTAGGGAAACGCCTCAGATGCTCCAAGATAACATCAATGAAATCCTCGAAAATAAATTAGGTATAAGGGCAATTACTGTTGAAAGATGCCACAGGCTTGGCCGCATAGTTGAAAACAAAGACAGACCAGTTATTCTAAAGTTTATTGATTATCGTGAGAAGATGTCTGTTTTGAAGGTTACGCACAAGTTAAAGGGCTCTGTATTGTCCTTTTCTGAGGATTTTTCATACAAGGTTCGTGAGGCACGCAGAAATCTGTGGAAAAGTTCCGAAAACGAGAGAGAGAACGGTGCTAAAGTAAAGCTTCTCTATAATCGACTGAGTGTAGATGGGAACTTGTTTATTTGGGATGAAGCAAAAAATGCACGTGTTAAGGTAAAGAAGAATGCAAAATGACGGAACAAGTGCAGCTTTCAGTCGCTGAAAATACTAAATATAAACTGTAGAAGTGTTATTAACAAAACCGCAGAATTAGAAGAAACCCTCCTGGCCTATAGTCCCCATATTGCTATCCTAACCGAAACATGGTTGCACGATAACATACTTGATAGTGAATTTGTTCCACGGGGCTACCGTGTGTATCGGAATGACCGTTGGGAGTAGAGGTGGTGGAGTGGCGATCCTGTTTAAACAGTCATTGCAAATTACAAAAATGCATGACATACGTAATTTCGAAGGCATATTTTGCAAAGCGTATTACGGAAAGACCAGGTATGTCATTGGAGCTATTTATCGCCCACCCAATTCCTCCATGGATGTTCTGGATGAATTAAACAACTACCTTGTCGCGCATGTGAAGCCTGAGGATCGGATAATTCTAGCTGGAGATTTTAATTTACCACATGTTAATTGGCCATCTTTCTCTTTGCAACAACCTAACTATAAAATTGGTGAAAAAATGATTTATATAGCGTTTTTGTTTGACTTAATGCAAATCGTTGATGAATTCACTCGAATACAGGCAAACTCTTGTTCAATTCTAGATCTGTTTTTCATTAGTGGCTCAATCTCTGCTCAAGCTAGCTGCTCTGTTCTCCCTGGAATATCTGATCATCAGGCAGTGATACTTACGCTTTCTGATGTTGTTTTAAAGAAAAATTGCAAGAGGGTCTCGTTCCCAAACTTTTCACGAGCAGATGACACTTCGATATTGGACTTACTGTCGTTTGAATTTGATTCTTTTTCAAGTTGCACTACTGATATTCATTATTTGTGGAAGCGTTTCAAGGACATTATAAATGAGTGTATTGATAGATTTGTTCCACGCATTGTAAAAAAATCGAAAGGAAAGAATCCCTGGATTTCTCGGGAAACATTGCAGTTGCGAAGACGGCTCAAACGTTTAAAAAATCAAAGACGGTACTCTAAAGACGTAAGTATCCTCCAGCAAAGAATTTCTGAACTTGCTTCTCAAGTGAAAGCAAATGTATTGTCTGACAGGGAACGCTATTACGGCCAACAACTTCCGAGTCTCATGTCTTCGTCTCCCGAGAGGTTCTGGAGTTTAATTTCGCCTAATACTGTGACCACTGACGTTTTTGAAATTGACGGTGTAGAAACTAGTGATTCCTCTGTCATTTCTAATGCTTTCAATGAACATTTTAAATCTGTTTTTATAAGGGATAACGGAGTCCTGGAAACATTTGATGTGTCAAGCCCACCCCTATCGGATGTTGTCATAAGTGAAGAGGGAGTTTTGAATTTGCTTTTGAAACTTGATGTTAAAAAATCTTCAGGTCCTGATGGAGTACCGAATGAGTTCTTAAAACGCTATGCACAATGGGTTTCAAAGTACCTAACAATTCTCTTTTCTAAATCTCTCAAAGATGGTCAAGTTCCGGATGACTGGGTAACTTCTAAAGTGAAGCCCCTACATAAGAGTGGAAATCCCCATTGTGTTGCTAACTATCGGCCGATCTCATTAATTTCAACTTCCTGTAAACTACTTGAGCATATAATACATAAGCATATTTCAGAATTCCTAGATAAGCACAATATTTTGTCAGGTTCACAACATGGATTCAGGAAAGGATTTTCTACTTGTACCCAGCTGGTAACTACAGTTCATGATTTCGCACTATCTATAAATTCCGGAAAACAGGTAGATGCAATTTTTATGGATTTTGCTAAAGCTTTCGATACGGTCTCTCACAATAAATTACTCTTCAAATTGGATTTAATTCTTAAAAATACCCAGCTTCTAAATTGGATTTCCAGTTATCTTTCGAATCGAAAACAGTACGTCTTTTTCAATGATCATTGTTCTCGTACAGTACCGGTTGACTCGGGTGTCCCCCAAGGCTCCGTGCTGGGGCCCCTTCTCTTTTTGTTGTTTATAAATGATATATCACATGACATACCTGTAAAAGTCAAATTATATGCGGATGACTGCATCCTATACTCAGAAGTAGAAAACCATAAAGACCAGATTCATTTAAATGAAGCATTTCAAAAGGTCATTCGTTGGTGCAATAAATGGCAGATGTCAGTTAATTTTAAAAAGACTGTTCTCATGAAAATTTCTCACAAACGTAACCCTCTTCATTTTGCATATTCAGCCAATAATGTTTTTTTGCAGGAGGTACAACACTATAAGTACCTTGGTCTTTGGATTTCGAATGACCTTAACTGGACGAGACATATTAACACTGTAATAAGCTCGTGCAATTACAAACTATTTTATCTTAGACGAGCTCTCAAGCTCTCCACTCCCGCCGTTCGCCTTATTGCATTTAAGGCAATTGTTCAACCTTCTTTAGATTATGCATCCATAATTTGGTACCCTCACACTAAAAAAAATATCAGCGAAATGGAAAAAATTCAAAAGAGAGCTGTTAGATTTATTTATAACAGTTTTGGCCGTTCTTCAATAACATGTTTATTAGCAAAAGCCAACCTCCCAACACCTACACAAAGAAATAAAGTATTGAGATTGAAATTTTTCTTTCAGTTAGTTAAAGGTTATTTTAAGTTAGACTTATCACATATACTTCATTTCTCCACAGGATATGCCACAAGGCAGAGGCATGCCTTTACAATAACCCCATTCTCCACCCGTAATAACACATTCAAGTATTCGTTTTTCCCTAGGACAATTACAGAATGGAATAATCTTAGTAACGAAGTTGTTTCACAGTCATCCTTGAACCTTTTTGCTGCACTGCTCCAGTAGTGAGTGTCTGAATTCTATTACATGTGCTCCTGCTGTTTATTTCAATCACTGTAGCGATTCTCCACTCGTGATCAGCTTGAATGTAGCACTGATTTCATTATATGCCCTTATGCCTGTTTATTGCAAACTGTTGTCTTGTCTGAAAGCATGTACTCGCCTTACTTGTTTTATATTTATTTGTTTTGCCAATTTGTACATTTAGCAAATGTATACCCACCCTGCTAAAACCCTATGTTAGGGTTGCAGTATTCATAAATAAATAAAATAAATAAAATAAAAAATATTTATTGACCAGGCTACTCAGTCGCCTATAGCCACGGCTACAACGAGATAAAAATGTGACGCGCATTCCGATATCACTCTCTCTTTCGTGATTGTGTGTATTGTGAGCGGAGGAAGCGGGCGGAAAGGGTGGAAAACGTTTAATTGGCAGAATTACAAACTGCGTTCACGTTGTTTGAGGCTGAAAAACCCCGGCTCCCCGCTCTTCTCCGGAAAACGTACAACGGCTCTCAGGGTTGCTTGACCTGGTTTCCGAATAAAGCTATGTTTAGAGCTAAAGCTCACATCCCACCCCACATAGAAGTCCAAGTCCACTTGGAAAAGAAAAGCTACTCTTGCATTGACAGGTCATAGTCTTGTAGATGGGTGGGCAGTCTGGGCTGTCTCACCGGGCACTGATCGTTCAGCGGCAAAGCAGATGCAGTTTCTGCACTACGTGACGCCGGGCAAGAAGTCTTCAAAGGTGGACGCAAACACGAGGATGTCCTCCAAGTAGACCCTGATGCCCGACCTTATAGGAGGTTGAAGGTCTTGCAGGACGAGCTACATGGCACGTTGAAATGTTGAAGGAGCATTCCCGAGTTCAAAGGGCATACGTGTCCACATGTATGTCCCACTGTGTGTGATGAAGGCGGTTTTCTCCTGGTCTTCCTCTTTCACTATGATTTGCCAATATGCACAGCACAAATCCAAGACCGCGAACAGGGAGCTGCCAGCAAGGTCATCAAAAATGTCGTCAGCCCGGGGAAGTGGCTGCAGGACATTCACTGCCATATGGTTCAGAGGTATATAATTCACGCACAGCCTCTTTTGTCGTTTTGCGTCGCTACCACTGCTGGGAAGCCCCATGGGCCATAGGATGGTCGGATGATGTCACTCTCAAGCAGAGTCGCTGTCTGACGCTCGAGAAATTGTCTGTCACTGGCTGTGTAACGGTACGGCTGTCGACCGTAGGGCTTGGCGTCAGACACCAGCTTGATCTCGTGTTCGATGCCTTCATAGAGACCGATGTCTTCGGGGCTTGTGCTGAAAAGACCAGCATGACGTTGTAGAATGCGCTTCACGGCTGCTTGTTTTTCGTGATTGAGCTGAGGTCCGAGGCAGATGTCATTCAGGGGGTCGTCAGGGACGTTAGCAAGTGGGTCTGAAGGCAACGGGCTGGATGAGGTTGTCTGGAGTGGGCTTGTGGGGCATGTTTCCAGTTGAACTAGGGCCGCCTTGTTGAGCTGGCTCCACAAGGGTTCATTCTCGTCTTGCTCGTACTCGAATTGAAGTGGCTCTGCCGTGGGCTGGGAGGGATGAAAATGTGACAATGCAGATGTTGTCAAAATTACTGCATTTGACATTCTTGGCAATAGTTCCTCTTTGCACTGCACGACAACGTTGGTAGATGGCTGGCAGATCACAGGCAGCTTCGGAGGTTTGAAGTGGAGTTCAGCTTGAGCTGCATAAAACCAATCCTCTCCTAGAATGAGAGGAAGAGCGTTCCGTTCAAGAATGGCTGCTTCGACAACTGCGGATAGAGGTCCAATAGTGATCCTCAAAAAGACAGATCCTTCCGACATGACGGAGCTTCCGCCGACAAGCAAATGTGGCTTGGTCCACGGTTTGATGTTGAGGTTTGATGCTAAGCTTGCTGCAAGAATGGTGACGTTTGAACCACTGTCTGGGAAAGCACTGATCTCTCCCAGTCATTTGACTTGAGCAGTAGCGACGGCACATCTGAACTTGGATCCATACAGGGTGTCATCGACACGGCCAACACAGGCTGTTGGTGCTTTGGGGACTGTCGTCTTGTTGTCACCCGAAGGTTGCTTTGGTGTAGTACATTTACTTGCTAGGTGACCCTTGTCTTGACAGTTGTAGCCCACCGCATCTTTCAAGTCTTGTCCTCTTCTGTATGCTGGGGCACCATACTTAGCTGAAATGGCTTCGTACCTCGACTCTTGGTCCGCAGGTGGTAGGCTGTTAATACGAGGAGGCTGTGTCATGCGTGTTGTGTGCTGGAACGTAAATGGTCGAGCTGTCTGGTGAGGAGTTCACAGTACTGTCAGTTCTGGGAGTAGCACTCTGGAGCTGGGGGCGTCCTGGCTGTCTTGCGAATTGCTCTGCTGGCTGCGGAGAACAGATCAGGCGTGCCTCTATCCACTTCGGATATAATGCTGAGGAAGTCGTCCACGGTACGGGGTCACTGAACAGCGATGGATGTGGCTACCTGATCGTGACGAATGCCTTGAACGAGGTATTCGATCCGTTCCTTGTCAGTAATGGGAACTGGACAACGTGACATGATCTTGAGCTTTGCAAAGGTGTACTGCTGCAGGCTCTCTCCGGCTTTTTGTGTGAGGGCTGTGACCTTCTGTTGCCACTGTATCATGGAAAGTTGCTCGCCGAATTGTTCTTGGAGTCCGGCCTTCCAGATGTTCCATGTGGTAAGCTGTCGCCCTGTTGAGGCATGCCAGTCTGCCGCGACTCCACGTAGCTTTCCTTGCGCGATAGCGAGGAGAGTTGGGTCTTCCTATCGTGCAAGTCGTTGAATGCGCTCCAGCTCTTCTATCCAGTGTTTGAAAGTAGAGGTGCCACTTCCGTTGAAGGTAGGCAGCGAAGCTGAGAGATCTGGTAGCGTTGTCACGTGCACTGGGTTCGCGGACTTGCTATCGTGGCCATCATAATGGCCATGTTCTGGTGAAGAAAAGCTGCCATGCGCTGCATGTTCTCTGCTGGGTCTGACGTGAAGGTTGGCATGGCTGGGAATGACGTCGTAGGCACTGGAATGGTCGGGAACGACGTTGAAATTGCGGGCACGCATGGCGCGGGTTCGTGGTTTGGCGGGGGGGGGTCTTTCGCGGTATCAACCAAAAGTCGGTCGATTAGTTCCTCCTTGTTGCCGGTTGTAGAGAGGTTCCGGCGTTGCAGCTCAGTTTTAATCAACTGTGCATTCATGGTGGCGAGGTCTTCTGCGGTGGCAACACGCCAGTTGATCAACGACATCGTTGTTGACACGCCGGGCTGGGTAGGCTTAAGAATGGTTTGGCGTTCAACAGCGCTCAGTCGAGGGCACGGCGGCTTACTTGGCGGGCGAAGTGGCTGTGGCAGGTTGCGGATGTCGACTGCGCAGTGTGTGAGCGGAGGAAGCGGGCGGAAAGGGTGGAAAACGTTTAATTGGCAGAATTACAAACTGCGTTCACGTTGTTTGAGGCTGAAAAACCCCGACTCCCCACTCTACTCCGGAAAACATTCAACGGCTATCAGGGTTGCTTGACCTGGTTTCCGAATAAAGCTATGTTTAGAGCTGAAGCTCACAGTATAACGACGGCCTCGCAACTAAAGGTTTATTTCAGAAACGGCCACGGAGGGTCCTGACTACCCATATGTAATACAGGATCTAGTTCGTTAACTTGTCTCCGCCTGTGAATTAACGAGACAAATAACGATTTAAGCAGAAATGTTAGTCACCGGTATTGCCATCCTCAGTCGCAGCAGAATCCGGCTCCCGTTTCGATGCATACTTGATCCGCATGGCTCACGACCAAAACCTAGCTTTCGGGCTTGCATTTCAGCTCGCAAACACGTCACTTCACCCCAAGTTAAATAACGCGAGGTGTCGAAGCGCAATAAAGTGGTTTTAGCACAAATAAGCAACCAGCATAAGTGTACCAACCAATGAATCCGTGCTTTCCGTGTAGACGAAAATACCGGTAAAAATTTTAAATGCAGGCGAGAGGTCACGTTGGAGGTCGAACGTGGGACTGAACGTTATTTTGCGTTTATAATGTCAAAAAAAGTGTTACTACTCAAGGGTAGGATATATAATTAGAAATATAAATTTTGTACTCATTGTCATAAAATAAAAACACTTCGATAAGTGTGGGAGAAGTTTGTAGGTTGAAATTGCGCTTGCTACGGCGCCTCTAGCGGGAGACTACGGCACTCACCGGGGCAACTTTTTGACGACGTACTACGCTTGGTTTATTACTATTAGCCACGCGCGGCGCGGTCGATTTTTTCGCGCTCTGTAGCCATTTGTTGAACTTGAGAGTTTGCGGACCCTGGTTTCCTTTCTCCATGCTAACGGAAGACTAACGGTGCCGCGACTGGCAGACATGGAAGGAGGATGCGATTGGAACACGGTGTAAGAATAAGCACGAGAGGTGCTGACACTCTCCCCACAACGCGCGCGAAAGCGCCGCCCGCTCGCGTCCAGATTATGTTCGGCTCGGTTACAGCTCGGTCGGCGCCGTCGTAGAGGGCGCTGCGGAATGCGATCCCAGCCTCGGCGGCAAGGCGCGTGCTGCCGCTACTACCGATGCTTCGTCTTCCTGCTTGCATGTGCGAGCCTACTCTGCCAACAACCGCGCTCGTCGCTCGCCCGCACCGTCTCTTATCTCCACACAGCTCTGACCTTTATGCGCTGTGCATTCGCCGCTCAGTTTCCGTTGAAGCGATAGACCACGCGTACCTTCGCCCGCTGCGGCGTATGCGCTTGCTGCCAGCGTTTTGACAGTCGTTGTCTGCAGTCATTCAGTGTGATCTATTCATGTTTGTTTGTGCGCGCTCACACCACGCTTGTTCATTCAGTTAGTAATAGTCGGGCCACATTTTCCAACGCACGTTACACATGCAATGCTGCCCGGATCGGCAGTGCAGCGCTACAGGTGTGTCCCTTCGCACGCGCTGCCCACGGGGAGCGCTTCTTATCAACACCATCGTTTCACACGCGCATTCTCGTGGTCATCGAGTCTCTCTTCATGTCGGTCTACTTACGCCGCAGCACACCTGCTTACTTTATCAGCTCATGTTTACTACAATTCATATTGCTACCAAAGCCGCTCACCTTACTTCGTATGACATTGCTGTGTTGCTATCGCATTCATTGCTTCGACCTTAGGGCGAAACTGTGACATTTTTGTTCGCGCTGCCTTTCATGAGCTTGTGCTTGGGTATTGTAGCCAGGGCGCCCTCAACAAAGGTGACAGCGGCCTTCTGAGGGGCGTTTTAAATGGCTAGAAAGTGCTTCGTTCCGAACTGCAATTCTGGATACCAGACTTGTGCGGAGCGTGTGCCTTTATTCAAAGCGCCGTCCCACAGCGGTCGTCTAGAGCAGTGGCGTCGTGCAAACCTGAGAGCAGACCGAACTCTAATGCCTACCGACCATGTCTGTGCCAACCATTTTTCATGGAATACGATAGCGACGGCATATACGCGGAGCTCGATAAAAGGGTTCCCACCTTATTTCCGAACCGTCCAAAGAACCTCACAGGTCAAATAAAGCTCGAAAGCCGCTGCGGAAGAACCTCCTGTGTGCCACGGCAGTTTGTGCAAATTTTGCTGCATGTACAAGATATATACTGGATGGCTTAACTATCACGCACCAAGATTTAAAAATGCACGAAGATTTAAATGTCACGTAGCTAGACAGAACCAAGGTAATGTCTCGGAAAAACACTTCTACATAGCGCGTAGTGAGCAATAGACAGCTGTATCGGGAGTTTTTTATGTTGCTCTACAATTTTCTCATTGACACTTTTAAAATTATAATACTTGAGAAGTGCATTATTTGATTAAGACTACTTATGTAATTAGGCGGAATGTAAAAAATCTGAGTATCTCCAAGGGACGGCAACAACATTACTATGGTTCTGTCCAGCTACGTGACATTTGCATATTTTTACATCTTTGTGCACCCTGTATTGACCCTTTTCGCGGAGCAGTTTGCTCTAGAGGAACGAGGTGGCGCTTTCGACCGCGCGCCATACATTGCCTCCGCGAATGTGCACCAATACGAAACCATTACTGCTTCTGCCCTGCTACTGTGCGATGAGCTGTCGGAAATGCAAGTGGGTGTTCGCTCATGCACTGTGCCCAATTCATGCATCAAAATGTGTAACGATAAAGGGAAGACGTGTGCGGTCGCTAGCTGCAAAACCAGTGATTCGCATATAAAGAATGTGAATATGACGAATATGTAAGGAACTGAAAGAACCTGTGTCACCGCTGCTTCATAAGGTCTGCCTGTGTTTCCGGCCCTTCGCGATGCACGGCTTTCCTCGAGGATAAAAAAAATGTCACAGTTTCGCCCTAAGGGCGAAGCAATGAATGCGATAGCAACACAGCAATGTCATACGAAGTAAGGTGAGCGGCTTTGGTAACAATATGAATTGTAGTAAACATGAGCTGATTAAGTAAGCAGGTGTGCTGCGGCGTAAGTAGACCGACATGAAGAGAGACTCGATGACCACGAGAAGGCGCGTGTGAAACGGTGGTGCTGATGAAAAGCGCTTCCCGTGGGCAGCGCGTGCGAAGGGACACACCTGTACGCTGCACTGCCGATCCGGGCAGCATTGCATGTGTAGCGTGCGTTGGAAAATGTGGCCCGACTATTACTAACTATGGTGTGAGCGCGCACAAACATGAATAGATCACACTGAATGACTGCAGACAACGACTGTCAAAACGTTGGCAGCAAGCGCATATACGCTGCAGCGGGCGAAGGTGCGTGCGGTCTATCGCTTCAACGGAAACTGAGCGGCGAATGCTCAGCGCATAAAGGTCAGAGCCGTGTGGAGATAAGAGACGGTGCGAGCGAGCGACGAGGGCGGTTGTTGGCAGAGTAGAAATGCCCCCCCCCCCCCCGCTCCCTCCGGCGCTAGCTTCCCGCTTCCTTGCTTGCGCGTGGAAGATTGAGTGCGTTCGCTCTCCGTGACAGCGTGCGTCCCCGCCTTGTCTTCCATCCAGCGACTCCGAGCGAAAGAGAAAGCGCGCCAAGAGCGAGCGCCTTTTATTATAACACTCTCTAGCGATAACCCGTCGCACTGCATTGTATAGGTTTTCTCATCAACTATACAAAAAACTAGCGCCATCTAGTGACATTATATACACTTATATATAGAAAGATCGACACTTACGCCATCTAGTGAACACTTCATAAAACTACAGGTGGCTACATACTACATCGGAGGAAGGACAGACCCACGCCCTAAGGAGCTTCGCCCCTAAAAGATAATTCATCCGCCATCGCTGTATACCTTAACCTCCAGAGAAAGGACTTCAACTCCGGAACGTCGGCACTTAGGAGTGAGTACCGCTCGTTACAAAATGAAGTAGTGCCACTTACTGGCATAGTATATAGGCTTCTCGTACGTTACGTACACACATCCACTCCTACGCGCAAGCAAACTTACCCCCCTCCCCGTATCGCCAACGTAAGTGAATAAGTGAATGGACTCTCATTTGAATCAACGTGCCGAAGCATGGGTCACGGCGACTACACCGACAAGACACGAATGTGGGAAGCTGAACGTTTCGCCACGGTCCACAGAGTAAACGAGGGACTAGCTATAATACGTCTTTGCTACAAGCTACCACAAAGTACTTGTACTTGTACCACTAAGTACCACAAAGTAATTGGAGATCGCAGGGAGAGGCCTTCGTCCTGCAGTGGACATAAATATAGGCTGATGATGATGATGATGATGATGATGATGATGACCACAAAGTACAGAACATTTGCATTCCAAGCTTTGTGCGCAGCAAGAACAAATCTATCGCCGCAGGGCGCAGCCGCGAGCAATTAGGCTGAAAATAAACAATCAGATAGTGGCTACACGAGGAACTTTACTGAGTCAGAAACATGACAAGCCGCTGCTTCAAAATGTTTGACAAAAGAGGAAGAGCACACTGATCCTGGTTTAATTCATAAGCGGAAAGTTTGGACAGCTCGGAATACATTTATATCCCCGCTTTTAGTACAAGCACCGTATACGCTGCTTTAAGTTTCCGGGCACAAATTCGCCCACAATAAACCAGTTTACTTAGTGCGCTTCATTGAAGAGTGCTACATTTCTGGTGGAGGTGCGGGGTAGAGCACTGCACGCGCCTGATTTTTCGGCTCGAGCCCGGCCCGGGCCCGCTTTACTAGACCCGAGCCCAGCCCGGGCCCGTAATACAAAGCCCGAGCCCGGCCCGGGCCCGGGCGTACATGACCGAGACCAGCCCGGGCCCGACCCGGGCCCGTGTTACTGAGCCCGGGCCCGGCCCGGGCCCGGGCGTTCATTACTAAGCTTAGCTAGGGCCCGCGTGTGCATGACCAGGCCCGGCCTGTAAGAAAAAAAATTCTTTTTTTTTTACTTGCAGATTGTGCCGTATCTGTCAGCCTCACCTTCTAGAGCTTTAATAAGCTGCAGTATATAAGCAATAAAAGGCCGAAATCTTTGTTTCTCCCACGGGGACATCAGTAATCCGGCCCATTGCCTGTGCTACTATTTTTCTGGTGGTGCGCATGCACTTACCTCGATTTGTACGATATAGTTCTATGATGTCATTTAGCATGCAAATATACAGGGCGTTTCATTTTAGCTGAACCAAATTTTTAAAGATTGCCTGTGGCAGATAGCGCAATTATAATCCTTGATCTAAACTACTCGATGAGGTGGCCATTATTTCCACGAGAAATCAAAAGCCTAATTGAATAATTAACATTATTATGCTAATTAACGTTTTAAATAATTATTTTATGGCACATCTTTCAATCTACGAATTATAGCCGCCGAGTTCGCAAGGCATATCCACCTGGAACGAATTCTCAGGACTAAACCAGTTTCGAGATAATAATTTTCAAAGTGTCCGACGAAATCAATCGAATCAAATCAATTGTCCAGTTTACATGCTGGACGGTCATTTTGGACTAAAAGCTACATATGTAGCTTGACATATGTAGCTTGACATATGTAGCTTGACATATGTAGCTTGACATATGTAGCTGGACACGCCATGTAATGCGTAGGATGGATAACCGGTGGACCATTAGGGTTACAGAATGGATAGCTAGAGAAGGAAAGCGCAGTCGAGGTCGGCAGAAAACCAGATGGGATGATGAAGTTAGGAAATTTGCAGGCGCAAGTTGAAAACAGCTAGCTGAAGACAGGGGTAAGTGGAGATCACAGGGAGAGGCTTTCGTCCTGCAGTGGACATGAATAGGCTGATGATGATGATGATGATGATGATGTAGCTTGACGTGACCCAAAAGACCAGGCAAGGCAACAGCAAACAGTGTGCACACATGCACAATAATTTACATATATTTCCAGCTTTCGCTGGAATTCCTCATAGACGAAATAGCTATGAACGGAAAGACAAAAAATATTTGCGTCACGGCGAGTTAAAAGAATTGGAAAAACGTTTAACAGAATGCATTTTAAACAACACTACAATAACAATACTAGCTATACAAAACAATGCAACACCAGCTATACAACATAGCATGAGACTGAATTTTACAAGATCAACATTTGCTAAGAAAACGAAACAGGATTTACATTATATACTCGGAACCATACACAAAGGCAGAATAATAATCACATCAGATACACTACAAGCGACCAAAGTGTCAGCTGAGTTCTTTCTTACTGAAATTACCGCCATTTTTGTATCTGTTCAAAGTGAGTGGTAGGTAATGTATTAACGACTGAAGCTTATGGAGTGTTCTGAAGTATGGAATGGACCATATCTCAGGATTTCTTGTGTTTGCATTAATGCGACGACGCTCTAAGGATGCTAATTGCTTTATGTAGTTCCAAGCTAATTCTGACATTGATGGCCTAATTGAACATTTAACATAATTACGCGAATTAACTTTTTAATTAATTATGTTACGGCACATCTTTCAATCTACGAATTATAGCCGCTGAGTTCGCAAGGCGTATCCACTTCGAACGAATTCTCAGGACTGAACCAGTTTCGATATACTATCAAAGTGTCCGACGAAATGCATGGGCGTTCCAGTTAACCTTTTGAGGAAAACGCTGTTTTATGCATTGAAGCACAAAAGTAACTGGCCTTAGCGCTAAAATAATGCCATAGTATTAAAACTGGTAATAGTGCGATCGCAAAAGCGGTAACATGGAAATGGTTTCAGGAGTGGTTCTTTGTATAATTTATTTTTCCTTACGCGGAAACAATGTTCGTTTTTGCGGAAAAGAAAAAAAAATTAGCGTAGCTTGCACTGGCGGCACAATGCTAAAGAGACAGCGGAGATGATGGGAACCTAGCTAGTCCTGGCTTCTGGGCTAGGCTAAGCACTACCAAGTCATCCCCAGCATTTCCCGGAATTGATTTATTATTGATTGATTATCTATTAGCTATTGATTGGCTATCTATTGTCTATTGCAAGATATTGGCCACGTATTTGGGATAGGTTAAGCACTACCAACTTATCCGAATTTATTGATTATTGATCAATTATCGATTAGCTATTGATTGGCTGTCGATTGGCTATCGTAAGGTATTGGCCACGTATTTGGGCTAGGCTAAAGTCATCCCCAGCATTTTCGGGGATTTATTGATTATTGATCGATTATCGACTAGCTATTGATTGGCTATCAAATTCTTATCGATAGGCAATGAGTCCCCACCATTCTTAGCTAGACTTAACCAGGCTCAGCTTCACTAGTTCACAGGTGTATGTGCTATTGCACTTGGACCCTTTCTGCACTACTGCCAGGATCGGCCCACATTTTTGGATTCAGCGGACACATTAGGCCCGGCTGAAACAGCTCCGCTGTTAAAAGTGAGAACTTCATCTGTTTTACTATTTTATTTGATAAGATATAGTCATCTGATAAGATATACAGTCAAGAGAGCGGTGTGGATCTGAGAACAAACGGGGATAACCGATATTCTAGTTGACATTAAGAGGAAAAAATGGAGCTGGGCAGGCCATGTAATGCGTAGGATGGTTAACCGATGGACCATTAGAGCTGCAGAATGGATACCAAGAGAAGGGAAGCGCAGTCCAGGACGGCAGAAAACTAGGTGGGGTGATGAAGTTAGGAAATTCGCAGGCGCAAATTGGAATCAGCTAGCGCAAGACAGGGTTAATTGGAGATCGCAGGGAGAGGCCTTCGTTCTGCAGTGGACATAAATATAGGCTGATGATGATGATGATAGTCATCTTGCACGTTTCACTTCAGCTTGGCACAGAATACATTGAAACATGCAATGCATAACGGTCGCGTGTGTTCGAAGGCCTAATTAGGCCCTTCAATGAGCGGGCCCGAGCCCGGCCCGGGCCCGCGGCTTCAAGCCCGAGCCCGGGCCGGGCCCGGGCTTTAACGCGGCTTTAAGCCCGGGCCCGGCCCGAGCCCGCCGACAAACGCTTCGGACGGCCCGGCCCGCGGGCCGGGCCGGGCCCGTGCAGTGCTATAGTGCAGGGTATGATTGGAAGTCCCCAGTGTGCAAGAGAGCGGAGCCCTGACCCTCGGCGATTGGAACCCGGAGAGCTGACTCCAGTACACCAGCGCACAAGCCGCCGCCTCCGAGGAGACCCGCCTGAGTTCGGACCGCTTCCCGTTGCTGCCGCATTGCAGGCAACAGTTACCAGCGACGGCACAACCAGACCAGCTCGGTGGCATCGTCGCCGCTCATCGTGTACCCACCTCGTACGCTTAAGTCCTTCCATGGCGATGCGTTCGAAGATGTGGAAGATTGGTTAGAACATTTCGAGCGAGTCGCAGATTTCAATGAATGGGACGAGGCACGGAAGCTTCGCAACGTGTACTTCGCGTTAGAAGAGTCAGCGAGGACATGGTACGTGAACCATGAAGCAGCGTTGTCTTAATGCCAAGAATTTCGGCGACAGTTGCTTGCCACGTATGCCAGCACCGATCGGCGAGAGAAAGCAGAGAACGCTCTACAAGCCAGAAACCAGCGCTAACACTAACCAGCGCTAACCTAACGAAAGCGACGGCATGTACATCGACGACATGCTCCGCCTCTTCAAGCGTGCGGATACAAATATGACCTAAGATAAGAAACTACGCCATCTGATGCGTGGCGTTAAGCAAGAGCTGTTTGCAGGACTCGTTCGCAACCCACCGTGCAGTGTTGCTGAGTTTCGTACCGAGGCGACGACCATAGAAAAGGCGCTGCAGCAGCGTGCCCATCACTACAATCGTGATGTCAGCAGTGCACCAGCCGACCTCCTGTCAGCAAGCCCAGGCAGCAACACCGAAGCGCTAATAGAACTGGTGCGTTCCATCGTAAACGAAGAGCTTCGAAAGCTGCAGCCACCACAAGCCACGCCGACGGTTTCAACTCTCGCCGCCGTCATTCGCGATGAAGTTCGGCATGCCATTCTGCAGCCAGGTTTTGAGGCACCGCATGTGCATCTCGAACAAGCGCCACCGGTACGTCGCGTGCCGACGTACGCTGATGTGTTATGCCAGCCATCCGTGCACAATGCTCCATTCGCAGCTCCCAGTAGCCGCCACCCGACTCCGCGCAGTGAACCCCTTCTGGCAGAGCTGAGGCCACGAAAAAGCGACGTGTGGCGTGCACCCGACCGGACGCCACTCTGTTTCCACTGCGGAGAAGCTGGACACCTTTACAGAATGTGCCCATATTGCAGAGCGGGCAACAGAGCTTCTCAGGACTTCTGTATATCGCAGAGCAGGCCTTCGCGGTTTTACGATGAATGCACCTTGCCCCCGTAATGGTGAAAGACCCATGGAAATTGAAAATGGTGAAATGGTGAAAGACCCATGGAGTCCATAATGATGAAAGACCCATGGAGTCCAGACAACAGGACTCGGTGGCTCGATACCAACACCAGCCGCGATCATCGTCGTCTACACGTTTCCGGGCACCTAGCCCACGGTCGTCCTCGAGTTCACCAAGACGTCGTTCACTGAGCCCACGTCAGGAAAACTAAAGCGAGCGACCTGGGGAGGTGAGGCCGCTGACGTTGGGAAAAGCCAAAATGCTCCGTCAAGTTTACCGAGCAGCAGCGACGAACAGAAACGGGTGAATAAGTAAACAGACCATTTGTTCAGACTTGCGCATTACCATAGACGGCCGCGAACTGAATGCCTTAGTGGACACAGGTGCTGATTATTCCGTCGTAAGATATGCACTCGCAAAGGAACTGAAATAAGTTTTGATACCGTGGAGTGGACCCCAGATACGTACAGCTGGTGGGCACCTCATTACACCCCTGGGTAGATGCACAGCGAGAATTGGAATTCGAGGTTTTGCTTACGGTCGCTGACTTTGTTGTTGTATTACCGGAATGTTCGAAGGATGTAATACTCGGGATGGACTTTCTTCTAGCAAACGGTGCCATAATCAACCTGCAGAATCCTAGAGTGCCCTTTTCTACGAAGCAGGCTATAGACATGCAAAAGCCAGAGGAGCCAGAGCACATTGCCTTGCGGATTACTGACGATGATGTAACCGTGCCACCACGATGCAGCATGCTGGTTCGCGTAAGAATTGAAGCATTCGACGATTCGGAAGGTATAGCGGATGCCAACATCGAGCTACTGTTGAAGAAAGGTATTCGTATAGCCCGGGGAATTGTTCAGCTACGCGATGGGTGTGCTGATGTATTGCTGACGAATTTCGGAAGTGAATTCCAGCATGTCGCAAAGAACACAGCCATCGCCTTTCTACACAGCGTTACTGCAGTCACAGATGTATGTAGCTTAGCGTCTACGCCGCCTGCTGCACAAACTACGCATGGCGCCATTACGTCAGTTGCAATCAGCCCAAGTCTGTCGCCAACTCAGAAAGAATTGATGGAAGAGCTCATAAAGGACTTCGCAGAATGTTTCTCCACTTCGTCAAAGGTACGGCGCACACCGATTGTTAAATTAACACCGCATAATAACAGACGAAGCAACCAGACAAGTGTACCAACACCCGTATAGAGTATCCCCGGTTGAACGAGTGTTCATAAAGAGTCAGGTGCAAGAGATGCTTGAGGACGATGTCATTCAGCCATCAAACAGCCCGTGGGCGTCACCCGTAGTTCTTGTGAGAAAAAAAAATGTCGCAGTTTCGCCCGAAATGCGAAGCATCAATTGCAATAGCAAATTAGCAGAGAGCTATTCAGAGTAGGGATAGTAGTTTTTTCGGCTGCATAAACTTGGAGACATTCGCTTTCTAACTGAATTGACAAGCGTGGTGTCATCGCGCACAAGCAAACATGAATAGATCACACTGAATGACCGCAGACAACGACTGTCAAAACGCTGGCAGCAAGCGCAGCCGCCGCAGCGGGCGAAGAATCGTGCGGTCTATCGCTTCAACGGAAACTGAGCGGTGAATGCACAGCGCATACAAAGGTCAGAGCCGTGTGGAGATAAGAGACGGTGCGGGCGACCGCCACCACAGCCAGTGCAAGCGCATTTGTTGGCAGAGTAGAAGCTGCTCCCCCCCCCCCCCTCCCTCCCGCTTTTTTGCGTTCGCGTGGGAGATTGCGGGGCCAGTTACCCTTGCGCACGGTTGCAAGATACGCATTTGGTGCCGTAGCACAGCGTCGCCCCGCCTCCCTCCCCCCATACCCCCACGGCCTTTCGCGCGACGGTCGCGTTTGCTTTCCGCCGTACTTTCGCTCTCCGTGATAGCGCGTCCCCGCGCGCTTTCACTCGCGCATACTGCGCGCGGCGACGATTTTATCGCCCTTGGAATCTATACGGAACCTCACGGCGACGGCGACTCCGACGGCAGAAATCCGGTTGAAGTGTCCATATAATTGCTATCGCAATAAAAGGACAATACACTGAGATTCTGTGTTGATTGCCGGAAATTGAACAGCGTGACAAAGCGTGATGTGTACCCCCTGCCAAGCATTGATGACACCTTGGATCGGCTACGACATGCCAAATTTTTCTGTTCATTAGACCTCAAGAGTGGGTATTGGCAAATTGAAGTGGACGAAAAAGACTGCGAAAAAACTGCCTTCGTTACCCCACACGGCCTGTACGAGTTCAAAGCACTTCCATTTGGCCTCTGTTGTGCGCCGGCGACATTCCAGCGCATGATCGACAGTGTCTTCTCGGGTCTCAAATGGCAATCGTGCTTAGTTTACCTAGACGGCGTGGTGGTATTTTCTGCAACATTCGACCAGCATGTGCAAAGGCTGCGTTTAGTGCTGCAAGCTATACCGCTCCGCAGGCCTGACCATTAAACCTGAAAAATGTCAGTTTGGATTCCAAGAACTTCGTTTTCTGGGTCACGTAATCAGCGCACAAGGTGTTGGCCCGGATCCCGACAAGACTGTTGCCGTTGCGCGATTTCCGAAGCCGACAGACAAGAAGGCAATCCAGCGATTTTTGGGACTATGCGCTTATTACAGGCGATTTGTAGAAAACTTCTCCAAAATTGCCGAACCTCAAACGAGACTTACTAAAGAAGACGCACCCTTCATGTGGCATGCAGAGCAAGAGGTTGCCTTCAATGAATTAAAGGAACGATTGCAAGCCCCACCGATCCTCGCCCACTTCGACGAGACGGCGGACACAGAAGTCCATACCGACGCAAGCAATCTTGGTCTCGGCGCCGTTCTAGTTCAATGGCAAAACGGGGAAGAGAAAGTCATAGCGTATGCTAGCCGCACCCCCTGGAAAGCTGAAACAAACTACTGTGCGACGGAAAAGGAATGTTTGGCTGTCACATGGGCTATCAGCAAGTTCCGATCATACCTCTACGGCAGGCCGTTCCGTGCAGTCAACGATCACCATTCCCTTTGCTGGCTGGCAAGCCTAAAGGACCCATCCGGACGACTTTCGAGGTGGAGTCTCAGGCTCCAAGAATACGACATTACGGTTGTATACAGGTCTGGGAGAAAACATCACGATGCTGACTGCTTGTCCCGCTCACCAGTGGAGTCTACTCCTTCTGACGAAGATTTCCCGTTCCTTACTGTGATAACAGCTTCGGAAATCGCTGAGCATCAACGGGCCGACACAGAACTCCTACCACTCATCAAGCACCTCGAAGGACACGACGTTCAAGTTCCGCGTATGTTTATGCGAGGTTTATCGTCATTTTGCCTTAGAGATAATGCGCTCTATAAGAGGAACTTTGAACACAATCAGGAAAAATTCTTACTCGCCGTGCCATCAGCCATGCGACCGGAACTTTTGGAAGCTTGCCATGACGAACCATCGTCGGGTCACTTAGGTGTCAGCCGGACGTTCGCCAGAATTCGACTCAGATACTTCTGGCCTAAGTTATTAGCGTCGGTGCAGCATTACGTGAAGACATGCCGGGAATGTCAAAGGCGCAAAACACCACCCGTCAAACCGGCCGGCCTTCTCCAACCCATAGACCCCTCGTAGACTCCATTTGAGCAAGTTGGAATGGATCTGCTTGGACCGTTCCCAACGTCATCTACAGGGAAGAGATGTATCGTAGTAGCGACAGACTATTTAACACGATATGCTGAAACTGGCTGCCTTGAACGAGGAACGGCAGTTGAAGTTGCGAAGTTCTTCGTTTATAACAGTCCTGCGGCATGGTGCACCAATGGTCGTGATTGCGGATCGAGGAGCAGCCTTCACAGCTGAGTTGATGCAGAACTTGATAAAGATGACGCACACCAGTCACAAGAAAAGCACAGCATACCATCCCCAAACAAACGGCCTGACGGAACGTCTAAACCGAACCCTGGCCGACATGCTGTCCATGTATGTCGATCTCGAGCATAAGACATGGGACGCAATTTTGCCCTACGCTACTTTCGCCTATAATACGGCTGTTCAACTCAGAGACAACTCAGGTCACCCCATTTCAACTGGTCTATGGCCGCATAGTCACAACCACACTGGATGCTATGTTACCAGTAGATGCTGACAACTACAAACCATACGATGTGGACGACTTCCTACAACGAGCTGAGGAAGCCCGTCAGTTGGCACGGTTCCGTATACGCCAGCAACAACGTAGGGACGCCAGCTACTACAACCTGCGCCGCAGAGAAGTTCACTACCAGCCAGGCGATAAAGTGTGGGTGTGGACACCAGTGCGTCGTCGCGGCCTATCCGAAAATCTCATTCGCCGATACTTTGGTCCTTACGAAGTTATTCGCCGAGTAGGTGACCTGAATTACGAAGTCATTCTTCATGGACAAAAGCTATAAAAGCGCCACAACCTTGCAGAGGTCGTACATGTAGTCCGCACGAAGCCGTACTTCGACAGAGAATGAAAACACTTCTGTATATGAAATTTCTTTCACGCGCATCGGGACGATGCGTTTTCGGAGGGGGAGATATGCCGCAGAGATCTCTCCACGCGAAGTATCCTTCCAGGCGTCACATCGCACCGCCGTTAGAAGAGCGCCAGCAACACCTCGCGCATAGCGAGACAGCGCGTGTCTCTCGTGCACGCGAACGCGGCTGCGCGTGTGCTTAATCTTCAGACGTGGCTGACTGTGGAACGGGACGCTGTTAACTCTGCTTGCCAATTGTGTGAATGTGTTTTAGTGTTAAGTTTCGGGGCACAAGTTCCCCCACAATAAACCACTTTATTTAGTGCGCTTCATTGAAGAGTGTGTATGTCCTCTAAAGCTGTGGCCAAAGCTTCGTGTCGTCCGCACAGTCACCGTCTACGATGTCCGTTGAAACGGAGGTTTGCTGCGCCGCACTGGCGTCACGCGCTTGCATTGTAAACACGGAGGCAACGGAGGCGGCTGAGGCAAGCAATGGATGCGTAACCACGTGATCAAGCATGGCAGCGCCCACGGGAGCGCCGGGAAAAGGGTCAATAATACTGCTGTTTTCTGTGCAGATGTGTGCCTGATTTTCAAATTTGTTCCATCCTGGCTACTGATTTTCTTCTTTTTTTTGCAATGCGCGTGAGGTGTATGTTACACGCTTGCATGTTTTTATTCAACATGTCTTCATGTGGGAGCGTATGAAAGCGTAAACTTCTGGGGTGGTTATTCCCTATTAAAATGCATGATTTTTTTCGTAGTGTCTTTGCAATAAAATAAGAACGTAATATGTCTATTGTATTATTGTGTGGTAGGCGTGAGTGTATTTGTGGACAGGCTGTAGCATGCATTGTCAAACACGCTTACATTGGCATATCCTCATATGCAATTTAAGAAAAAAGAAAGTCGCCTCTTTTTTCGATCTCGCAAGAGCCACTCAGTCCTCAATGGACGAAAGCCAAATGAACAATATACACGGTCTATGTTTAGTGGAATTGAAATAAAAAAGGCATTTCCTCAGCTTTTTTCTGTAATCCAAGAAAAGACGAAACTTGCCAAGGTTGAAGACTGGGCGTGTTGGTATAGCATCTCTAGAGGTTGGAATACGCAACATTTTAGGCGAGAGATACTGATGAGGAACGAGATAAGACGCCTGCCAAGATAAGACGCCTGCCTTCGTCCCACCTAATAAATTCCCATTTGAGAGTTTTTACATAGCTGATGCGCATTCTCATCATAAGTTCTAGCCATGAACAGCCACTTTGCTCTAATACGTTGCATGTCGCAAGCTTGCGCCGTTTCATTTCTTAATTTATATCTCGGCCACAATGAATTCGCGCAACGACGCTTCAACGGTTTTCTGAGTGTGAATGGAAGCAGCGATAAGCATGAAATACATTTCCGGTGCAGTCACTATTTTCTTCTGATCGAGGGGTAGCACGTGGGCTAACGCTTTTTTTTAATGCTTGGATGAATGGCTAGACCGGATGAAACTAATTGTGCGCGCGAGCGTAACTTGAGTGGGCTTTGAGTGCTGCCCGATGGATCCGTGTCCACGTCATTCATGCCCTGCACAAGGAACCTTCATGTTAGCGAAGCATTAAGCCTGGTATACTTATCATTTAATCTGAAGTACCGAATTTCCTTCGAGATTTGAGTTTTACTCACTCCACTATGAACGAAAATTTAGCGGAAGCAGAGGAATGTCAAGCCTCCGGCGTCGCTAAGCTGGGACCGCTGAACGCGGCGCCATCTATCTGCTCGCAGCAGAGCTACTCGGTGCGCCCGCGAGCTGCCGAACATATTCTGGACGCTCGCGCGCGCGCAGTGTCAACACCTAAATGTTCTTACACCGTGGATTGGAATTTTCTACCTTCCATCATGCCCGAGGGCCACCACCGCCGGGCACCCACTGGTTCAAATGGGTACAAGCGTGCCCCAGCCTGGCGTTCGGCTTTCTTCAGGGGTGATGCGCTTGGGAAAGGAGCCTGCGCCCTGAATTCCCGTCGAAACCAACGTGAGCACGAAAAGCTCACGTTGAAGCTGAGGCTGCATAGCGCCTCTTCCTCTTCACAACCACTCTCTCTCGACGCCTCCAACTGTCACCTGACCGAAAGCCATGAGAGAGGGCGTTGCGTTGGTTGCGTGAGCTCAACCTCGCTTTGCCGTTCTCTCTCCCGACTTGCCCTTCCAATCTTTCCCCTTCCGCATCTTTCACGGTGGGAAGCGGCGCCGGTTGCTCGTGCAAGTCAGTTCGCGCCTTTGTTTTCGATTTGGAACACTCGCAGAGCGCGCTCTCCATTTTGTGTTTTCAATGCGTTAACCAAGGACCCTTGTTGACCCTCGGAGTACGCGGCGTCGTTTCTTTGACTCGGAAAGCGGATCCTGCCTCATCGACACTGACAAAAAAGTGAGTACCGCACGAAAGTGTGAGAATTGATATATCCCAAAATGCCATGTCACGCTTGCGCGACGACGCGCTCGAAAGGTATACTGTGAGCTTGCCGCGTTGTTAAATTAAACGTTGATACACGTTTTTCACAGATAAAATTATGCTTGATTTTTCCACATTGTGAATAACTTTCATGATGCGTTTTCGTGTTTTTCTCGATGATCCTGACAACGTGCGAGATATAGTGCTACACTGACAAATTTAATTCCTATTTATATTGCAGTCATCCATGGTCCGTGGAATGCGTTCGGGACAATTAGTGTCCCTGTGGGGGCGAAATGCTAAAACACCCGTGTACTTAGATTTAGGTGCATGCTAAGGAATCCCACGTGGTCCAAATTATTCCGGAATCCCCCACTTTGGCGTGCCTCATAATCAGATCGTGGTTTTGGCGCGTAACACCCCATAATTTATTTTTTAAACGTTAAGGAGAGTTAATTACTCATGACAGGCTTATCACAGCTGCTGCTGTACGCATACCGAAACTTAAGGGCTTCAACTAGTGTCGCTCGTTTGGCGATATAGAACTACGCTGCTTGCTCTTCCAGTGGCCCACCATTCCCGCATTGTTGGCGATCACGAACGCGATCAGGCAAACTTGCGTAGCCGACATAATTTGTTTGGCATGTTTATGTTATTCAATTCCTGGTTGGCGCGGTAGCGCCGTTGAAAAATATCCCTGCCTCGAATCTTGATCCCCATCATTCTCGCGCAAAATCGCGCGCTTGCTGTTGCGTGTTACTGGGCTTGCTTGCAACGTGTTACGTTTCAACTCGTATTGTTTTGGTTGCGTGTGACTCATCTGTTTTATTCTTTTCATTTGCGTTTAGTGACGGTGATGTAACTGTGTACTGCGCATTCGGTCGAGCTACACTTACGCTTCGAATCTATTGATTGCTGGTTGGCACTTCTAAAATATTGCGATCTTTGTGGGCGCCTGTTCATGGATGCAGACTCGGGAACACGCCGCTTTGCGCATAATTTTTTTTCGCGCTATCCATTTGACCCAGAAAATGTGGATGGCTTAAGTTAATTCGCATCGGCGTTCGTACCGCAAGTCATGAATCTAAATATGCTAAATCTCGCGGGCTGAAAACAAAACTTTAGGGGAACTCGTAATTAACATTAATGAAAATCTAGGGCTTTACGTGCCAGAAGCGCGATATGATTATGAGGTACGCCTTAGCAGGGGACTTCGGATGAATTTTCACCACCTGTTTCTCTCTAACGTGCACCCAATGCAAAGCACACGGGCATTTTTGCATTTCGCCCACATTCTAATGCGGCCGCCGCAGACACGATTTGCGCACCTACAGCACGCCCCATATCTTGTGTCCTTGTTGGTTTCTCTGGTTAAAGACATATCGCCAGGCCATCTACGCGTTTCCATGCTGTTATGTTCTTCTTTCGTGAGTTTTACGTGACAAAACCACTTCCGATCATGAGGCACGCCGTAATGGAGGGCTCCGGATTGATTTTGACCACCTGGGGTTCTTTAACGTGCACTACAACGCAAGGACACGGGCGTTTTTGCATTTCGCCTCCATCGAAATGCGGCCGCCGCGGCTGGGATTCGATCCTGCGATCTCGTGCTCAGCAGCGCAACGCCTTAGCCGACTGAGCCACCGTGGCGGGTCACGCTGTTGTGAATTGCTGCTGTGTTTCTTGTTTACCCATTATTTTATCAGAGCTTTATGGGATCGCCGGTGAAATGTTACTCTTACGTAGCGATTTCCTCCAACGCAATTCTCTGGAAGGGAAGAGAAAATTAAAAATTTAGGGTTGTAACGAGCGTTTACCATAACGCTATATATCGCTTTGTACCATTGCCGCGACGGTCTCAGGCACAAGTCTGGTCGGCGCATGTTCGCTAAGCTGCGCCAGTTGTACGCGTGGCGTGCTTTATGCAATGCAAGCAAACCAACTGGTAGCTGGCGTATACGGTAGCGGCAATGGTAGAGCGGCATATGGTAAATGCTTGTTCATTTAATGTTCCATTGGGAACCTGTGAGGTACCTGGATAATTAAATAAATTGAGGTGTGTGTGCCTACTCGCACGTAGCGTCAAGCGTTGAGCAAGATCAGAGACTTGCAGCGTTCCATCAGCAAGCTGAAGCGCTGGTAGACAGAACGGTGCATGAGAGAGTGGTTTCCTGTGATCCACATAACCATAGGCCTTTGTTATCGCAAGACTTATTATTTGCAACGCAGAAAAGATCATTTGTTACTCCTCTTGTGCCATAGACATGCGGAAATATAGTTTACAAGTCAGGCCGCATTATTGTTCCGGAGCGGATTATGTGTTGCATTATACGTGGCGTCTTTTATAGCTGCACCATTTTTTTTTAATTTGCCTGTGGCAGATAGCACAATTATAAACCTTGATCAATATTACTCAATAAGACGGCCATTCCCTTAAAAGAAACCGATATGCTTTTTGAATAATTTACTTCATTGCGCTAATAAACACTAACTACTTTGCAGCACATATTTTAATCTACGAATTCTAGCGAGTGGGTATGGAATGCACATCGGCTTAGAACGAGATTTGAGCACTACGCTGTTTTCTATATAATAATTTTGAATGTGGTGATATATAATAATTTTGAAAGAACTGGTGAGGCTTACACAGTGCTGACTAACGGCCACATCCTCTGCTACAGAGGTCTTCCAGAAAAGAGAGAATCCGGGGTAGGATTTCTAGTTCATAACAACATAGCGGGCAACATTGATGAATTCTCCAGCATTAGTGAGAGGGTAGCAGTCGTCAGAATAAAGCTGAATAGGAGGTACAAAATGAAGGTAGTACAAGCCTATGCCCCAACTTTGGGTCACGATGATGAAGAAATAGAACAGTTTTATGAAGATGTCGAATTTGCAATGAGAAAGGTGCAAACTCAGTATACTGTAGTCATGGGCGACTTCAATGCAAAAGTGGGGAAAAAGCAGGTTGGCGAGCAAGCAATTGGCAACTACGGCATCGATTCTAGGAATGCAAGAGGAGATATGTTGGTAGAAGTCGCGGAAAGGAATAGGCTCCGAATAATGAATATTCTTCAGGAAGCGCAGCAACAGGAAGTGGACATGGAATAGCCCTAATGGAGAAACAAGGAATGAAATAGATTTCATACTCTCTGCCGATCCGAGCATAGTGCAGAATGTTGAAGTGTTAGGTAAGGTGCAGTGCAGTGACCATAGGTTAGTGAGGTCTAGGATTTCTCTCAATTTGAAGAGAGAAAGAGTGAAATTAGTCAAGAGGAAACAGGCCAACCTAGACGCAGTAAGGGTGAAAGCAGACCAATTCAGGCTGGTGCTCGCAAACAAATATGCAGCTTTAGAACAAGAAGATGAAGATAACATAGAGGTAATGAACGAAACCGTAACTAGGCTGATCTCCGAAGCAGCAATTGAAGTGAGAGGTAAGGCACCAAGGCAACCAGTAGGGAAGCTCTCCCAAGAAACAAAGGACCTAATAAAGAAACGACAAAACATGAAAGTTTCGAACTCAAGAGATCAGATAGAATTCACTGAACTGTCAAAACTGATCAACAAGAAGAAAGTTAGGGATATTCGAAATTATAACGTGGGAAAGATTGAGGAAGCCGTAAAATATGGACGCAGCATGAAATCAGTAAGAAGAAAGCTTGGCATAGGACAAGGCAAGATGTATGCACTGAAAGATAAGCATGGTAATATCATCAGCAATTTCGATGACATAGTAAAAGCAGTGGAAGAATTCTATACTGACCTCTACAGTTCCCAAAACAGCCAAGCTACTGTAGCGAAGAAGACTGGCGCCCTGTGTGACTGGCGCGCCCTGTGGACGCACTATCATCATCGGCCCGCCGACGAAGATGGGCTCGCGCTCTCGGTGTCCGACGCTCAACTGAGACGGTCGCGTTTCTGAGTCATCAATAAACCCCATTACATATTTGGTGGAGCTGTGCTGGGTTCTACTTCCCCAACCCTGGAACTACGCAATCGGACGCTGCCGGCCATCATGCCTGACGACGCCAGCCAAACAACACCTCTGGCACCGCCAACATTGATTTGTCCTGGCCCCGTGCGTCAACGCGATCCTCCCATCTTCAGCGGCTCCGACGAATACGACGTCGAAGATTGGCTCTCGATCTACGAGCGGGTGAGTGCCCCCAATAAATGGGACGATGCTACGAAGCTCAGCTACGCCAACTTCTATCTTACGGGTGTCGCTAGCGTGTGGTACCACAACCACGAATCTGACCTTCGCACCTGGTCCGATTTCAAGGCGCGCATTACGCAAGTGTTCGGTCGCCCTGAGGTGCGGAAGCTCCGTGCCGAAGAGCGCTTGCGCAGCCGTTCCCAGCAACCCGGTGAGAACTTCACCAAGTACATAGAAGATGTTGTAGACCTTTGTAAGCGCGTCGATCCATCGATGACTGAGTCTGACAAGATCCGTCACGTGATGAAGGGAATCGAAGACGACGCATTCCAAATGCTGCTCTCGAAAAGCCCGCGGACCGTGGTCGAGGTCGCTGAACTTTGTCAGTGTTACGACGAACTCAGGCGGCAACGTCTGCTCACTCGACGTTCTTCTGTTCCCGATGCTTCCGTTGCAAGTTTAGCCGCTGTCACTAACAACGACTATCTGCTCGGCGAAATCAAGGAATTTATACGCTCCGAAGTCGCCCACCAGCTATCCCTACTCACCGCTGTCCCCGGACCTACGCCGTCCTTGGCTCCTCCGTTGCGTCAAATGCTCCAAGAACAAGTGTCCGAAGCCATACAGTCTCCTCGTGCAGCGCCACCATTGTCTGTACCTCTCAGCTACGCCGAGGTTGCAGCACGGCCACCCCCATCGACTTTTTCAGCGCCACCGTTTGCTGCACCGCCACGTCCGATCCCTCCAGTGTACACCACCAGATCACCAGCTAGCACGGGACCCTGGCGTACACCCGACAATCGCCCCGTGTGCTTCTTCTGTGGTATCCCTGGTCACGTGGCACGGCTCTGTCGCCGTCGCTTATGGCTTCAAGGTCATGACCAACCTGTCTCCTCCTACGTTTCGCCAGCTTCGTCCTTCTCCCCGCCACGTGATTCGCACTTGCCGTCCACGCGCAACGTCATTCCTTCTGTCCGTGATCGTCGCTCGCCATCCCCTCGTCGCCGCTCACTTTCCCCCATGCGGCGGCGTCCGGCCCCATCGGAGCAGGAAAACTAGCTACTGCAGTTCAAGAGGCGAGAACTGCGTTCCAGTCGAACCACACAAGGCCTCGCTCTCTTCCGACGAACGTAATCGAAGTGTCTGTTGAAGGAGTCGTCACACTGACATTAGTCGACACAGGCGCCGCCGTTTCAGTAGTTACGGAAGAACTTTGCCGCAAGCTTCGAAAAGTAATGACGCCCTTCTCTGCGCTGTCACTCCGGACTGCAAGTTCCCAGTGCATTACCCCTGTTGCCGCATGTACCGCCCGCATCGTCATTGAAGGATACACGTATACAGTCGAGTTCGTCGTCCTCTCATCCTGTTCATACGACGTCATCTTGGGGTGGGACTTCCTTTCCGATCATTAGGCCGTCATTGATTGTTCTCGCGCCGAAATTGAATTTTCTCCGCTTCCCGACACCCGTTCACATGAACTTGACGATCTCGGCGACAAACTGGTCGTTACAGAAGACACTACGATCCCTCCGCACTCTTCGGTGATTGCGCATGCCTGCTCTACTTTCGCCACTGACACTACTGCCCTGTTTGTCCCATCGGACATTTTTGTTCGCCGACAATGTTCCCTTCCCTTCGCTGTCCTAACTGTCAGTGGTGGCTGCACGAGACTACTCGTTTCCAACGCTAAGGGCACGCCACTCGTCTTACGTCGTGGCGAGTGCCTTGGACGTCTTCAGTCTGCCGACTCGGTTACCATCTTTGACGCGCCTCTTGACGACACCTGTTCAGACATGAACTCGTTGACCTATAGCTTGCATTGTTCCCAGCCTAGGCACGACGTCTTCCATAGTTCAGTGGATGCCCTCTTGAGCCCTACGCAGCGTTCGCAGCTTCTCAGCCTTCTACGGAAATACCAATCTACGTTCGACTGTCAACACGCCCCATTAGGCCGCACATCGACTGTACGTCACGAGATCGACACCGGCACCCACGCACCACTGCGCCAGAGGCCTTATCGTGTATCACCCGCGGAGCGCCATGTTATTGAAAACCAAGTAAGCGAAATGCTTGAGCGTGGAGTGGTTCAACCTTCTAACCTTCTAATAGTCCCTGGGCGTCGCCTGTAGTCCTGGTGAACAAAAAAGATGGCTCAATTCGATTTTGCGTTGACTACCGCCGCCTTAATAAGATAACTCGCAAAGACGCTAATGCAGATATCTTTTTTTCTTTTTATGTAATATGCCTCGAGCATTTCTCGTGCCAGCACCTCGTTGCTTCTACCCAGAATGCTGATCTCCTTAAATCTTGCGTTACATTTACATGCTTTACAGTGTGCAGGTAAATGTGTCGAAAGGTTATTCTTAATGGAAAGTGCGTGCTCCCTCGCTCTGTCGTTAACACATCGACCCGTTTGGCCGATGTAAACCCTGCCACAGCTGAGCGGAATTAAGAGAGGCATTGCTTCTATGTGCTTGGAAGGTGCGCTGGCGAAATCGTGCCCTCACAGGATGGCGGAGAGCTTTGATAGTCAGGTCAACCGGCTCTACTCAGCTGGGTACCCTCGTTCCGTCGTTGGTGCTGTAGCTGAAACACTCCTTCAAAAATTAAAAGGAAAAAAGAAGGAACGGCAACCGATGGAAACAAGGCCAATAGTTGTACCCTACGTACATAAGGTTGCGCACAACCTTAAGAAGGTAGCGAATAGGTACAATGTCCCAGTGGTCCTCTCTGCACCAAGGAAGCTGTCAGGCCTGTGCCCGCGGATTTCCAAAGCACCCAAGCAGCCTATATGTGGCAAGAGGCATGTAAATCCCGCCGTCACTTGTGCGGTGGGTGTGGTTTACGAAATTTCGCTCAGCTGTGGCAGGGTTTACATCGGCCAAACGGGTCGATGTGTTAACGACAGAGCGAGGGAGCACGCACTTTCCATTAAGAATAACCTTTCGACACATTTATCTGCGCACTGTAAAGCATGTAAATGTAACGCAAGATTTAAGGAGATCAGCATTCTGGGTAGAAGCAACGAGGTGCTGGCACGAGAAATGCTCGAGGCATATTACATAAAAAGAAAAAAAGATATCTGCATTAGCGATACGTCAGTGGTCTTGCGCGGCGCCGAGTTTGAATTTTTTAGATGCTTTTTAAACTAGCACATGATTCTTATTGACTCATCTGGGTGGGGTGATACGTGGAACCTTGCCGCGCATGTGTTAGCTCAGCTATACCCTTTATCGCGCATCGACGATGCTCTGGATTGTTTGCAAGGCGCGGAGTATTTTCTTCGCTCGATTTACGCTCAGGCTATTGGCAAGTGCCTATGGATCCTGCCGATCGCCCGAAGACAGCCTTCGTGACCCCAGATGGCCTATATGAATTTAACTTTATGCCGTTTGGGCTTTGCAATGCCCCTGCTACATTCGAACGAATGATGGACAATCTGCTTCGTGAGCTCAAATGGAAGACATGCCTATGTTACCTTGATGATGTCGTCTTTTCTACAGATTTTCCCACACATCTGTACCGTCTCGAACAAGTCCTGCAGTGCATCACCGAGGCAGGCCTCCAACTCAACTTGAAGAAATGTCGCTTTGGAGCCAAGCAGCTTGCTATACTCGGACACGTCGTATCGAAAGATGGCATACTCCCTGATCCTTCGAAACTTCACGCCGTCGCCGAGTTCCCGAAACCCACGTCTCTGAAAGAACTTCGGAGCTTTATCGGGCTCTGCCCCTACTTTCGTCGTTTTATCCGGAATTTCGCTTCCATCATTGCTCCGTTGACTCAGCTGCTTCGCGGCGACACACGACTTTCTACTTGGACCACAGCTTGCGACGATGCGTTTGAAACCATGCGGCGTTTGCTCACTTCGCCTCCCGTACTGCGCCATTTCAACCCCACGGCCCCCACGGAAGTCCACACCGACGCCAGTGGCGTAGGACTTGGTGCCGTGCTTGCACAGCGAAAAAGTGGGCAGGATGAATACGTAGTAGCCTACGCCAGCCGAACACTAACGAAAGCGGAATCTAACTACTCCGTCACCGAAAAGGAGTGCCTGGCTATCATCTGGGCCCTTGGAAAATTCCGACCCTACATGTACGGCCGCCCCTTCGACGTCGTTACAGATCACCATGCTCTATGTTGGTTATCGACTTTAAAAGGTCCGTCTGGCCGCCTTGCGCGCTGGGCTCTACGGTTACAAGACTTCGACATACGCGTCATTTACCGGTCTGGCCGTAAACACTCCGACGCGGATGCCCTCTCTCGGTCGCCTACACCAAGTGACATGACTTGCATTACAGCCATCGAATCGGCGTTTTCGTCGCCTGTGCCCGTCAACATGGCTGTGGAGCAACGTAAAGATCCCTGGATTGCGGCACTTATGGATTGCATTTCTGACACTTCAACAACACGCCCTTCACGTGCTATCCGCCGCCACGCTTCTCATTTCGAGTTGCGGGATGGTGTTCTCTATCGTCGAAATTACGCTTCCGACGGTCGCAAATGGTTGATCGTCGTTCCCCGCCATCTGCGCACAGATGTATGCTCCGCTCTCCATTCAGACCCGCAATGCGCCCATGCCGCCCTCTTCAAGACTTACGCCAGGCTTCGCTCCCGCTTTTATTGGCGTGGCATGTATAATTTTGTGCGACAATACATTCGCTCGTGCATAGCGTGCCAACGACGCAAGCTTCCTGCTCCTCGTCCTTTTGGTCCTTTACAGCCCATTCCTTGTCCGTCCCGACCGTTTGACCGCGTCGGCATCGATCTCTACGGTCCTCTTCCGTGCACATCAGCTGGCAATCGCTGGATTATTGTCGCTGTCGACCACCTCACCCGCTATGCAGAAACTGCGGCACTGCAAACAGCGACAGCCCGCGACATTGCGTCCTTCCTACTGCATCACTTCATACTGCGTCATGGGGCACCGCGGGAACTTCTTAGTGACAGAGGGCGTGCATTTCTTTCCGAAGTTCTTGACGCCCTTCTGACCGCGTGCCATACCGTCCATCGCACCAGTACAGCTTATCATCCGCAAACGAACGGCATAACAGAACGGTTTAATCGTACTTTGGGCGACATGCTATCTATGTACATGGCATCGGATCATACCAACTGGGACCTCGTTTTGCCATATGTTACGTACGCCTATAATACCGCTTCACAGGCCACAACGGGATTTTTGCCATTCTTTCTCGTATATGGCCGTGAACCTACATGTACGCTCGACACCATTCTCCCCTACCGGCCTGACCCATCAGAGGGCACGCCTCTGTCTGAAGCCTCCAAGTATGCCGAGGAATGCCGTCAGCTGGTCCGTTCGTTCACGGCGGAAGACCAGAGTCTCCAAAAATTCCGTCGCGATGATGACCGACCTCCCTGCAACTACCAGCCGGACTCACTAGTCTGGCTGTGGATACCTTCAAGCACCCCTGGTATATGCTCTAAACTCCTCGCTCAATACCACGGTCCCTACCGCGTCGTTGAACAGACGACGCCGGTCAACTACGTCGTCGAGCCGCTAACGCCATCTACTGACTTGAGGCGTCGTGGACGCGAGACAGTCCACGTCCAGAGACTTAAACCCTATTACGACCCCCTTGTCCTCTCCTCTCCTTGAGTCGCCAGGATGGCTCCTTCTTCTCCAGGGGGCAGTTGTAGCGAAGAAGACTGGCGCCCTGTGTGACTGGCGCGCCCTGTGGACGCACTATCATCATCGGCCCGCCGACGAAGATGGGCTCGCGCTCTCGGTGTCCGACGCTCAACTGAGACGGTCGCGTTTCTGAGTCGTCAATAAACCCCATTACACTACTTTCATTCGAAATAGTGATGAACCGGATGCAGAAGCTCCTTATATAACTAGCGATGAAGTTAGAAGAGCCTTGAAAGACATGACCAGGGGAAAAGCGGCTGGAGAAGATGGAATAACAGTAGATTTAATCAAAGATGGAGGAGATATCATGCTTGAAAAGCTTGCGGCGCTTTATACGCAATGCCTCAACTTCAAGTGTACCAGAGAGCTGGAACAACGCCAACATTATACTTATCCATAAGAAGGGAGACGTTAAATAATTGAAGAATTACAGACCCATTAGCTTGCTTTCAGTATTGTATAAAATATTCACTAAGATAATTTCCAATAGAATCAGGGCAACACTTGACTTCAGCCAACCAAGAGAACAGGCTGGCTTCAGGAAGGGATATTCTACGATGGATCATATCCATGTCATCAATCAGGTAATCGAGAAATCTGCGGAGTACAATAAACCTCTCTATATGGCTTTCATAGATTACGAAAAGGCATTTGATTCAGTAGAGATACAAGCAGTCATAGAGGCATTGCGCAATCAAGGAGTGCAGGAGGCGTACGCGAATATCTTAGCAAATATCTCCAAGGATTCTACAGCTACCTTGATTCTCCACAAGAAAAGTAGAAAGTTACCTATCAAGAAAGGGGTCAGCAAGGAGACACAATCTCTCCAATGCTATTCACTGCATGCTTAGAAGTATTCAAGCTCTTAGACTGGGCAGGCTTAAGAGTGAGGATCGACGGCGAATATCTCAGCAACCTTCGGTTTGCAGATGACATTGTCCTATTCAGCAACAATGGAGACGAATTACAACAAATGATTGAGGACCTTAATCGAGAAAGTGTAAGAATTGGGTTGAAGATGATTATGCAGAAGACAAAGATAATGTTCAATAGCCTGGCAAGGGAACAAGAATTCAGGATCGCCAGTCAGCATCTAGAGTCTGTAAAGGAATACGTTTATCTAGGTCAATTAATCACAGGGGACCCTGATCATGAGAAAGAAACTTACAGAAGAATAAAATTGGGTTGGAGTGCATACGGCAGGCATTGCCAAATCCTGACCGGGAGCTTACCACTGTCGTTGAAAAGAAAAGTGTACAATCATTGCATTCTACCGGTGCTAACATATGGGGCAGAAACTTGGAGGTTAACAAAGAAGCTCGAGAACAAGTTAAGGACCGCCCAAAGAGCGATGGAACGAAAAATCTTAGGAGTAACGTTAAGAGACAGGAGGAGAGCGGTATGGATCAGAGAACAAATGGGGATAGACGATATTCTAGTTGACATTAAGTGGAAGAAATGGAGCTGGGCAGGCCATGTAATGCGTAGGATGGATGACCGGTGGACCATTAGGGCTACTGAATGGATACCAAGAGAAGGGAAGCGCAGTCGAGGACGACAGAAAGCCAGGTGGGATGATGAAGTTAGGAAATTCGCAGGCGCAAGTTGGAATACGCTAGCTCAAGACAGGGGTAATTGGAGATCGCAAGGACATAAATATAGGCTGATGATGTTGATGATGATGATGATGAATAGGCCACCACATCGAGTAACTTTGAACCATTTGGACAGCACAATTGTGCTGTCTGCCGCATGTTCGTAAAATTTAGTTCAGCTAAAAAAAATGGACCCTGTAGAATGAGAACATACCATATGTTCTCTTGGTAATATTTCAAGGTTTTATTTTTTTTAACTGAACCAAATAAAAAAAAATTGCATGTGGCAGATAGCACTTGGGCAAGCGCAATGGTCCAGTTTTGTCACATGCTTCAAACCATTACGTTATTAAGGTGCTTTCTGTGTCACATAGAGAGAGAGAAACGTTCTTTAATGCGATGCTGGATACGTTAGCCTGGCTATTGGCCTGACCTGCTATTCCAGGTGCTTAATAACGTAATGGTTTGAAGTGATATGACTAGCCCATGGCGCTTATCGTGTAATTGTCATTTTAATTGAGTATGCTGTTTCCGGTGAGCTGAACCAACCGCAAAGTAGGTTGAGCTTATCACTCAGGTGAGGATGACAGGAGAAGGTGAATACGTCATTGCGGCCTCAGTAATGACAGAGCAAGATGTTGGCCTTCAGAATAACACACGGATGTAATGTCCTATCTTTTGCGCCTTTAAGCAAATAAATTCTAAGTGTGTCCTGTATGTGCGGCTTATGTATTTTCATCTCCTCATTAACTGCTTGTTTGGACAGAATTTTTTTTATGCTGCTTCACTTGGTTCTTGACAAATCTAGCTGTCCTAATTTAAACCACAAGAATGATTATTACGTAGAATTTTGCAGTCTTCAGTTTTTTTGCTCACATTGACTTCCATACTTTGCAACAGCTAGGATAATAAATTCAAATTCAATGCTGCATCTGGCTTATGATTTCTCTTGGTTCTGGAGTTCATGTTACAAGAAGAAAAAAAACAAAGGACGCCGATCAAAAAATGTTAATAAGAATTGGACGTACGAAAGCCTTCACAACACGAACTGCTCGAAACGACGGAATTCTACGTATGCAGGCGGGATATTGCCATCGTTGCAATACAGCGTTTTTTCTGTAGTTTTTTGTAGTCTGGATAGCAAGGGATTCGAGAAACTCCCTTCAAATCCAGTTTCCTTAGCAATGATAGAAGCCTTGTCTCTTCGGTGGCATATTCAGCCTGCCACGTGCTTCGCAAGTGCATTGGAAACGACCTTCTTTCTTCACTTCTGATTCATTTCTAATTCATCTCTTTGACATAGCTTTATTGCTTCAAGCGCTTTGAAAATGACTCATTTCGCTGATCTAAAGCTAGTCGCGATTCGCGCAGGCTGTTCTGTATACAACGCTTGGAACATTTTTGCATCTTCACATCTGCCTGTTCATGCTGCAACTAGTGGGCGGAAACGTGGGACCTTGACTTCATAGGGTTTCAGGACAATTGCGATGGCTTTTCTCACTCAAGGGACATAGGCGAGGGTCGTGCGAGCTCGAGGGCGTGTGGTCGGCAATGTGGCAGGCCTCAACGATATTTCATGGAACGAATGAAAATTTCCGGTTATGCTCACTCGGACGTAATCTGTGCGAGTCATTGTCACAAATCTGGTCGCCAGGAATAAAACAAAAATCTGACAGCAATCCCGGCAAATTTGCTCTAACCAGGACGCTCAGGGCAGTGGCGTATCGGGAGGGGGGGAGGGGGCTCACCTGGCTTCCCCCCTCCCCCCCCCCCCTTTTTTTTTTTTTTTACGGCCGGCGCCCTGCCCCCTTTTGTGCCTGGCACGTCGCCTATTACCAAGGCGCGTGTCCTTCGAACGTGCGGATATTATGGGCATTCGCGTCTCAGCGCTTCTCCGACGCCTGGGAGCTTAAAAATGAGTTGACGCTGCCATTGAACATGTCCCCAAGAGCAGGCCTTGCCACGTGTTCTGAAAAGCTATGACGCGCGGCGCATATATGTTCCTGCCTGCACGTTGCGCCCTGAACTGGTACATGTGAAGGACACGGTGTAGAATTGTTTTTCGGCGCAAACTGCTACTACATTTAAATCAACAAAAGATGCAATTTCGAAAAGGGGCTTGCAGCATGTGTATGATGCGAAAACGAAAAATGTCGCTTGCGACGTACTTGCGGAGGACGTGGCAACCTCCAACTATGGCACTGCCGTTCTTGGACAAGGCTGTCGTTATCGCCAATAATCCGGATTTCACGGTTGTATCTCGGGGGCTTGCTACCGAGGCTACAGATAAGCCGAATCGCAGCGATGGTATTATTGCATCTGCATACGGAAGACGCGTAGGTCAGATTTCTAACAGTTACTGTTTGCAAACAAGGCTGCGGTATAAATGAGTGGGAACTCTTATCCGTCATATGCAATAAAATCTTTTTATAGCGAAGTTGAAGTCGCCAAAATTACGTCATTATATGCATTACTGCCGTTCACTGCAACATATGCGCAATGTCGAGCGCAAATTTCAACTTGTATAGAAGAAGACGGGTTTTCGGCCAGCAGAACCATTACATGGCCACGTGCTCGCTGACCTTCTAATAAAACAGCAAAAGAAACTTCGGCGTCCTTAACACCCCACTTTTGAGCATCTTACAGGATTGCCTTTACGATAGCTGGCTTCTGTTTCAATGTGATGATATTTCGTTACCGCTTTTAGTTGGGTTGTCTTTAGCATGGCGGAACGGCGACGCGGTTGAATATGTTGCACGCTGCGACGCCAACAATATTCGTCGTGTGCGAGCCGTACGTGGTACACACAGGGAGGCCTGGCCTCTGAAATTTCACCGGCGCAATCTCCGAGGCAACGCCTATAGCTGCACTAACTAGCCTGCGCAGTGCCGCAGTGAGAGAAATTGCGATGGCGTTCTAGAGTCTGCTTATGCGCAACTAGGCGTAGTGGTGACAAGGACCAGTGTTCGACGGTGGATTCAACGCAAATACCTAAATGTCTTTAACATCGGCACCAAATGTGTGCTCTACCATGCGGAAAGCAGAAGCGAGCCTGCAAGGGTCGGGCATTTCTTGTTTCGGAGAAAAATCAAGTTTGGTGTATCTATTGGCAGGATAATTTTACTTCGTTGCAACGAGGTTATAAAAACAGGGATATCTTCGGTGATTTCACCGGGAATGTCATTTTGTTGCATACAATTATTTGTTATATCCCGTTTGGTTATAACTAACTTTCACTAACATATTTGTTAATCTTTTGTCTAACCTTCTAATTGCAGGTGCCAAATCTGAGGTCAAGCATCATTGAAACACGCTGAATTTTCTGCTGGTGCATCAGCCTGTGGAAATGTCTTAGCGAGTTCCCTGAATCGTGAAGTGACCAATTTCTCATAACAGATAGCCACAATGCAAAACTCTAGGAGGTGCATTAGAAACATTTTGCTTATGTAGTGGCGTGTTACTGATTCATTAAAAATTGTTTGAAACCTTCGGCCACTTTAGCGTTTCATTTGTGTGAAGAAGAACGTAAAATTTATTATCAAATCGATAAGATTTGAGTCCGGCGTATTTTTAGTGGGTCTGGGCACCCGCCGCGGACGCGGTTCCGAGACCTTGTCTCGAAGCGGCTTCCTCGGCTCGCTGGACGGCCCAGAGCTGTACTGTCACGTTCGAGCTGAGCAGTGCGGTATTCCAACGCGAACGGAGGCTGGCGGTGGAAGAGACGGAGGTGTTGGCACTGCCCAAATTGTTTATGTCCTGACATTCCCATAACATGTGATTAAGTGTGGCAACCTCGCCACAGGATGTGCATCTGTTTGTAGTGCACATGTCTGGATACATGGATAATCATGCTTTATGTTAAGTGTACGTGGCTTTGACACGTGTTTATCGTTTTTGTGGCTTTGCCAATATTTCAGTGATGCTGTGGTGGGTTGTAAGAAATTGGCCATTGGGATTGGTGCTGTTGGTAAATCAAAGCTTTTTTCAGTATTGCGAGGAATAGGAACATAATCATTGATTTCTCTGTCACAGATAACAGGGAGACACTCGATTATTTTATAATTAATGCTATAATGGAAGGGTGTTTTGTGTATCTAAATTCTTGCGCGTGCCAAACATCCATGCAAGGAAAACTTCTGTAATAGTGTTGGAGGAGTCGTTGATATTATTCCATCTGCAAATCTAGATCAGTGTTGACAAGGTAAGTAAAATGATATTGGGTCTTCCCGGACCGTAATGGGCAGTGTATGCCGTTTCTAGCCAGATCACTGAAGCAACATTTCGTTAGATAGTTGACATCCGGTAAGGACCATCTGGATTGCAATAGGACCTAATTTTAGCTTCTAGAGACTATTTACAATGTCATCTTTGTGCTAGTGCTTCACAATAGATTAGGTGTTGAACTAAAGTTCAACACCGTTGTCCGTTGTACTTTATATAGTATGTATATATTCAGTCACCATGTTTATTGCTTATTTGTTTCTTAACTTTTTTCCTCAAAGTGAAGACTTGGTAACTTTACGGAATACATTCTGTGTTGAAATAACCTACGTCATGTTCAGATTTCACCTCCTCTGCACTTTGGACTAAGTATATTTTCACTGTCACTATACTGTAAGCCAAAATTTAGGGCTTAATTAGCTAAATACGAGGACTAGAAAAGGCCATGCCCTAGTTTACCAGTATATGTTTAAAGCATTTAAAAACGGTTTCAAGACACCCTCAAAACGTCCAGCAGAACGTCTCGTAGCCGTTTTCAAAACGTTCACAACATGTCTTGCACGACGTCTTCTAGCCCTCTTTAAGGCGTCTACAAGACGTTTTGTAAAACGTCTGATATCCCAAATTTGGCGGTGCATTAGACGGTCTTAGAGACGGCTACGAGACGTTTTAAGACGTCCGACAAAATCTTGGTAAGATGTCTTGAAGTTCTTAATATCTTGCCAGAACGTCTCCAAGACGTCTTGTAAACGTTTAAAAAGGTCTTCATGACGTCTTGCTTAGCTTGTCAAGACGTCTTGAAGACGGCTTATAGACCAATGTGTGTTCAGTGGGAGATGCGTATCTTGCGACCGGACTCAAGGGTAACTGGCGACTCCCACGCGAAAGGACAGCGGGAAAGCAGCGCGGGAGGGAGGGGTTGCGGCTTCTGCTCTGCGAGGAACTTGTACATTGCGCGGCGCCGGGCAGTCGCGCGCACCGTATCTTGAAAGCCATCTGCAACACTGCTCCTACCTTTGTATGCGCTGTGCTTTCGCCGCTCAGTTTCCGTTGAAGCGATAGACCGCATGAACCTTCGCTCGCTGCTGCTGGCGCGCTTCCTCACGCCTGCGTTTTGACAGCGGTTGTGTGCGGTCACACAAACGACGCGCAGAACTGTTGTCGACGGCGGCAGCGTTTTGCCCGCATTCGCACTGAACACGCGTGGCGTTGGTGACGTGTTTATGAAGAACGTGCCAACCATTGCCGTACACCCTATGGCCGTGTTCCGTAGCGAGCATAAGGTCATGGTCCCTGTGGTAACTGAATAAAATGAAAACCACCTGATCATATATATTTCTCATTATTTAGTAGTTCAAATAACCAATTACACCATCACATCTTAAGTCATAATTGGAAATACATAATTCCCACCATAGTACCGCTTCGCTGGCCTTCCATTTCCACCCCAGTGGAAGGGCTGACAGTTTTTACAGCGAAGCTGTTAAGATCTCACTCTTCGATGTCCAGCAATAGAAAAAACTCTCATTGGCCGTTTGTGCGAGTGAAAGAGGCCGAGGGACGTGCGCTTTCACGGGGAGCGAACGCGACTTCCCAGTGGAAGGGGAGTGGTGGGTCACATCACCTTTATTGAAAAGAAAGTCATGAAAAAAAATTGGATACCTAAGAAGGTCTCTACACCAGACGCCTTAAGAAATAAAATTATTGGCTGATAAAACCTATATTCGTCCACTTTTGGAATATGCCTCCGTGGTTTGGGAAGCTTGGCATTGCCTCGAGTGCATCCATACAAAAACTTACGCGACGACCCACGCGGGCGTATCATTAAAAAAAATTTAAAGAATTTTCTTGCAGGACTAACACCTACAAGCATTCTTCGTTTCCGCGAACTGCACAGTCGCAATCTTTTTGAGGGTGAACACGGGAACGCGTGGCCTTCTGAGCTCACAGCGCTGTTCAGCGGCGGCAACGAGAAGCATTGGTCATGCACAGTGCGTCCGGCGTGCGCAAATTCTTCCGCCGTGCGCGTACCGCGGTTCGGGATTGGTGACGATGTTGAACTTCTCATTACGCTCCCCACGATGCATCAATAAACTTGAAAATATATGTAATGTTTCGTGGGCGTTCTCAAGATCATTGTTGATCTGTAGCCAGGGCACGCATGCTCATGACACTTGTGGGCGTATTTAAAAAGCGGCTTCCGTCTTTGAGGAGCGTATATATATTCTTGCACATTACCACATCTGTCAGAGCAGCAACTGAATTTCAGCATGGCCCGCGTTCCCGAAGAAGAGAGGTGGAAAATCGTACAATATTCGCTCAAGGGATATTCGCAGCGCTCCATCGGTGCTCTCGTGCACAGGCCGCTAAAGACCGTCAACAGGATTATTCAGGAATTCAGCAAGGAAGGCCGACTCTGTGATGCCCCACACAGGCGTCGACCAAAGGCAACGACGGAGGATGAAGACGCGCTTACGGTAGCTGCTATCGTCGAGAACCCGTTCCAGTCCGCGAGGCAAGTGCGGGAGCAGCTAGATGTGGACGCTTCCATTGCTACGGTCCGGCGACGCCTCCGGAGTGCTGGACTGCGAAATTCTGTAGTTGCACGAAAGCCAGTCGTCACTGCTTCGAACAAGAAGTCACGTCTCCAGTTTGCCGAAGCACACGCCTCATAGATGGCAGATGACTGAGGCCGAGTGATCTTCTCGGATGAGTCGACTTTTACAACTCGCCAAGACCAACGGATGCGAGTTTGGCGAACCAGAGGCACACGGTAAGAAACTTTTCTTAATGTACGTTTGATTTTGCGAAGGATGGTCAAAAATACGATTTCCATGCAGTTACGAGCCAGCCAATGTGCAGGGAGTCGCCGCGAGTGGCCGAAACTGCGTGAACGTGTGGGTCGCGGTGTCAAGGCATGGTCTCGGGCCTCTGCGTCGCATAGAAGGTGCCCTTACATCGCAGCGATATTGCACAGAAACTTTCGACAATGTGTTGCTGCCCTACGCCCACAGCGTCTTTCCCGATGCCGACTTTATGTTTCAACATGACCTGGCGCCGGTTCACACGGCAAAAGTTGTCAAGGAACATATATAAAATCGCAGAATCAGCATGCTTTCCTGGCCGGCCAAAGGCGCTGACATGAACATCTGCGAAAATATATGGGGGACATCAAAGCAGCCTAGGTGCGAAAACCTGTCCGCCCGACGACTGGGGACGAGCTGTGGGCAACCGTTCGACAAGAATGAGAGGACCTTCGAGCGCACCATGACTTTCTGCCAGCGCTGTACGCGTCACTGCCCTCTAGGAGGACAGCAGTCGTTTCCGCAAAGGGTTGTATGACAAAATACTAACATCATCAAAGAGAAAATTATTCCTGCTTAGTAATACTACTTCTAAACGGATCAATCTTTTGTTGAACTTGCACCAAATAAAAGTTCGGAAGTTTGTGTTTCCTTGCCTGTTCGTTGTACGATAAGAACACAGCAGAAGGAAAACTAAACAAAGTAAAAAGTCGAAGTAATTACAATAACGTCAAGCATAACAAGCACATCGTTCTGAATTAAAAGCACCAAAATCGTGGTTTCTGTCATAATTTGGTTTCTATTGAGGGGAAAAAACTGCTAGCAGACGACACACGCGCGCTACGATGACGTAATGCCCACGAAAAGAGCCTACCCTCCCCGAGCATGCGCGCAGATGTGGCTGCCGTCTGACGGCGCTGGTGATATAGAAAGCCACGCGCTCCCGTGTTCACCCTCCAAAGGATTGCGACTGTACGTGAGAGGAATGGTCTCCCGGGCGATGTTGTGGATGCAGCCTTCTTTTTAGCGCAGCTGAAACAATTGTAACAATTTTTGGCACCATATCTGTTCTAATCCCTTTATTGTTCTGACGTGAACACATCTTTCGGTACTTTTCGTTGTGTAATTTTATTTGTATTTCACCAAGTATGCTCCCAATTGTGTATTCAGTGTTTTTTTTCAGCACTTTTGTATAACATTACAGTGTGCTATAATGTATTTTGTTCAACCAGAAAGACATTGTCACGTCTTCGGTTTATTAAAATCCAAGAGTACTTCTGAAGGCTCGTGACAATATGTTAAATAGGTACGCTAAGCACGTAAGAAAAGTTGACAGGTAATTCAACCTCCAGTTGAAGTCAATGAAAGTAAATTTTCCTGAGTGAGTTGGGGCCGGGTGAGGTAGGGACGGAGTCACTGCGCGATGCGCTTTATCGTGTAACTTCTTGCGTGATGGGAGTAGGAGGATCGTCGGACTGCAATTTCTTCATTAAGCGAAGCTTTATAGGCTCACAAGTGTCGGCGGCGGTGGTGTCACGCTGAAAGTGGGCCGATTCTGGGGATAATGCAGAAAGGGTCCAAGCTCAATGACACACACCAGGGACAAAAAAGATAGAAAGAGATAGAGAAAGATAAATAGAGAAATAAAGATAGAAAGAAAGAAAATCACTACGAAGGTAAGATGCATACACGACAAGCTTCACTTAGCCCCATTTTCTCGACAGGGGAAGGGCTGGTAATTTCTTTTTTTTTATTATTTACAAGGTTTCTGCTGGCCTTAAAATAAGGCCGTAGGCAAGAGTGGCTCGAGCCCAAAAGAAAAATAGAAGACCACGCGCTTCTTCCCTGCTCGAGAGCCAGCCCCGACGGACGCGTTTTCCAGGAGCCAGCTGCTCCTTAACCCCGCGCTTCAGATGACGCAACTTGTTCTCCGCCATTCTTGGATCAGCTCGTCTGAAGAGGCGCGTCACATCTTCGATGTATGTGGGCACAGTTTCGTTTGGCAACTGGATGCGGGCCTGAATCGCTCGTTCCGCTCGTTCGTGGCGATCAGCACTAGTGTAGGTCTCCAGAAGCCGACGACAAAATTTCCACCACGATGTCAGTTGCTACTCACGGTTCTGAAACTACGTACGCGCGCCGTCCTCCAGTCAGAAGTAGACGTGTCTCAGTTTTGCCGCGTCGTTCAATTCGTTCAAGGCGGCCACGTGCTCGACGTCGACCATTCAGTCTTCGACGTCTTCGAACACTGTGCCATGAAACGTCGTCGGGACCCGTGGGCTCTCAAGTGTGTACCGGTTGAGGCGGTTTGAACGGAAGCGCTGGTAATACCGGTTGATGTGGTGGAAACCGTAGCGTCGACGACTTCCGGGGGCAGTCCCCTGATCCTGCGGCTGGCACGATGCACGGGAATATCGACTGGCCTTGGATTCGTAAGGCGGATTCTTCGTGGGGTCTGCAAAATCCGTGGCGGCGTGTACCCAGCACCTCCACCAGTTTCTCACGAGCCTTCAGAAGTACTCTTGGGTTTCAACAAACCGCAGAGCAGCTGGTTGCTGAAAAACGCGCCCGTTGGGGCTGGCTCTCGACCAGGGAAGAAGCGCGTAGTCTTCTTTTTGTTTTGGGCTCGACCCACTCTTGCCCTTGACTCACTACCTACAGTTGGAAAATAAGCAACCGCAGGAAGGTGAGTGCTAGTTTCGGTTTCAAAGAACATGCCCGCTCCTAGCGGTTGTCGGACATCCTTTATTTTTATCATCATCCTTTATAGTTATTCTTTTATTTCTTTTTGTGAATTTTAAATCGGGCGAACCGCGGGAAGATGTTGTCCTCGTGCGTCCGTCAAGCTTGCCTCCGCTCACCCTTGCCACTCGCTCAGCGATATCACGCTCGGTCACCTGCTTCGGTTGTGTCAAGTATAAAGATGTGAAAAAATTGGCGGCCGATCCACGAAGTGAATGCTGATGATGGAGCGAAGCTCCTTGGACGATTACAGCTGCTGCTCGAGCTTTCGCTTCGGGGTCTTGCTGCCGTTGCCGGCGTGCTGCTGCTTCTCGTGCTCGTAGCTCAGGGTTAGCTTCGCGGCGTTGCCGTTGGGCTGCCGCGTCTCGTTCTCGAAGTGTAGGATCAGTGTCACGGCGTTTGCGCTTACGTTCGCGCTCCTCCATACTGCAGTGCGAAGTGTAGCGAGACTAGCGACAGCGGCGCGTCGCCGGCGCAACACCTGCGCGCGGTCGGTATGCGCGCTGCGTGCGCTTCGCGAACGGTTCTGCGCATGACGTCGTGCGCTTGCTCGGACGGAGAGGGGTTTCGGAGCGTCGGGATGCGCGCTGCGTGCGCGACGGGGAGCTACGATGGCGACAACGGACATCGTGAGAGCCTAAAGCCCCAACCACAGGCATGCGTCGGCACGCTTCAGCGCGCGCCGACAAGCGAGCGCGTCGCTTCGCGTCGGCTGGAGGAAAAGGGCGCGCAACCACAGGATACTAGCTCTGACGCGTGCCGGCGCTCGCTCCTCGGCTGCGGTGCACTGTTGCTTGACCATTTTGTCTTCAACCGTCCAAGTGCGGCCTAAAACAGCCTTCTGTAAACTGAGCTTGAAACAATAAGTTAGTGATCTGTATGCTATTTTAGATGTAAAAAAAACACGTTTGATTAATGAATGTACGCCTGCCGCAACGGTTTCCTTGAAGTAACATAACTGCACAAGCTATCGACATCAGTGATTGCGTTCGCGTTGTCTGCAAGATCACTTTGCAAACACCTGCACGAGCATGGCATGTCACATCAATAGCTCTCGTACGATCTCATTTTTTTGTAGTTCATTGCACAGCCAACTACGTAAGAATTACCTAAGAACTACGTAGGAACTACGCAAAGTATCAGTGAAAAATCTGTATTATAAATATAATTATGCGTGTTGGTGCATGAATGAAACGCGTAAGTGGGTTCTGAGAAAATCAGCAAAAAAAAAAGATTTAATTGAAACACTTGTGGCGCTCACAAAGAGACATTTAGAGCAGCCAAAATTTACCAGTTTCGTGGCTTTTCTCCCGATTCTTGTTTCTGTCTAATCTTTCCCATGGAACATTTAATTTTTCTAGGTTGTTTTGAAGCATCAACACCGCATCGGGAGGCCTTGAAGCACTTATTCGTACTCTTGAAACACTTATTCAAATGTATGGGGCAGCTCATTTGCATCATATGAAAAATATTATGTAAACAGGTTATTTTTAAAATTTATACACTTCAAGTCGCCACAAAAAAATACCAGTTTGTTTATTGTTTTCAGCCTACAATGATGTTTTGATTGAGAAAGACATTCAATTGTTCTGTGAGGCATGTAACAATTGCTGTGCCATATTATTTTAGTGCACAACACTGGACATGGCAGCCAACCATTATTAAACCCCAGAAGAAATTAATGGCACAATGCATATGATCAAGCAAACAGTGTTTTATTACACTTAATTGATGCTTTAAAAACTGTCAGACTATAATAATATTGCACACAAGCTACTGAATTAAACTAATATACTAGTACATATTTAAAGATCAATTTCATATTACAATAACAATAACAAATCAATCAAATGTTTATTATAGGGCCTAGAAACAGCTAGAGGGCCTCTGACTGGTGCACTTAAAAAGCAATATGCGAGACAAAATGTACAGAGAACACAAATGTGGAAGACAAAACAATGCGAGATAGAGAAACATACAAGGAAAAAGAAAACAAGGAAGCGTAAACTGCAGTTAATCATACATGATTATCTACATATATACAATACAAAGGAAATGAACTCTGAAATATGTCAATGCAGGCGCAATTCTTATGTTTTTTGGAGTCGAGCCATATATAGGACAGTCTTTATTGGAACAAGGCCAGGCAGAGAATGCGGAATGTTAACCGGTATACTGTTGCCGCACGAAAAATTGCGCAGCTTTGGGAAAGTATAATGCCATGGACCACCTTATACAGGAACGAAAAGGCATGATTTAATAAGTCTTGATGAGTGACTAACAACTTCATTAATCGAAGGGAGTTAAGGGAGTCTAGAGGTGTGAGTTGAGGTACATTTGAGAGTGCTGGACTATGGTCGCGAGAATGGCAAAAGTGGTGCTTGAAGACAGATATCCATTTATTCTGGATGCATTCAGTGAGGTCGGAATTAGATTTGTATGTTGTACCTCAATCTACAGAGACCTAGTAGTGGAAGGCACACAGCAGCATACGATTTCAGAAACAGAATAGGTGAGTGGTCATCATGCAATATACGACATACAATTGCAAGAGCGTGAAGGGCACGTTGTGCATATTTAATGTGTGAACAGAAGCTTAGTGTTTTGTCGAAGTACACACCAAGATCTTTGATTTCATCGACCCTGGGCAGTGGAGCATCCCGAAGGGCGTATGAAAATTGTACATGGTGTGTGTTGCGCGTGTAACTTAATACCATAGTTCTAGAAGCATTTAAGAGTACATACCATTGTTTCTGCACCAGCTTGAGAGTGAGAAAATGTCTTTTTGGAGGTCAATGCAGTCGTGAACACTGTTGACAGTCATAAATATCCTTAAGTCATCTGCATACAAAGCCATGCTGTCCATCTATTAAAATGTTCTTAGCACTAACAGAAAGCAGGGAATGCAATACCGAGTCAAACACGTTTGACTCAATGCAGCAGATAGATATAGGCTGGTAGTTATTAACTGCACTCGCAGCACCCGATTTGTGCACGGGCAATATCCATGCTACCTACCCAAGTGCTAAAAAATATGCTAGACTTTAGGGAACTATGGAAGATGCTTGGGACAACAGGGACGCTTCTATACGTCTTAAGCAATGTGGGAGGAATACCATCAACACCACAAGAAAGGGAAGGTTTGAGGCACTTCATACACTTGAAAACAAGGTCTTCATTGACTGATAGCATAAACACTGTGCCAGGCTGAGAAGGAAGGTTACTTGAAGCATCCTTTACACAATAGACACAACAGAAATGTTCTGCAAAGGCATCACCAGTGTTCAAGACATCATCACCATTTTCATCAAGAAGACACCTCTTTGGCGCCCTCTTTAGAAGAATGACAGCGCACGAAGCTCCAAAATATTTTGAATGATGTGTCATGCTGGCTTCAACGCCATCAATGTGGTAGTAGGGATAATAATAATAATAATAATAATAATAATAATAATAATAATAATAATAATAATAATAATAATAGTAATAATAGTAATAATAGTAATAATAGTAATAATCTTAGCAGTACCATGGCATTCTAGACAGCTCGCAAGGCTAAAAAAGTAAGGATCATGCCTGTACGCTAGAGCGTCTGATAGTCAGCCATCTAGAGCAGGAATTTGCTCTAGATGACGCGCTCGCTCGCTCGCTCTCACAACACACGCACACGCACAGGTGCAAGCGTGCGCTTGCTTGCAGAGCACGTCACACGCACATACAGGGCAACAACTGGGAAGTCGACGATGCACAATGCTCAGGAGTGCCGGTTCACTACGGTCACAAGGAACGGGAGTCCTAATGGAGAGAAAGCTCTGTATAAGAATGGAGTTGCGGCGTTGGACCGTACAGGTGTGATGGGGCTCAGGCTGTCCTGATGTTCAGACGGACAGAAGAAGAAATATAAGTGTTTCCAGAGAGCCACACAGCGCCCTGCAGAATAGATGGACAAGTGCAATGTTGCGCTGGTATTGCAGGGTGCGCCACTTAAGGGCTTTGAGGTGATCCTTGTAGGCTGGCATGAGCTTGCGACGACTGAAAACATGGGAGTAGAGGGTGCGCGTTGCCCGGCGCTGAACAAGCTCAAGTTTGTCAGTGAGATGAGTTCGGTAAGTGTACTAAACTGATGAGCAGTACTCAAACTGTGGTGGTACGAGAGAAGTGTAGAGTGCTCTGAAAACCTCAGGTCCCCAGGGAAGGGAGACACAGGTCACAAATCCCAGAATGCGACGAGCCTAGTGACTTGTGCGGAAAAGTCGAGAGAAGGGCTGAATGTTACACCCAGGGTGGGAAGGGCCCGAACGGTCTTCATGGGGGTGCCACCGAGGAAGTAGGTTGGGTGCACAGAGATTGTGGTGTGGCTGATATGCATGGCAGCACTTATTTCAGTGCTAACACAAAGTTTGTTATTGTAGGCCCAGTCGTCCACCTTTACAAAATGTATTTATTTCAAGCGCATATATGCGCTGCGTATTGGCATAATGTTGCAGTGCAAGTGTTAGCTAGTTAATTAAACACATTCTGCAAAGATGCATTAGGAACTTGGTTTTGAGTTAATCTTTTTCCCGACTACAGTTTATAGTATCACAGCGAGATGCATTTTAGTGCAAGCACAAGAGATTTGGGCAGCTTAAGCATACCGACTGCGCAAAGCACTGATGACACCTTTACCCCTTCCCTGCAATGCATGCACTCACACCATCTGCTCTTTCCATAAACAAAAAAAAAAAGTATCAAAAGGCAATTACAGTTTCACTGACTCAGTAGGTGCTGCTTGTCAAGCAGGCATCGAAGCAATCCTGGTATACGCAGCAGCATGCATAAGTCTTGTATGACGCAGGTCCTCGGAGGCTATGCATTGCACACTGTCACATAGTGCAAACAGATTTTTCTTTCCAAGTGCTCAACTACAAGAACACAAAGACTCAAACATGACAGTGCTGTATCACGTTTCGTTCAGTGTGTCAGCGTTCTTGAGCGCTGCACGAGCGATTTATCCCCAACTAGCCCATAAGACACCTGCACTTGAAAGAAGTGAGTGAAGGAGTACTGTGAACTTGTACTGAACTAGATTTCACATGCCGAATCGAAGAGTGCACTTTCAGCTAAACCGATGGCATGGCTGAGGATGTACGCGTATTTCCCATTGTTCGGCTACTAGCGTCTTTCGCTTTCGCAAGTTATTTTTGCCGCTGGAAACAGCGCAGAGCTCGCCCGTTAAACCCGAGTCCCGAGACCACATAATTCACACACGAAACACGCCGCGGTTCACCACCTGAAGTTACACACGGTTCATTTACACCACACCACACACAGCACGAAGTCAGGAGAGCCATATTTCAAATCACAGCAGCGCAAAACGTAACTGAAATTTCATTTCCTTCGGCAGAGTTTCTCAGCTGGGTTCGTTCACCGCCGATCGAACTCGACGGACGCGCTAGGCCTACGCGTAATGTAACAACATCGGCGGTAGACGAGTGCTGATTATCCAGACTTCGCACTTCGAAAGCAAGTTTCCATTCCTTTCGAGCACAAGAAAATATACATACAACAAGCACAGGCGTTGCCGCGATCGTCTGCAATCGTGATTCGGTTGGATGTTTTAGCAGACGATCGCACTGAGATCGGCGGAATCCAGCGGGCCGGCAGGTTGAGTTCTGCGGCGTCGTTCGAACGCGGCACGAATTCTCGTCGCGCTTCCACCACCCACGGTCGTGGGTCGTGTCGGCCTAGTATCACAACACTGTCTTTAAGAAACACTGTCGCGCGCGTCGTAGTAGTATGTGGTTATTGGGGGGAAATGAAGATATAAGCGCAGTGCCGTAACTGTCTCTCTCTAGGACACCTCAACAGCACTGCACGGGGAAAGGGGAGGAGGGGTATGAAAGAGATGATAGAGACAAGGGGTGAGGTAGGAAGACGACGGCCGGCAGCAGGAGAGAAAAAAAAGGCAAGTGATGAAGAGGCGGATGCGGGGCTTAGAGCCGCGCTCTGAGATTTGTGTCACTGCAAAAGTCTAACAGTGCCGAAAGGACCCGTTTGACCAGGGAGCTGTGGGCATCCGGGAAAAGTAGGTCCTTGAGCGATTTGGCCGGGAGACCGTATCGGCGATAGGAGTCCGTGAGCACCGCTCTCTCAACACCGAAAGCAGGGCAGTGTAGAAGGAAATGCTCCAGCGTTTCTATGTCGGCACAGTTGGCACACACCCCACTGCCGATTCCCCTGAGTCTATGAGTTCGCGCAGCAGCTCGGTTGGACCCGATGCGCAAACGAAGGAGAAAGTGCACCATCAGCGCCTCTGTTTTCGCAGTAGACAGCTGTAGCCCGATGCTGGCGAGGTACTCGTCCACTGCGTCAACTGCCGTCTGGATCGATGCCCGCACAAGGTAGCCGACTTCCGTGGGACCGCACGCAAAGATAGCGATGTCGTCCGCGTAGATGGCCGAACGGACCTCGCGCGACGTTGTCCTCGGGATGAAGTCGGGGAGCCGCGAAAGGGCCAAATTGAATAAAAAGGGGCTCAAAACATTGCCCTGCGGGACACCCGAAAACACGCCGCGAGGATCACTCAACGCCCCGCCGACCCTCAGCCGGAGCGTGCGGTCAGTCAGGAAAGCACGGATGTACTGCAGGAGCCGGCCGGTGACACCCAGCTCGTGGAGGCACCCGATGATGGTGGCATGGGGGAGACCGTCGAAGGCGCTCTGCACGTCGAGCAGGATGAGATAGCCGGCCTCGTGGCGGCTCAACGACTCCTCGAGCGTGGCCACGACCTCAGAGCGAGTCAGCTGTTGATCGCAGCCGTCGGAAGCCACTCTGCTCGGGAGCGAAGGTGTCGAGGGCCGTGGCAATCCATTCAAGGCGGCGCAGTGCCATGGCTTCCAACGTTTTGCCGGCGACCGACGTCAGCGAGACGGGGCGGTACGAGCCAATGCACCCGGCAGGCTTCCCGCTTTTGAGCAGAGGGACGACGATGGCCTCTCTCCACGAAGCAGGCACGCAGCCGGTGCGCCAGACGTGGTTGAACTCCTGCAGGAGTGAAGGTAGCTGTGCCGCATCGACGTTCCGAAGGGTCTGGAACGTCAGCCCGTCGGCACCCGGTGCAGAACGCCGCCTTCGAGTGTCCAGCACCATCCGGAATTCACTCAGCGTGAAGTCTGCCGTGCACAAAGCCTCAATTTCTTCCACAATGGCGCGCGTGGGGAAATAGCGGAAGGGCGCCAAGAGTTCTGCTTCGTGCGTCCGAAGCATTTGGACGATCGTTGGTGTCGGCTACAGTGTACTAGAATAGGGAACTCTTCTAGTACACTGTAGTGTCGGCGCCTTCGCATCGGCGGCCATCATCAGGCGTAGCAGCCAGAGGCTTCGCGGACTCTGATTGGTGGACGCCGGCGACGGTTTGCAGCCTCTGATTGGTGAACGCCGGCGTCGCGTCGGCTCGCGCCGCCGGTTTTCTAGCATCGGCAGCTGGCGAAATCTCCGCGCGCCGGCACGCGTCACCCCGTTCGCGACTGATGCTTCTGACGCATTGGCGCGTGCCGGCGCGTGGCGAAGCGTGCCTGTGGTTGGGGCTTAAGGAGCTTCGCTCCTAAAATAAGAGAAGCTTGATGAGGCGTGCAAGGAACGGAAGACGCAGGACACCAGGCCCACCAAGCATTAAGGCCAAACTTCACGTACGCGTACCGGCGCGTGAACGCTGGCGCCCACGCGCCTTGCGTTTGCCAGGCATCGCGAGTAATGACGGTTTGAACCTACAAGACGCGCGCCAGCGCGCGCCCACTTGACCACTTGGCTCACATTTTCGCCTTGGTAGACATCATTTCGTATTTTTGACATGGTTTCCATTATCATTTCCAATCCATTAGCAGCCGTCCTGTTGACGCTATGCGGACGCGTCTCGTTAGGCCTATGTTCGCCGGAATGGCAGAACGATCTCGGAAATTGGGCACGCTATGCGCTCATAACCAACGTTTCAGGAGAGTGTAGAGAAAGTGAAAGTTAATTTAATAGTCACTGGCGATGAATGCGAGTGAGAACGTAGCCATCGCGAGAATTCACGCTGAAGCGGGAGCCATGAGTGCCGCCAGGTTGGACAACGTTATTTCTTAGCGTGCGTAAATATCAGACAATGCCTCCTTCTAAAGGAGGCATTGATTGCGTTGTGCAAAGTGAAGTGCGCGTCCTGCGCCGAGTCGCGCGAAAGGAGCGTATTCCTGAATGCACTCTATATATTTTCACGCTGGCAACACATAAATGGGCCGACTACGCCGAGCGCGCCCAGGCCACGCCGTCCGCTGCCATGCTGGTAGCATGTTTACGTTTATCCCGCGGCACCTGCCCGCGGGCATCTTTCCCGGCGTTCAATTTTGCAAATTTCGGGCAGCTTCGGGTTGTCTTGGGATCCCAGACCACGTGACTTCCTACCAGAACTGGAACTAGCTGGATGCCAGTGGGCTGCCAGAACTCCGAAAATCGAAGAAGCCCATTGGTTTGTTTGTGAATTATTTCCAGTTGGATATCCGGCAACCGCCAGTGGTGGAAGAGGCGCTGCCCTCGCGTATCATGATACGCGTATACGCTGATACGCGATTGTTCATTTTCTGTTTAATCACTCGCGAGTGTGCTCAGTTGCGATAGATTTCTTCTTGCTGCGCATAAGGGAGCTTGGAACGTACATGTTCTGTACTTTGTAATAGCTTGTAGCCTAATGCGTATTATCGCTAGTCATTCGCTTACTTTGTAGACCGTAACGAAACGTTCAGCTGCGAACATTAGTGTGCTACCGTTGTAGTCGCCGTCACCCCGTGCTTGAGCGCATTCATTCAAGAATGCGTCCACTCATTGTCCATTCAAGAATGGATGGTAGAGTGGGCCTAAGCATAGAGAAAGAAATTCAACAAGAGGGGACATTCGGCAAAAACTAGCAACAGGAAACACGTCACGCTATAGTATTGATGCCGAACGTTAGCTGCCGCGAGCATCGAAAAAAAAGAAAGTGAAATTATTTATTTTATTTTTGTAATTCAAAATACCCCTAAAGGCCCTCGCGCAGGAGGCCATTGCATTGTTCAATACAACAAAAAATGTTATACAGTGGGATAAGTCAAACGTGGAAAGAACAACGCATGAGCGAACATAAATATCACAAAATAATATTAGTTCCAAATAACACAAAGATAGACATGGAAGAAGCAACAACAAAGAAAGAACAATGTGTCAGAAGTTATACAATAAAAATAGCGAAAGTTTTATTTTCATTTCACAACTTCCGTCATTATTAGTTCATGAAATCTAACAGAATCAATGACGGTGGCTCTGTGTGATGGCAGTGCGTTCCAGTCAACGATTGTACGTGGAATGAATGATTGTGAATAGTTCAAGGTATGACATGCAAAACGCTTCACTTTGAAAGGATGGTCACGTCTGGGAAGGATGGCAACTGGTGAAGAAAAGAAGTCGTCATGAAGCAATGGGTGATGATAAAGTTTGTGAAACAATGATAACCGTGAAGCTGTGCGTCGTTGAAACAAGTCTGGCAGTTCTGCACGAATTTTCAAGTCTGAAAAGATGAAGCGAACTGCACGGTTTCGAAGTGATTCGATGTTGTTGATTAAGCAAGCTTGGTAAGGGTCCCAAATGGCACATGCATACCCGATTTTAGGCCGTATTATGGTGATGTAAGCAAGTTCACATAGGTGCTATGGAGCATGCTTCAAGTTATGTTTTAAGAGACCTAGTGAGCGGTTAGCAGATGCGAGTATGACGTTGATGTGATGATTCCAGGATAAGTCTGAAATAAGGTAAACACCAAGGTATTTGTAAGTAGTAGTAAGTTCAACTGCAGTATTAATTAAAGAGTACGAGGTGGAAATGCGATTAGGGCGTTTAGTGAAGGACATAAGCTTAGTTTTAGAACTATTAAGGCACATTAACCATTTAGAGCACCAAGAGGTTACGCAGTCCAGGTCAGCCTGGAGTGCCCGTTTGTCATCTTTACACGAAATTTTGCGATAGATCACGCAATCGTCCGCGAAGAGCCTGATTTGGCATGAAACTGTGTTAGGCAAATCATTAATAAAAATTAAAAAAGCAACGGGCCCAGGACGCTGCCCTGAGGAATGCCTGAGTACAAATTTCCCAAGGTATGAGGAACTGTTATTGACTGATGTGAATTGGACTCTCCTTGAAAGGAAATCTTTAATCTTCTTCTTTCTGGGGTTTTATGTGCCAAAACCAGTTCTGATTATGAGGCACGCCGTAGTGGAGGGCTCCGGATTAATTTTGACCACCTGGGGTTCTTTAACGTGCACTACAACGCAAGCACACGGGCGTTTTTGCATTTCGCCTCCATCTAAATGCGGCCGCCGCGGCCGGGATTCGATCCCGCGATCTCGAAATCTTTAATCCATGCGAGTACAAGCGGATGAATATTAACCTGTGTTAATTTGATTAGCAACCTGTGATGAGGCACACGGTCAAAGACTTTGGAAAAATAAAGAAATATTGCGCCAGTTTGTATGCCAGCGTCAACGGAAGAATGTAAATCATGAACGAACCCGGCAAGTTGAATGTCGCACGAGTAGCCCTTCCGAAAGCCCTGTTGGTATTTGAAAATGATGTTATGCTCTTCCAGATAGTTAATTACCTGCGAGTGAATTACATTTTCGAGAAGTTTGCATATGGTCCTAGTTAATGATATTGGTCTATAATTAGGTGGGGATGAACGATCTCCAGATTTAAAGATGGGTGTTATTTTAGCGATTCGCCAGTCTTCAGGGATTACACCAGACTGCAGTCTGGTGTAATCCAGACTGAGCACTGTGCAGAGCGCTGAGTAAAGAGAGCAGATAAGATGCGATGAATGCCGTGAGCAACATTTTTTAGTCTCTTGCTATTGAATCCAAGGTGATCAGATGCTGAAGTCGTTTTAAGTTTTCTGAGTAAGGAAAAGATACCGGCTTCGTCAATAACTATTTCAGGCATTGAGTTAACGGAAAAAGCTATTACAGCTGACGATGACGCAACGTCCTCTCGAGTAAACACTGACAAAAAGAAATTATTTAGGACCTGCGCGCATTCGTCCTCGGGAATCACGTCACCGGCAGCATTTGAAAGGGTGATGTCGGGATGATTACAAGCGTTTATTGTGCGCCAAAACTTTCTTGGGTTGTTGGTTAACATCGATGGCAGATCGTGAGTGAAAAAAGTTACGGCGGGTTGATTTTAGCAGCGATTGCTACTGACTGTCACAAAATTTGTACCGGGACCAGGAAGCCGATTCTTTGTTTATCAGCTTGCCTGTAAAGGCGTTTCTTTTTGTTATTAAGTCGCCGAAGCTGATTATTGAACCAGGGAACTGTGTTAGTACATGGAATTGTTATGACGGATACAAATTTGCGTATGAGTTCGGCAAATTTAGTTTTAAACAAACTCCAATTTTCATCTACTGATCGGGTTTCATGATCGTCGAGAAACACTCCTGCGAAAGTAGACAATTCCTCGTTGATACGATCGTAGTTAGCTCTGCCGCAACACCTAATTTGCTTTTTAGTAACGCTTTTTGAAATGGGTGAAAAGTCCAGGTTTCCTGTGATAATGGCGTGATCGGAAAGACCATCATGATGTACAATATCTGAACAAATAATGGGATGGTTTGTTAAAATTAGGTCAAGGATGTTAGCCGGAGGTTGAAGAACGTCGTGTAGGCAGACTGATTAATTGAAACAATGAGAAATCAAGGCAGGTGTCCAGGAAAGCACGAGGCTCCGATTCCAAGGCAGCTTCAGATAAGGTAGACCAATCGATAGTGGGAAAATTAAAATCACCAAATATGACTAGCGTTGGATTAGAAAATTTCGATGATATCTCGACTGGCGGATGTTAACAGACATTGTTTTATTTTTTTTTTAATTCTTAACTAAACTTAACTAAATAAGTTAATTCTTAACTTATTTTTTTTAATTCTTTAACTAAAACGTTTTGCGCATAAATGAACTTAAACCTTGCGAGTTATTTTTCTTGCGTTACCTAGCGACAGGCCAATGACGCGCCAAATGCATGCGTCATCCGCCAGACACTCGACCAAAGCGAGCGAGGACGGCTGCGCGCGCGTTTGAGCGCTCGTCCGCGGCGACCCGTCTGCGCTTGGTGTGTGTGTTCTTCTCTCCCGTCCATGTCTTTTTGTTGCGCAATAATACTTTAGTAATGCATTACCAATTTGCCCGGAATGCTGCTTGTCTGTCTCCCCCCCCCCCCCCCCTGTTTTTTTTTGAAATTGTGGGATCGCAGACGCATCCCGATATCTTTGAAGCGGCCGCGTGGTTATCATGCGATGATCACGTGGGTGGCGGGGAGAGAGCACGCTCCCGCTGCTCTTGGCGCCTGGCCGCGAGACCGCATCCGAGGCACCCCGTTACCCCGTTTCTTGGAACCGGGGATACTCCCTCTCCGTCGCTCGGGGAGAAGCGCTATACCCCCGAGGCATTTTTGTCTTTCGGCTGACGAGCTTGCGACTGGCCGCATCTCAATTCAGCCGCGGAGACCGCCGCACGCCGTCCTCCTGCAACGCCCGGCCTTTGTGAGCGACTGACCGCCCCAGGGCCCGAGCGCGGATCCAGGCTAGGTGAGCTGAACCCTTATCAGCCTCTTGCGTATTTCCACTATTGTGTGGTTTTGTCACCTCAATCGTGCGGAAGGCTCCGCCGCTGTGGTTTTCGTTTTTGTGTATCTGTTGTTGTTGCTCTGTTGGTGTGTGAAACTCAAGGAGAATAAACACCTTAAGTCAAAGACTCGCACTGTCCCCCTGGTCTGAACCCGCCGGGGTCGCAACTCACTGCGAACCGCGGGTTAGGGGTCACAGCTCTCACTATTGGGGCTGCTGCGAAAGTGCTTGCGAGCGACTGCCGCTCCGCCAGCGCGGTGCGATCCAGAGAAGGGTCAGGTGCGCACGAGCGAACTTGAGTAATACCTCTATAAAATGTAGCCTGGTTTCTTGGGCTCCCGGCGTATTCTTGCGTTCCTTCTGCACTGGGACAAGACACTAGTGGACTACGGTAAAGTGAGAAACTTAGTTTCAAAGTCTACGAAGCAATTAGGCTTACGGCACTGGACCGAGACTTAAGACGCAGTTAGCGAAAAACAGCTCGGCCATCCTAGCGCAGTTAAATTGAGTTAATTTATCGTGCTGGGACATGTTTCCGACACCTCCTAGGGGATTATTGTAACTTATTTCGGTTCTGTTGAGGCACACTGGCCGCACAAGGCGCTGTGACGCAGTTAGCTAGAACCAACTCGGCCGTGGTGCGTAGTCTAGTGCATCTTGCTAGGAGAAGTTTGTGCCGCTTTCTCTGACGCTAGGCATTACTGATAAGTAATTTCGTTACTTTTTGGGGTACTTTTGAGGCACGCTGGCCGCACAGCGCGCTGTGACGCAGTTAGCGATAAGCAGCTCGGCCGTGGTGACAAAGTTGCTTTGGCGTGTAATGAATCTTAGAGGGAGAAGTTCGTGGCGTTTTTTTGTGGCCCTGAAACAACATATACCCTTATTCGGCACTGACGCCTGTCGAAAACGCGATGGGCGATTGCCAAGAGTGATAACATGGGAGTGTGTTGCTGGCGCCGACAGAACGCGCAAAAGATAACGCCGAAGAACATATCAGAAACTTGTAATTCGAAAATTCCGTCGTCTTAAGAACTGAAAACAGGCTTTGCACCCACGCATTTGTCTTGAGTGCGAGTAGAAGGCATTCTGCGAACGTCTAGCGCGGTCCGGCTGGGAGCCTCTGTTGCGTCCGTCTCTGTGTATGTAGCGTACCGTCGCGTCGCCCGAGGCCATGTTTAGGAAACGCGAAGTCGCCCGTGTAGTTGTACTGCTAAAGTGCAGGAAATAATGCCCGGAAATGGGGGAATGCTTGGAAATCAGATGTTCTCATATTTTATGGTATTGTTTGTGATGAGTCGGGTATTTTCTAGGCCATCTATGTAAAAGCGAATTGCTTTTGTTCGTAATGCCGCCCATTCACCGCTTTCGCACGTTTTGCCTCTACATGCAGTATTCCTATGTCTAAATACCAAATTGACACATGACTGTAATATGCTGTTACATGCTTGCAAATGTAACATGCTTGTAATTTACTTTTTTTTTCAGCTGATGCCGTCGGGTGGAACTTCATACGGGAACTACTGTTTGCCTGGGGTCACAACGTCGGATTAACGCACAAAAAGCGTGGAACGAGCTTTTATATAGAGCAAAATAAATATTTCCTCATTTAACAAGGGATCTTGCGTGTACTTTGTGAAATTGCACGTGGCACAGATTCGATGGGATTTGACAAGATCGTTCGCAATCATTTTTACCAAATAACAAAGATTCCGCACGAAGACCGTGAGCGGTCGAGCAAAAAAAAAAGGGGGGGGAGGGGGTATAGCCGACGTGCTAGTTAGCGTTCAACATGCGCACGCCCAAAACCGCAAACGGAAGTGATTGATGCCGACCGCTTGGCGCGCTGCAGTCAATTCGGCCGCTGGGCTCTGTGGGAGTGTCCGCTCTTGTTGAAATGCCTTTCTCTATGGCCTAAGTTTGAGGGAGAGTTGAGGTTGATGGGCGCAGACAACGTGCTACAAAGGAAAAGCATACCGCGAACGTATATTGTCACGTAGTAGTGACGGTGAAGAAAACAGCCGCAAAACTGTGAATGACGAAACGGACTTTTTATTGGGAGAACCTGTGCCCACAAAAGCAAGTTGCACTCGAAGCACAACGATAGCGGCGAACACAGTCGGCGATACGCGTCGGCTTTTATACATGCGTCATCGAAGATTCCAGATTAATCCCTGGTGTCCGCGTGTCTTCCAGAAAGCACTAGACAATTCGCGTCGCTCATACAATCAGATAACATAAGCGTCCGTGCTTCTGCCTTCCTCTACGTCACGTGATCTATAGTAAATATCGGTAGTTTAAGCAGACTCTATACATATATATCAAAGACATGGGACCGTCCCCCGTCCCCCTCGCGTGTGCGTGTGCTTGTGAAGAAATTAAGTAAAAAGTAAGCTCAGTAAATACAGTAAGTACGACAGGTACAGTGGGCGTTTGGAGCAACGGTCTCTCATCGCGCCACTGAATGGACCAGTCTTCGAAAACACATCATTGAGACGACCCGTGCGATCGGAGAAGACATCATTAATTGCTAATTTCCGTTAAGCGTAGATGGCGTCGTCCTCGTCGGGGCGAAGTGCGTTTCACAAGTCAAGGACGGCTATACGCGTGAAAATGCACGTGTGACCAGGCTATACCTACTCCCATAGCAATAGCTTGTTCGCTGCGTCTTTGCGCTAGAAAACTTAAATACGCGCAAAAACGGGTAAGGCTTTTTTTTTTCGAAGCTTTCGTCACCCTGCTCCCTCATACGAGAGGGTTGCATTTACTGCGGCAAGTGCATGGGCCGCTGTGTCTTCCGCTGTGTGCGAGCGTGCAGCCGTCATTTGCCTTTACGTCAACAGATTCAGAATTGTACAGAATATTTCACCGCACAGCATAGATATAGCATGTGTACGCATTTTAAGTAGTGCGTGCAACTCATTTCTGCTTCACTTACGCCAGTGCAAGCAGGAAGCAGCCTTGTACCTCACAGAATCTCGACTGATTAGTGTACTAGTGATGCAGGAATGAACTCCGGTATTGTTCAGTGCATAGTGCACATAATTAATTTCTCACGACGCGTGAACTCCGACAAGAACTGTCAGCGCCTGCAACAACAGCAGTAATTCATGCATGCTTGTCGGCTGTCTGTTTCGTGCATTCTGTTGCGAGTCGGTGGAATATCACTGCTGTCACCAACCCCTTCGTGTGTACATTGCTGGTTTGGGATTCCACAACAAAACAGCAACTACCAGCCTTCCGTAATTGCTGGTTTGGGATTCAGCAACACAACAGTAATTACCCGCCTTCCGTAGGGGCGCAATCGCAAACAAGAGACGTTTATCGCGCAGACTACACACTTGAAGCTAAACATTTCGACAGAATTACCTGTCTGGTTGGGAAAATTGATTAAGACTTAGAGATTGACTCCAACCAAATAAGGAAATTTACTAGCCCGACGTTTCGGAACCAATTCGGCTCCTTCTTCAGGGGGTATTCTTCGGAGGTCCTTTTAAAAGCGGCACACCGCCACCTCCGAAGAATACCCCCTGAAGAAGGAGCCGAATTGGTTCCGAAACGTCGGGCTAGTAAATTTCCTTATTTGGTTGGAGTCAATCTCTAAGTCTTGGACTATACGTTCGCACTTGGGAAGCGGCAAGCTGGCGGAAAGGCCAAAGCGGCCGGAAAAAATTTTCCGCGCCTATCCAAGTTGTTCACATTTGTTTTGCTACCGCCGCGGCCGCCGCTGCCGTTTTCGTCCAGATCCATCTCGTCTGCGTACGTTTGTCGGCGTGGTGGCGCTCATTATCGCATTATTTCGAGTGGTATGTTCATTCTTTGACCCACGTACCGCCATCGAAAGTGATCATTTTACGCAACTTCGCGTGTCATCTGCGACCTTCGGGTAAATTCCTCGTTGGCGTTCCGTAATTCTCCTCACACGGGCGCGGTAGCGATGAGTCACAGATTGGTGCCTAGGCGTGATAATATTTCTTTAATAGCTTTTATTTACAAGTTGTAATAACATTTCATCATTTCGTATTGTCGGCGCCTCCAGGACACCAAAGGGGCAACGGGAACACCACAGCTAAAACCCGGGCTGGCCCTTGTGTTGGGGCTCGCCAAAGCCTGCGTGTCCTACGTGAGACCTACGCTGCCAATCTATCGTCGCGACGAGAAAAGCACCCCGCGACTTCTGCAACATACCGTACACGTGCGAGGAGAATTATGGAGCGCCAACGAGGAATATGCCTAACTATTGTCTGCCGTGGAAGTGGAAGAAGAAATGGCTTTTATACTTCTACCTACTTGTTTTCTAGAAATGGACAATGAATAAACGGAAGACGCGGACACCTCGGAAACGGCGCTGGTAGGTTCGCCTGGCTTTGCAAAAGCGCGAGAAGTTGGGTCACGCCAAGGCTTCGTTGCCGCACCTCCGGTCGCGCGACGTTGAATACTATCGCGAGTATTCCTGACAGTACGTTTTAGTGCCACTCTTGTCGTAGAGCAAGGGCTGGTTCTTGATCGCGTCGATCACCATTACAGCCTACACTTTTGGTTCCATGTTCAATTTTACGACCGGTTGTTTACATGCTAGTGTAGCTTCCAGTGAAGCAGAACGACTTTCCGCCGCGTTTCCGCTTCGCCATGGCGAAAAAATCGACCCGAGACCGATTTGGCTCGCTGCGTGTTTTTCTGCCTATTTTGCCGCCTAGGCGGGTGGATTTTTGCAAGAATTTGCCGCTTCCGACAGCTTCGAGACCAAGTGTGAACATAGCCTAAGATCCTGCGCGAGCGCGGCCTAACCGGCACCTGAAGGGAAGCGGCGGAAATGTATACCGGAGATTTCGACCACCTAGGGTCTTTAACGTGCACCTAAATCTAAGTAAACGGGCCTCGCGCGTTTTCGCCATCATCTAAAATGCGGCTGCCGCATTTGTTGCTTCATTTGTTGCGCATTTGTTGCTTCAGAATGCGGCCGCCACATTCTCGCCCAAAACTTCACAGTGTCAAAGCCTTGACAAACACCGTGACAGTTTTTTCCATATGCAGGCATGATTCGCTGTAAATTACCAACCCAAACGGAAGCGCCCAGGAATGAAATTGTGATAGTAGCACCGGTTTCATGAATTACGTCAGCGCGAAGCGACGAAAACTAAGGGTGGGTAAGTAAGGGGGGGGGTTGCGGAAAAAATTTCGGGGGGGGGGGGGTTTGAATCCCGCCCCCCCTTTTCTATCAACGCACTCCCACTGATGTCCTGCCGGTCATATTGTAGTGTTGAGACGAGATATGGTTACGAAACCTTTATTTCGACAATATTGAACTGTAACATATACAAAATATTATTAAGCAGTTGGTTTCACTTTCTTGTGAAACGTCCGCAAAGAAAGGTGGTGGTGGTGAAAAACTTTTATGGCAGTCCCTGCGCAGCTGAGGCGTCAGTGACACAACGCGCGTACAAATAATTTTTCTTTCTAAACCAGCGAAAGATACGACAGATATGCCATCTTTAACAACGCAGAATATTTAAAAATATTGCCTCAACGTGACTCTGCTAGTATGGCAAATATAGTATACATACAGGGCTAACGCATGGGTGCACCTATTTACATGGCGAAAGCTATCATATGGCGTCTGCAACGTTCATGCAGAGGACGAAAAACGCCACCCAATACACAACGTAATGGCAACGCTTAAAAGCACGAGAATATACCGCAGATTAAAAATACGAGAAACAGCAAGTTACAATATCTAGTAATTATTGAAGATAAACGCTATGACATGCCATTTTTTTTTCTTCTGAGCATCCAAATAAGTTTATAATCTTACTTTCTGGCGCTTGATAGAAACATGTAATAGAAACAAGGGCTATAATTACTCTTTTAAGATAACACGCACCCATTATGTCATGCTCAACAAACATTATACAAACTAATGGATATGTTATGTGGTGGTAAAAATATGTTATGACTAGATTACTAAAAATGTGTAGCACGTGGGAGATATAGTACTTTCCACCAATCTTGCAAAGTCTAAAGCAAAAATCTATGCGATTTTGTCGCGAACTCTTCGATGACTGACTCAGAACTTGTTGACAAGGCAATCTGTTGCTCAACGAACGGTAAAAGCAGCCACCGAAGCCGGTCATGACTCATAGTTGATATCAGCTTTGTTTTCACAATGGCGAGCTTTGAAAACATCCGCTCGCATGTGCAGCTAGTGACAGGGACAACTGCAAAGCCTTTAAGGATTTAAAAGAAGTCCTTATGAACTAACGCTCTTAGGCCGTTTTGTTGCAGCCAGTCTAGCCATTCATTGCAGTCACCGAGCTTTATGTCCTCTGTGCTAACCTGTGCCTTCAGTAAGTGGAGCTCAGCCCGCAAGCTGTCAGACTCCACGTCAAAATACTTAGTGACAACGTCTATCTCCTCGTCATTGGCAGTGAGGCGCAGAATGTTCATTATCGCAGATATGAGAACGACGGTCTCCTGCGTGAATCTTGCCTCAATTCCTTCAACGAAAGCATCAAGCATGGGGTAAAAAGCGCTGACGCGAAGTTCTTCCTCCTTTGTTTCGTGAAAAAACTGACTGGCGAAGTTCACGTCTGCGCGTCTAGACACTTTCCTCTGTCTCACAGCAGGAATACTGATCCTGAGCATATCTCTGTGGCACCTTGAAACACCTTTGTAAATGTACTCTCGTCCAGCCTCATTTCCTTGAGAGCTTCTTGGAGATTTTTCACTCCCTGTAACTCAGCAAGAAGATTTATTTTTGGGTCCTGGAGCATGCGGCTAACCTTGAGCACAGGATGGGCCATTTCCATAAAGAATTTAAACTCGAAGCTTTCCAGTTGCGCGAGAAGTCCTTTTGCTTTTGCTCGCGTTTCCGAATGCTGCGTGTTTTCCACGATTTCCTCTACGGCGTCTACCAAGGTGCAGTAGTTATCCCGCACTGCTTTTATGGCTTCTGCCCGGCAAGCCCATTTGGTTGTGGACAAAGATTTTAGCTTCGTTAGACCTGTGCCTAACGCCGAAGATATATGCTCAAAAATTGCGTGACGCACTGAGCTAGATTCTATGAAGTTGTATGCTAGCTGCAAGGTGCCGAAGAAATCAAAAAAAATTTTGTTGTCGGCCCTTGACAAACAGACATCAACGAGAGCCAGATTCAAACAGTGAGCGTAACAATGGACGTACAATACTCTGTTGTTTTTCTCTTTGCATTTGGCTTGCACCCCTGAAATGTGCCCTGACATGGCAGCAGCGCCATCGAAGCAAACAGAGTTCACTGATGTCCACGTGATTTTGAGAACACCTGGAACTCGCTCCAGTGCCGAGAATATTGAGCTGCTGTCAACACTAAGTCGCTCTAGTGCGGTGAACACTTCTACGGGCCGGTTATTCTCCTCACTGAAGTACCTTATTACAACAGACAACTGCTCGTGGTGTCCACAGCCACTAGTCTCATCGCATATGAGAGACACAGTTTTGCCTTCCAGGCACGGTGAATTGAGGCACAGCATGCAGTGCCTCAATGAGATCGTTCTGTGTTCTATTGCTGGTGTACAAAGCATTTTTCGGTTCAGAATCAAGGTGAGCTTGCAAGACAGGATCATATTGCTTCAAGAGATTAACGATCTCTAGGAACAAACCTTTTTCTGTGCTTTCCTCGCTTTCGTTATGGCCTCTAAAGGGCCTGCCACTCTTCGCGAGTAGAATTACAACGTCAACAAAACGCTGTAAAAGTTCTCGGTTTCTTTTTCGTTTTTCTTCTCTCAAAACGACACGCGTCTCGTGATTCTCATCTAGCAGTTCACCTACAGATTTGCATTTTTTGTAAAAGTTCCAGCACAGGATGCATACCAGCGCGCGCAAAACTGTCGCGTTCCTTTCGCCGTTTGTTTCTGCGGGTAGCAATTCAAACGCGGCTGAATAGGACCACGCATAAGCCTGGTGCGCCTGTCAGTGTGAAGGTCGTCGCACGGCAACGGTCGCGAAGGGTCATCATCACTCGGTGCGCAGCTGAACGTGTTCGTAGTAGAGCGCTGTTCTTCGTCGCAACTGAGTTCAGTCTGGCAGTTGCCGTCTCCTTGGCAAGAATGTGATACTTGTAGTGGGATGTCCTCGAGGTGCTGATTTTCGGCCACCCGGTGGGATGGTTCACTGGCACTGGCAGTCTCACATTCATGAGGTTCTGAAAGCAATTTTGGTCCTTAGCTCAGGCTACGAATACTACCGATTTGGAGCCTATTCTGTAAATTTAAACGCAAGCATGAAAATGAACAGCCTACTTGTAGAAAGGAGGCAAGCTCGTAGCCTGTCTCCTTGCGCTTTCGCTTCAGCCAACTTGTTTCGTCGGGAGTGCCGAAAGTGACTTCCAGAAGGCTTGCTCGGTGCCACGGCATCGCTTTCTGCACAGAAAAATTTTAAAGCTGGATGAGCTACGGCAGCCGCGTACCCAGGATTTTTTTTTTGGGGGGGGGGGAGGGGGGAGGGAGAGAGGAGGGGGTCATATGGTAATTTTTCTAAGCGAATCAGAAGGGGATGTGTTCGTTTACAAGTAAAGACGTGAATAAAGCCAGAGAGAGAGAGAAAAAAAAACATTTATTATTGCGATAGCAATTATATGGACACTCAAAAGCAGATTTCTGCCGTCGGCGTCGCCGTCGCCGTCGCCGTCGCCGTCGCCGTCGCCGTGAGGTTCCGTATGACGTCATTTGGAGATGAAATCGTCGCCGCGCGCCGAACGCTGTATGTGCGAGTGAAAGGGCGCGAGGGGCGCGTCTTTCACGGGGAGTGAACGCACGGCGGAGAACAAACGCGCGTTCTGCGCCGTGCTCGCTTAAGGGCTGCAGAAGTAGGCGTCTCTTTTCTCCTTTACAATCACCATATATGTAGAGCAAACGCGCCTTCTTCGGACGCGCGAGAGGCCGTGGGGGAGGGGGAGGGAAGGGAGGCGACGTTTAGCTGCGGCACCAAGTGCCTATTTATATCAGAGGCTCCAGCAACAGTCACCAACGCCGCACGCATTTTGAGCTAACGCGGGCAAAACGCCGATGGCGTCGACAACAGTTCTGCGTGTTGTTGCTACCAAAGCCGCTCACCTTACTTCGTATGACATTGCTGTGTTGCTATCGCATTCATTGCTTCGCCCTTAGGGCGAAACTGTGACATTTTTTAGACCATCGAGATCGTTGATCGTGAGGACGAGTGGGTGGTGTCCTCATTCCAGGACTCCACTAAATAAAGCCAATAAAGAGGAGTAAACCTGGAACTAGACATGAAACAAAGTGTAACCCGCTGGTACGCCTGTTGGGGAAACGAGGAAACGCACTAAAGAAACTCCCGAAAAAATTAACTCACGAATCATGCTTCCAAAACAAGTATACAAGAGATAGAGAAAAGTAAATATTTCTATGAGCGTTTTATTCAGTCAGTCAATTCACTCATGTCTGGAAGAATTTCTGTCACTGATCCCGTTAAGGGGTTGCAATCGCCGGGCGCATTCCAAAGGCTGACGTATCTGCACCTCCCCCCCCCCCCCCCCCCCGGTACGCCCCACGAAAGCACGGAAAATTTTGAGGGGTGGTCCTTTTAGTGCGCCAGCGAACGCCGGTTGTGGACCAAAGACCGAGTCAGAGCCGAGAGTTGATAACACAAACAAAATATATTCACAGTTAAGACAGTACAAACAACAAAGCCATGCACACTCGGCTGGTAACAATCACAACTAATTCACATCGCAACTTACTCTATATCTCAGATAGTGTTTACAACCACGGGAACCAACAGCAAATCACGCTAGAAATATAATCACATGCCCTACAACCTATTCGAGAACACTTAGTCCTGAATATTCACAAAATGAGTCCAGTCCGCAACTCTTGTGAGTTACTCGAATGATTTTTTTCCAGGAAACACTCACGCAAACTCCAGCGCTGATCGCCGTTCCCTTCGTCGTCGGTCCCGAATGCCACTCTTCTAGGAGGCACTCTTCAAAGTAGTCGGAGCTCCCACGACGTCGTCACTCGATTCTTCCAGATCGACTGACACCAACCATCACCAAACACGTCTTCTTCGACCGACCGAACGACTCACACTTCAACGTAGTTCGCCATCTCCTCGGCTGACTTCAACGCGGCTTGCACCACATGGACTGGCTGACTGCTCCCCGCCGCTGCACCCTTTTATTGCGATAGCAATTATATGGACACTCAAAAGCAGATTTGTGCCGTCGCCGTCGCCGTGAGGTTCCGTATGACGTCAATGGAGATGAAATCGTCGCCGCGCGCCGAACGCTGTATGTGCGAGTGAAAGGGCGCGAGGGACGCGCGCTTTCACGGGGAGTGAACGCACGGCGGAGAACAAACGTGCGTTCTGCGCCGTGCTCCCTTAAGGGCTACAGAAGTAGGCGTCTCTTTCCTCCTTTAGAATCACCATATATGTAGAGCAAACGCGCCTTCTTCCGACGCGCTAGAGGCCGTGGGGGAGGGGGGGGAGGGGGAGGGAAGTGAGGCGACGTTTAGCTGCGGCACCAAGTGCCTATCAGAGGCTCCGGCAACAGTCACCAACGCCGCACGCATTTTGAGCGAACGCGGGCAAAACGCCGACGGCGTCGACAACAGTTCTGCGTGTTGCCGGTGCTGCTGCATGTCCAAGTTTATACAGCTGATAAAGCTAATATCATTACTCCGTATAGTTCTCTACAAATTTGCTATCGCAATTGATGCTTCGCCTTTCAGGTGAAACTGCGACAACTTTTATACTCTCGCGCCCGGCCTCGAGAAGGTTTTGTCTTCTTTAGCGTGCAGCACAGTGGAAGATAGCGAATGTTCTAGACTTCACTGGCACCGTCCATCCCTGGCGGCGTCACTCGGAGTCACGTGATGATTTTCTCTCGCGATCATTCGATAGTTCTCTAGAAGCCCGACGCGGCGGCCGTTTCCAGGGGCGAGGAGGGTTTTTCGCCGACGGCTGGCCATAGACGGGTTGGCGCCTGGCGCTACATCGCGGCGTCCTTTTATGCGTATGGCTTTTAGGGCTAGTTGGTTGTATACATCAGAGGTGGTCATAGCGCTAAAAGACACGGACAAGAACGAGAGAACAAGACGAGCGCTAGTCTTGTTCTCTCGTTCTTGTCCGTGTCTTCTAGCGCTATGACCATCTCTGATGTCTTTTTATGGTTGTTTTTTTTCGTTGCGCGCACTAGAGGGAGGGAACTTTGGCGTCGGTGTTTTATGCCGTCGAAAAAGAAACCATACCGCCGGCGCAGTCGCGCCTCGACGGTATGGTTTCTTTTTCGCGTACTACTCCTCGGGATTCTCTCGTTCGCAATGCTTGTGATGTCGTCGTGAATTGTGCACGTCACAATTCAAATCTCACGAAGCGACATATAAACAACTGCTACGCTCGAAAGGGCGTACTTTTACGACAATGGGCTGAACCGAAAAATCTACCCGTGTGCTCGCTGCGTTTCCGTGCATAACGAAACCAACGGAGACGCAAACAAGTCGTGTAATGCGCCTTTCAAAACGCAGATTTTTCGTAGCGCTTTTCTGTCGGAATTTATTTTGCGATGTTTTACGCACGTGTCGGGGGAACAAACGAATACCAAGACAGTGTCAACGTTGTACGAAAATAAAACTAATATTATGAATTATATATATATACACTCCGGAAGTTCATAAAATCGGGGAAGGTGTTCAGTTACCGTGGTATCGCATTTGCCGTTAACTCGCATCGGCTTGTTAGATGTCGCGAGACGACCCGAACTTGGAGTTCGGGTCGCCCCCCCCTGAACCCCCCCGTGCGCACGCCTATGTAAGTACTGTTTTGCGAAGTGTTGTTTCGCAACGAAATGTTTCACTGATTTGACGCATTTCTTAGCAACCCATATGGCAGACTTAAAGAAGCGAAGAATTTGCATCAAGTTTTGTTTTAAACTTGGCAAAACTGCGGCAGAAACTCCTCGTATGTTAGAGGACGCTTTTGGAATCCACACCATGAGGCAAAGTAGGACATTCTTATGGCATAAACGCTTCAAAGAGGGTCGAATGTGTGTTGACGACGATGAACGTTCTGGACGCCCGTCAACGAGCACAACCCCGGAAACGATAGCGGAAGTTCGTAAGGCTGACTTTGGAAAGCACAAGCTAACTATAAAGGATGTCCGCGACATTGTAGGATAGTTGTGTAGCACAGTTCAGCGAATTTTGTTGGATGGTTTGAACATGAGGCGCATTTCTGCAAAATTCGTGCCAAGACTGCTGAGTGACGAACAGAAGCTGCCCCGTGTTTCTATCTGTACGGAACTGAAGCAACAAGTCAGACAATCCCACATTCCTCTCCAGTGAAATAACTGGGGATGAGACATGGGTTTATGGCTACGATCCTCAATCCAAACAGCAGTCGTCGTAATGGAAGTCGCCAAATTCTCAGCGGCCGCAGTGGGCACGTCAAGTTTATGTGAATGTGAAGTCCGCCCATGCTCACTGTTTCTTTAAGCTACATGGAATTGCCCACAAGGAATCCTTACCTCCTTGACAACCGTGAATAGCGAGCTTGACTGTGACGTCTTGAGGCGCCTAAGAGAGAGCATTCGTCGCAAGCGTCCGGAAGAGTGGAAGAACAAGTGGCTTCTTCATCGCGACAACGCACCCGCTCACACATCACTCGTTGTTCGACCGTTCCTGACTTATAAACAAATCACAGTACTTCCGCACCCACGCTATTCACCTGACCTCGCTCCTTGTGAGTTTTGCTTGTTCCCAAAGTTGAAGTTGAGGCTGAAAGGACATCAGTATCACCCTGTTGAAGAGATCCAGTCGGAATCGCAGGCGGCCCTCAACACACTGTCGCCTGGAGAGCTCCACGAACGCATGAAATCGCGACAGAAACGCGGGGGTCAGTGTATACATGTCCAAGGTGACTACTTTGAAGGAGACAGTGCTGATTAGGCGTTATGGTCAACGCTTTATTTTTTTACGACTGAATTCCTGGAACTTCTGGGTAGCACCTCGTATATATTGACACGTGTACATGTTTATCTTTCACCGGTGACCGTTTTTCACCGGCTAACAGATTTTAAACGTTATCGCTAGGCACAGGACGCGCCTGCATGTATCGGAAGTTTCTCGAACCTTATCGATGCTTCTATCCGTTGTCTGTTGTCACCGATGCTTATGTTATCTGATTGTATGAGCGACGCAAATTGTCTAGTACTTTCTGGAAGACACGCGGGCACCAGAGATTACTCTGGGACCTTCGATGACTCATGTATAAAAGCCGACGATAGCCGTCAAGGACTTCTGCCAAAGTACCAACTTCTTCCCGAGAAGACCACAGCGATCAAGGCCAAGTCAACGACCCCAATGGCAGACCCAGCGTCCCCCATCCTGCTGCAACAACCTCGGGAGCCACCGACCTGCCGTGGATCATCTGCTAAAGACCCTGAAACCTGGCTGGAGATATACGAGAGGACCACGACCTGGTTTGAGAACAGAGAGACCACTCTGGGGACGTGGGACCTTTTTCTTGAGAACTTCGTGAGGACTTTCACGAGTGTCGTACGAAAGGAAAGGGCAGAGGTTCTCTTAGAAACCAGAGTGCAATTACCGAACGAGAACATCGCGATCTTCACGGAGGCGATGACTCGCCTCTTCCGCCATGCTGGCCCCGACATGTCTGAAGAAAAGGAAGTTCGGTTCTTGATGCGAGGTGTCAAAGAGCAACTATTTGCCGGATTAATGTGCAGCCCGCCCAAGACTGTCATAGAATTTCTTTCGGAGGCCACAACGATCGAGAAGACGCTGGAAACGCGCGCCAGGCAATACGACCACCGTGCCCTGACAAACTACGCCGAAGCTCAAGCGTTAGGCGCCGACGACCTCCGAGAAACGATCAGAGCGGTCGTACGGGAAGAGTTGCAGAAGTTATGTCCAAGGTCGCCGCCTCAGGTGGCCTCAATCGCTGACATAGTTAAAGAATAGGTTCAGCGGTCACTGAAAGTGACAGAAGTTCCGGCATCGCCTCAACCACGGCCGGAAGCGATGACCTACGTCGCACTCGCCCGCCATCAAGGTCCCCCTCCGCGCTCGCGTCAGGGCCCCGTAACGCCGCAGTTCAGGTCGTCCACCGCCGTCGCCGCCAGCATGCCCACCCGTCGCCCAGTGCCGCTACCCGAGAAAGACGGACATTTGGCGCGCCCCCGACCACCGCCCGCTGTTATTACTGCGGGGAAGCCGGCCATGTCTACCGCCGATGCCCATACCGCTAGATGGGCCTACGAGTGTTCGCCGTCAACGCGCCACGTCCACAGCTTGGCGAGCGACCACGTGACATCGCCGACTACCTCACCGGAGCCCAGTGGCAACCACGACGACCCTCACACTCGCCGCCACCAGGACGCTACCGGTCGCCGCAGCGCTGACCATACACTGGCCAAGCCCGGGGCCGGTCCGTGTGCCCCTATCCGAGAAACTAAAAGCAGCAACCGATGGAGGTGCGGTTGCTGTACGACGCAATACCAAAGATCCTCCGCCGCCGACGACAACGACTCGCGCATCATCACAACTAGATATCAGCACACCACCTGGCACGAGCCTTGACGACAACACTTCGCCGCTGAAAGAAGACCTGCTGACGCGACGTAGCAGCAGCGGAGCAAGTCGATGCAGCCGTGATCCGACGCCACGATTTAACCGCAACGATAGACGACGGTCTACCGACCTAGACGTGCTAATCAATGGTCATAATGTCACCGCTCTCGTTGACACTGGAGCCGACTATTCCATCTCCAGTGGCCCGTTCGCCGCGAAGTTGAAGAAGGTGAAGACCGCCTCGCAAGGACCCGATATCCGCACAGCGGGAGGCCACCTAATAATGCCGGCTTGAATCTGCACTTTACCCGACGAGCTTCGTAATCATGCAGCAGTGGTCCAGGGACGTCATCCTAGGCATGGACTTTCTAAACCAACATGGTGCAGTCATCGACTTAAGGTCCAAGTCGATAACACTTTCAACGCACAAAGCGATACCGCCGGCTACAAGCGTAAGTTACCATGCCTTGAATGTGCTTGAAGAACAAGTCACCGTTCCACCTCGTTCAAGCGTATTGATATCCGTCGGTACCAAAGTGCCTGCAGACATGAAGGACGTCGTCGAGGGCGATCATCACTTACTGCTCGACCGCGAGATTTGCGTCTCTAGAGGCATGGCTGAGCTACGTGAAGGGAAAGCAAGAGTGATGCTCACAAACTTCTGCCACGAATACAAGCACATTAACAAAGGCACCACGGTCGCCTACATCGGTGAAATAGTACAAGCCAGCAGTGCTTTCGCCTTCACAGACTCTAGAGAACCTGCAACGATGACTGTAGTACCTGAACCAGCTTTCGACGTAAATGAGAACCTTCCCAGGCACAAGAAAGAACAGCTAAAAGCCCTGCTCCTCCAATACAAGAACTGCTTCTCGTCGTCATCAAAAATTCGACAAACCCCTGTCGCCAAGCACCGCACCATAACCGACGAATATGTCCGCCCACTCCGTCAGAGCCCGTCCCGAGTCTCGGCGCGCCAATGCGAGGCAATAAGGCAACAAGTAGACGAAATGCTACGCGACATCATCCGGCAGTCCAAGAATCCGTGGGCATCCCCCGTGGTGCTAGTGAAGAAGGATGGAACCCTACGTTTCTGTGTCGATTATCGTCGCCTCAACAAAATCACGAAGAAGGACGTATACCCTCTCCTGCGAATAGACGACGCCTTAGATCGACTCTACAACGCGAAGTATTTTTCGACGATGGGCATAAAAACCGGCTACTGGCAAATCGAAATTGACGAGAGGGATAGGGGGAAGACTGCCTTTATAACACCAGACGGACTGTTCGAGTTCAAGGTCATGCCGTTCGGCCTTTGCTCGACACCTGCGACTTTCCAACGCGTCATGGATACAGTACTGGCAGGCTTGAAGGGGCAGACTTGCCTCGTTTACCTGGACGATGTCGTTGTTTGCCTCAAGCTTCGAAGAACACCTTCGGCGCCTTCAAACAGTTCTTCAAGCAATCAAGACCTCCGGACTCACGTTGAAGCCAGAAAAGTGCCGCTTCGCATATGAGGTGATTTTGTTTTTGGGCCACGTAATCAAAAAGTCTGGAGTGTGCCCTAATCCACAGAAGACTGCGGCCATCTCTGACTTTCCTCCGCCAGCCGACAAGAAGGCAATGCGTAGATTTCTTGGACTGTGCGCCTATTACAGGCGCTTCGTCAAAGGGCTCTTCACGGATCGCCAAGCCATTGACGTACCTCACAAAGGCTTACGTCGCGTTCGAGTGGGAGACACCGCAAGTGCACGCATTTGAAGAACTGAAGCGATGCCTGTAGTCGCCGCCAATAATTGCGCATTTCGACGAAAACGCCGATACCGAAGTTCAAACCGACGCAAGCAGCGTAGGGATGCGGCTAGAAGCGCCGTTGTTTTAATTGTGTGCGCAGTGCCGAGCCGTTAGAATGCGCTGATAGTATTGCAAGCCACGCGCTCCTGTGTTCCCGAAACTTCCTTTGTTCCCGATAAGTGTGGTTAAAAATGTAGTGGGGCACATATTCACGCTAATGCATTGACGGTACTGCCACTTGCAGTTATATCATGGCCTTGGCGCTTTTTGACCCCATCCGGCCCTTGCGCCAATAAACTCTATTAACGCGATAATGTTTAGGGCCTCCTGTCGCAGAAAATCCGGCGTTGGCGTCGGCATTGGCGCCCGCGGCCGAGAAAATCAACCCCAACCACGTTTAGGTATGCCACACCATTCTATCATTAATGTTTCCCATACCTTGTCTTGCATTCTTGGCAAAGCTATTTATCAGAATTTTTAGAATTACAATCCACAAACAAATGTCATGAACCGAAACACCCACAGCGCATGCCTTTTATGTTAGATCTTCTCAGACTGAAATATTAAACGTGCGAAAGAAATACGGAAACCTGAAAATGATGTAATTTCTTTGGCGCGGTTGTGCACCATCTCCGGGATCGCCCCACACAAGAGGCCGCGCTTCCACCAGAAAGCTCACCTACGTGCATAGCGTTCGCGCCAGTGTTTGCCAGTAACCATTACGGTTGCATGAGCTGCAGTCGTCGGGAGCCATGAGTAGCAGTCAGGGATCTTTGAATGCTATCGCGTTCCACTCTTAAAAGCCAAGCTTAAGCGTCTTCCCAATTTTAATCATCCTCAATTGCAGGTGAATCTTGCCACGAATAGGAATATTCATCGGTCTAGTTCGCTTTCAATTTTGTCATGCCTCACCTTAATGTTTGCGTGTGGTTATATAGCTATGGCAGCATGGCATCATACGCACTGTTGCGGATCATCCGTACTGTTGTTCTTTACAGCGAAGCTGCATATATATATCGCTTTAATCTCAATTATCGCCCTATCTGTGTACAACCTTTCTTCATCAAAGTAATTGTAAAGCTTATCGAAAAACGCTTAACTAATTACCTTAACAAATTCAACATTCTCTCACCATTACAATACGGCTTTCGCTCGGGTTACTCGACTGAGCTTGCTCTTTTTGCGCTAACCGATGCACTAAAGCTCGCTATCGATGAGGGTAGCTACGCAGCTTCTGTATTTGTGGACTTGACGAAAGCATTAGAGAAAATAAATCATAGGTGGAAAGTTTTCATTTTTCCGGGGGGGGGATATATATATATATCTATATTATATAGTACTGTGAAATACGGAGCAGTGGGGATGTGTCTGTGAGAGAACGACGAGAGCGATAAGCCTTGTGTCGTGCTCAATCGGGGCTGTGCTACCTCTCGCTGCTTTATCGTGCTAGTCGCGAACGCTTTCCCCAAGTGCTTCGTAACAATATATATATATATATATATATATATATATATATATCGCGGCCGATGCGATGCCTTTATTTCCGAGCAGCCGCCCGAGTCAGAGACGAAGCACCGCACGAGACAAAAGATGATGATGAGTCGTATGTAAAAATGACGACGACGATATGCACAAATAGCACTCACAAAAGGTGATGAGTCGTATGTACAGATGACGACGACGATATGCACAAAATGCCCTCACACTAACTTCCCCCCCCCCCCCCCTTCAGGAAAGCGGTCAGCAAGACCGCAAGCTAGAAAGGGTAGGTACGGCGAATGTAGGGTTTCAGGCGAGATACGTGAACGATTTCCGTAGTGCGGCGGCGGCGGTCAGTAGCTGAGCTGACAGGAGTGACGCGGTAGTTAACGGCCGAAGTTCTTTGCAAAACGGTGTAGAGGCCGAGATATCTGTGGAGAAACTTTTCGAAGAGGCCCGGTGCGCGAACAGGTGTCCACAAAAGAACTTCGTCGCCTGGGCGGAACGAAGCAACGCGACGCGTCGCATCATAGCGAATTTTCCTTTTGTCCTGAATGGTAGCGGTGTTGGCGCGGGTAATTTCACGGCAGCGGGCGATGCGAGCAGCAAATTCTTCAGGAAGAGACGCGGATGGAGCAGCAGGTGCTGAAAGGAGTGTAGTGTCCAAGACGAAAGACTGCCGCACGACCGTACACAAGGAAGAAGGGACTGTAATTGGTTGTACGTTGGACGGCAGTATTATACGCAAACGTCACGAAAGGTAGAATGGTGTCCCAGTTGGTGTGATCGGGTCGAACATACATTGACATCATGTCGGACAAAATTCGATGAAAACGCTCTGTAAGACCATTTGTTTGCGGATGGTACGCTGATGTGCTCTTATGGGTGGTGTCAGAGGCCTGGAGGGCTTCACGAAGCACATGCGAAAGGAACGTCTTGCCAGGGTCACTCAGGAGGACACAAGGTGCGCCGTGGCGCAAAACGATAGCGTGCACGAAAAACTCGGCGACTTCGGAGGCAGTACCAGAGCGAAGAGCAGCTGTCTCAGCGTACCGCGTGAGATGATCCGCTGCGGTAACGATCCAGCGTTGACCAGCGGGCGTGAGTGGGAGGGGTCCGTACAAGTCTATGCCCACAATTTCGAAGGGGGTGGACGGGCATGGTAGAGGCTGCAGAGGACCGGCTGGAAGGGATGTAGAGCGTTTTCTGTGTTGGCATGGCGCGCAGGAGCTAACGTATTTGTCGACAGAGATGCAAAGGCCCAGCCAGAAACAACGCGTTTTGATGCGGTCGTAGGTCTTAAGAAAGCCCAAGTGGCCAGCCGTCGCGTCGTCGTTAAATGCTTCTAATACTTGGAGTCGAAGTGAGCGAGGTATGACTGGTACCCACCGGTTACCGGAAGGATGGTAGATTAATCGAAATAACGCTCCACCCTGAAGCTTAAAACGTGAAAGTTGTCGTCTTAAGCGACTGTTGGGGGGTCGTGCCAAGCCATTAAGTCGGTCGATTAGCGTTCGGCAGTATGGGTCCGTACACTGGAGTGAGACGAGGTCAGTAGACAGAAGAAAGTCAACTGAGGCAACCACCTGTCCCGGGCTACTGGACGTGTGCTGAGACGTGTGGCTAGATGGTGACGTGCAGACCGAAGGTGAAGCATGGGCGTTTGGAGACAGCGGGCAGCGTGACAAAGCGTCGGCATCTTGATGTTGTTTGCCTGACCTATACGTGACAGTGAAGTCATATTCCTGCAAGCGCAGTACCCAATGGCCGAGGCGTCCAGACAAGTTTTTCAGGGACGACAACCAACAGAGAACATGATGGTCGGTCACAATTGTGAAATGGCGACCGTAGACATAGGGTCGAAATTTTCGTATTGACCACACGATGGCGAGGCGTTCCTGTTCTGTAATTGTGTAGTTGCGCTCAGCAGGAGAAAGAGTACGACTTGCATAAGCCACGACTTGCTCTTCAGACTTCTGATTCCGCTGCAGCAGGACAGCGCCAATTCCATGCCCACTGGCATCAGTGTGTAGAATAGCCGGGGCGGTTGCATCGAAATGACGGAGCACGGGCCCTGACGTGAGAAGTCGTTTGAGGATCTGGAAGGCGGCTTCACAGTCGTCCGACCACACAAAGGACGCGCTCGAAGTCAGAAGTTTGTGTAGAGGAGCGACGATGGTGGCGAAGTCACGGACAAAGCGGCGGAAGTAGGACGCGAGTCCTAGAAAGCTGCGGAGTTCTTTAAGTGTGGTTGGTGGCGGAAATTGCAGCACTGCAGCGATTTTACCGGGATCAGGCTGGATGCCATGCTTACTGACGACGTGGCCCAATATTTTAATGCTTCGGCTTACAAAGTGGCACTTTTTAGTATTGAGTTGAAGACCAGCCTTTGCTAGACACGTCAGAACTTGGTCTAGACGTTGTAGGTGCAGGGAGAAACTCGACAAAACATGACAATGTCGTCCAAGTAACAAAGGCATGTCTTCCATTTTAAGCCACGTAGTACTGTATCTATCATAGGTTCAAACGTAGCTGGCGCATTGCACAGTCCAAAAGGCATCACGTTAAACTCGAAAAGGCCATCAGGTGTAGCAAACGCACTCTTTTCTTTATCTTGCTCATGCATTAGAATGTGCCGATATCCGGAGCGCAAGTCGAGGCTCGAGAAATACTCGGCACCTTGTAAGGTATCCAAAGCATCGTCAATACGAGGCATTGGATAAACATCCTTGCGGGTAATTTTGTTTAGCGCCCTATAATCGATGCAAAAGCGCACCGAACCATCCTTTTTTTTTTAACAAGCACAACAGGAGAAGACCAAGGGCTTGCTGAATGCCTTATAATGTTGCGTGTCAGCATGTCGTTCACTTGTTCTATAACTTTTCGCTCCGAAGGTGACACACGGTACGGGCGACGGCGAATGATGCGAGAGCCGTCTGTTTCAATTCGATGAGTAGTTACAGTGGTCTGATCCAGGCCTCGCGAAGAAACGTCAAAACAAGCTTCATGCTTCATTAAAATGGTGAGGAGTGCATCCGTCTGGGCCGGATTGAGATCTGCACTCAAGGTGGCCTTAATAGCACTAGTGTGGCCTTCTGCGGGCGTACAATGCGCGGAAGATGTGGCAGGCGAAACACTGACGACACATACCGGCGCAGCGTCGGCGAGCTTGGCGACAGTAGACCCTTTCGGCAGTAGTAGTGGCTCAGGAGTCGTATTAACGGCTGTGAGGTTGCCATAGCCACTCGAGAACCGGACCAAGCAAGAAGCGATGGCGAGTCCTCGAGAAATGCAGCGCTGAGAAGGTACAACCAATGCGTCTCCGTCGACAATGTCTGTTGACTTAAGGGCAAGAACACGTTCTTCGTCTGGTTGGATAATAAAATCCGCTGCTGCAATGAGGTTGGGACACGGGGAATAGGAAACGGGATAAGTCTCGGTGTCGCTGATGTGAATCCTTGGGTCACCGCACGAAATTAGTGCAGAAGCAGCGGGCAGGAAGTCCCATCCCAATATCATCTGATGAGCGCACGTCGAAAGCACCGCAAGTTGCACATGATGACGAATACCGTCTATCAGGACGTGAGCTGTGCACTATCTGGTAGGAAAGATGCGAACGTCATTGGCACCGCATAGGACCGGACCAACATACGGCGTTTGCACTTTTCGCAGACGGAAGCACAGTTCACGATGTGTAACAGAAACAGCGGCTCCAGTATCTACAAGGGCGTCGACGGAAACACCTTCCAAAATCTGTCCGTCCGATGTGCGCAGAAATGTGGGCCGATCCTGCTGATAGTGCAGAAAGGGTCCAAGCGCAATGGCACATACCCCTGTGGACTCCGGGTGGTGGGCTCCGGGACCTGTAACGCGCCCTTGAGCTACGCTTGTCAGACGTAAAATAAAAAAAAAGACGCACAGCATTGGCTGCGCCGTCAGTGACGTCGTTCTCTCCGTCGCAGCCGAGCGCGCGTGCAGCAGTTTCTCTCCGACATGGGTAGGCCACGCATCGTACGAGCTCCCGAACAGCAGGCAGCTTACGCGCTGACAGCAGCACCGTGAGAAAGCTCGTGTTCGCCGTGCCGATGCTGTACTCCGGGCGCAAGGACAGGCCCTGGTGGCCGAGCGCAACTGCGTACCGAGGATCCGGCAGCCTACCAAGCCGTCATTTAATGAACCGTCAGGATTAACCCAGCGATAAACACCGGGGCCGCACGTTACAGCTTAGCTGGTTAACCATCTTTGCGGAGTGCTTGGGCGGCAATTTTACAGCGGAGCTGGTAAAGTCGAGCTTGGTCCGTGCGCAGCGATGTTTGCAGCGTAGCCAAGTTGGGAGAGGGGCTATGTATAGCGAGAGGGAAAGCGCTCGAGAGCGAAGAGTGTGGCAAGGGGGAGGAGGATGGTGAGTGGAGAGGAGGATCGGCGGCACAGGTAGCAGGGCGAAGTTGAGTAGGAGCGCAGCCAATACACGGCCGCGCCGAGCGCACGTGGTATGGCGTTAGTAATGACATCAGCGCTACCTAGTAACAGGCAAGCTCTCACATTGGCGGTCCTCTTTCTCGCCCTGGACTTTCTCGACGTAGCGCAATGGCGAAGCCGACCGCTAGTACTCCCGAAGAAGCCGCTCGATTGGAACGCCGTAGAGAAGCGGCTCGTTAGCGTGCCTGGAAACCGAGAGCCGATCCCGAGCAGTCGAAGCTAATCGTCACTGAAGCGAAGATACAGATGTTCGAAGTCGGCCCTTCGTAGGACGTCATCGTGGATAAAGTCAATACATTGGTCAGTTGGATGAGATGAGATTGACTACCAACGAAGACGATGAAGCTAGGCCAATCGAAGAAGCACCCGATGAAGAGATGTGTGATGCGTTTCGAGGTGATCTGGAAGATTCTGAAGTTCATGAAAGTTAGGAGAAGAGCAAGGCGAGGAATTTGTAGATAGCGAGTGCACCACTGAAGTTAGAGAAGTAGTTGAATATAGTGACGACAGTGAAATGACAACTGGCGAAACTGGGGTACTCAGTGAAGGCTATCAATAAAAAAAAGCAGTCTGAAGACTTGACATTGCTTTAATTCTGCAAGTATGGCTTTTTGGGCTAGTTGGTTAGATACATCAGAGGTGGTCATAGCTCTAGAAGACACGGACAAGAAAAGAGAACAGGACGAGTGCTATGACCTATGAAGTAGCGCTCGTCCTGTTCTCTCGTTCTTGTCCGTGTCTTCTAGCGCTATGACCACCTCTGATTGCTTTAATGGTCTCTCTTTGCATTAGCACGTATATGCGCCATACAGGGCATAAAAAATTAAAGACGACTTTAGTCAAGCAATAGTGATAGCAGGGAAGAAGTTTGGGCGTGTTGGTAGGTCATTGTAATTTTAACTGGGATACATAGCGCTAGAACGACACAAGGACGAAGAAGAACACAGGAAGCGCTCGTCCTGTGTTCTTTTTCGTCCTTGTGTCGTTCTAGTGCTATGTATCCCAGTTAAAATTACAATAGTGATAGCCAAGCAAAACGATAGCCTATCAATGTTTAACTCCATTACACCCTGCTTAGCTTTTACCCTGCTTTGCTAAACCACGCTCTTCTTCGCCTAGCTTTGCACAACTTTGCTGAGGCTTCCCCTCTACTCCTTTGGTCATTGGTGTTTGCGATAGCAAAGCCACACCTAATTTTTTCATTAATATCAAATTAAAGAAAAGGTTGGTATCATTATTTGGTGTCGGCTACTCCTTTTTGGAGGCCGAGGAAAACTAAAAGAAAAGAAATTCAAGCGGCACTTAGTTATCCCTACGTGGATGAATGAGAAATCATTGCGACCATCAAAGGTCGTGGGTTAGAGTGCCGTAATGAACTCTTTATTAAACATGTGCCTTAATTAAATCTACCTTAATTAACTGTGCCCTAATTAAATTCGCCTTAACACCAAATCTCGCAGATTCGATTCCCACCAAAGACCGTGGGTTCGAGTGCCGTAGTGAACTCTATCTTAATTAAACATGTCTTAATTAACTTCACCTTAATTCACTCTGCTTCGATTGGCTAACTTGACTTTTTGGACCATCGTCGTTACGCCAATGCCGACTACACTGGATTTCCGCCTCATGAGCCATATAATGCTTTCGCATTAGTAATATGCACTGGTGACAGCTATTCGGCCACGGAACGAAATAAGAAAAGGGAAAGAGTGCGTTCAAGTTATTGTCACCACTAAATTAGGCCAGTTCCATAAAGCCAAAATTAAAGAAGCCTATCCTCACTGATACCTTCATACGAATTCAATAAACCTCATAAACAGTGACATGATCATTTTTGCAATTTTAGCCATCGTGATTCTATACTCTATCCTAAGCTACCTCCTCTTCCCATGTCTACGCAGCATCTACTCCTTACCGCACTCCTACCATAACAGCCGAACCTACAACTGCCCCCGTCACTGAACCCGCTCCAAGCCCGAGGCCCATACCCTTGCCGGTCCCTTGGCATGTACCATGGCCTTCGCCTTGCGCCAACCCGTGCGCCATACTTTGTGCACAAGAGTCGCCCTGCTACTTGCCTACCTATCCTGTTCAACCGACTCCAGAACCGTGGTTCGTGCCTTGGTCTGAACAATCGACTGAGCCATGGCTTGTGCCATGGTACCAGCCGTCCCATGAATACCGCCCCGGCTCATGGTCTCAGTCGTCGCCCAACACTCCTTCATCGCCACAGCAATCGCTATGGTTTCCTCCCGCCCATTCAGCCCAGCCTTCACTCGAGCCGTCGTCCAATTCCCCATCTGGACCGTGGTCCAGACCGTCGCCGCAATCATGGTCCGTCCATCAGTCCAAGTCGTATGCCGAGTCATGGCCAGTTTCTGGGTACAGCCCTTCTGCTGGACCATGGCAGAGTCTTTGGTCGAAGCCGTTTCCCGAGGCATGGCAGGGTTCTTGGACGAAGCCTTATCCCGAGCCGTGGCAGAGCCCCTGGTTGAACCCATATCCCGAGCCATGGCAGGGTTCTTGGTCGAAGCCGTATCCCGAGGCATGGCAGAGCCCTTGGCCGAAGCCGTATCCTGACTCCTGGCAGAGTCCCTGGTCGGAGCCGTATCCTGAGCCGTGGCAGAACCCCTGGTCGGAGCCATATCCCGAGTCGTGGCAGAAGCCCTGGTCGAAGCCATATCCCGAGCCGTGGCAGAGCCCCGGATCGAAGCCGTATCACAAGCCGCGGCATAACCCCTGGTCGAAGCCGTATCTACAGCCGTGGCAGAGCACCGAGTGGAACCCGTATCCCGAGCCGTGGCTGAGCCCCGGGTCGAACCCATATCCTGAGCCATGTCATAGTTCCTGGTCGGAGCCCTATACCGAGCCGTGTCAGAGCCCCTGGTCGATGCCGAATCCCGAGTCGTGGCAGAGCCCGTCACCCAATCCGTATCCAGAGTCTTGGCCAAATTCTTGGTCTGTGCCACATCCGGAGTATACTTCGTGGTCCAAGCCATCTCCAGAACCCGGGTCAAATGCTTGTTTTCACCATAACCACAGATTTTGGCCTTCACATCGCTTTCAGCCATCGCACGATATGTGGCCTGCACCTCCCCCTCAGACCTCACCCCAGCCGTGGCCTCTACCTTGGTCGCAGCAGCCTCAGCCGTGGGATGGGCGCCCGCACAGGCTTTCAACGCAGCCTCGGCCGGTTCACTCATCTCTGCCGTCAACACCGCCTGTGCCAAGAACCCCTTGTTCCCGTTTATCCTGTCCTTTCCGATGGCACAAGCCCATGGCCATCTCCGCTGTGACGAAGTTTGAGCCCTTACCCGACCCGAGAATTCGCACGTATAGAGGTGAGCGCAATGTACCGGTTTTGTAAAACGTTCCAAGAAATCAAAGACGCGTCAAAGAGAACTGCAGGCCGCGCAATGTGGCTGAAATCCTAAACTCTAGGGCACACTGTTCGCCCTCGGCAGCTGTTAAGGACGAGGTGAGCTGCTTAGGAGGAACAGGCTTAACTCTTATCCTACCACTCCCGTGATAGCTCGAGCACTCACCCTAGCACAACCGCTTAGACTGCCAAGTATACTCATTCTGTATTTTTATGGTGCTCCCAGATGCTCCAGAACGGATTTGTGCGGAAGAGAACTTTGCTAGCGAACCTGTATGGTCTCCTGTAGGGAGAAGAGTTGTGCAAAGGTCTGCCATATTGTTTTCGAAATCTAAGCGGTAGAACTACAACTCGTGCTTTGAGGAACCAAGTTCATTGCGGTGACAGAAGGGTATAGAGGCTCTACATTTTATGGCGAAGCTGTACACGGTTAGGATTCCCTGTATTTTGCTTCTCCGTCAACAGAAATGTGGGAAGATCCTGGTGATAGTGCAGAAAGGGTTAAAGGCAATGGCACATACCCCTGTGGACTCCGGGTGGTGTGCTTCGGGACCTGGAACGCGCCCATGAACTGCCCTTGTCCCACCTGGAACCTAAGGAGGTCCCAGGCACAAGGTTAAGAACAGGTTTTATTTCAATGCTATTGAGAAGATAAAAAGGGTAGGAAAAAACAAACAAGAGGAAAAAGAAATGGAAAAGGCAAACAGAAAGAACACAAAGGTTAGAGTTCGAAAAAAGTGGAAGTCCACAAAGGCTAGTGGTATGCCACTTGGTGCTGGTAGATTTCGCGCAAGGTAGTTATGACCTCAGTGATGGTCAGCTTCTCAAAAAGTTTATGATATGACCGAGAGCACGATTTTCGCATGATGAAGTCATTTTTCGGATCCCAAGAGCTTACGGCACCAACGATTATGGCATCAACAGTCGCACGCTGGTACCGCTGTGCAAGATGTCGCACCGGCTCGTATTTTGTGACCTTGGCGCTGCGGGCTTCGGGGAAGGCGTCTGGTCGGTTATCAAAAGGACAGCGTCGATGACAACCGCCTCCTCACCACGTTCTATGACAAGGTCAGGTCGGAGAATGGTGTGGCCAACCGGCTGGTTTTGTAAAACGATTCCGGCATGTAGTTCGAAGCCGATGCAGCCACGATCTTGTGGCGTGCGGTGTACATGATGCTCTTGCACATGCAGTGACAGATCACGTGGGACAGAGTCTCCTTGGCATACCCACATGCTGGCGAGGACGCTTGGACACCACCTCAAACAGGCCCTGGGGTACCATGTCACAAAGCTCGAGGTACCTGGACGTGAGTAACCAACTTGAAAGCGTTGTCGACGCGGCAGAGGTCGCTCCACTCGGCCGCGAGTGGTATCACTGCCGCTCTCGACTGTGGGCTACCGTACAGGCGAACAGCCTGGCTCGCTAGATGTCAGGGACCTGGTAGGGCTCGCTCTCTGCTCCCCGACGACGTAACACTGCCGGAGGGTCGGCCAGATTGAGGGAGAGGCTGGGCGGGAGCAGGCTGTGGAGCTCGCCGAGAGGCTGTGTGCGCCTTGGCGGCCTGCTTTTCGTTTCATTTGATGTGGTTGGCGAGGCATCGTGAATATGGAAATGAGGCCACACACTGAGTGCAATGACGGCTCGCCTGGGTGGCGGGAGCATCCAGGCTGCCTCCCCCAAAGCAGGCATGGCTAGAAGGGCGTAGTGACAACTCTCTTCCACGGAGCGAGCATTTGTTGAGCTTCCGCATGATGCTGACCTCGTGCTCTTTCTTGCTTGAGGTAGCGAACCAAGGACTATCGTCAGAGGTCCAGGCGGCGCCTCCGTACGACGCCCGGCAGCCGGTCTTGCAGCATCTGACGATGTGCGGGAAGAGAAAGAACAGGGTCAACACCTGCCCTTCCCGACACGGCTGCGTAGTGGATGGTGCGGACGGGCTCGGGGTAGTCGAGGTGGAAGCCGACCGCTCGGAGCTCACCAGGGAATAAAGGACCGAGGCCTCCGAAGTAGCGGATCCACTGGAAATCCTTGGGCGCCTCCTCGACCTTAATGGCGTGGTCATGAGGACAGAGGCCCGCGCTGAAGCTCCAGGAATCCGTGGCCACTGGACTACCCGGCGACCGAACCTCAACCAGTGGTCCAGGTAGTCCCCGCAGTCCAGTCTGACAGCAGGTGATGCCAGGCGAACAGGCTAGCAGCGTGAGGGAGAGAACATCTGGCTCACTAAGCGCCGGGCAAGTCCTTAGTATTGGTCAGGCCAGAGGGTGGTCGAGGGGCGCACGACCAGGACCGTGGCCCAGTCCTGGTGTCGGACCTCAACCCGCAGTCTAGGTGGTTTTCCCAGTCCAGTCCAGGTGGAAGGCAGAGGTTACTGGCAGCAGGCGATGCCGGGTGAGCAGGCGGAGCGATGGTAGAAAAACTGCTGGCTCACCGAACACCAGGGCAGGTTCTTGATCCGAGCCAGTCCGGGAGATGGTCGAATCCTGGACAAAGGCCCGTTTACACGTCCAGGAAAGTGGACCGATCCTGGTGGTTGTACAGAGCCAGTGGCTTGTACCCCCGTAGGCAGCGGCTCGTAGCCCCGTAGGCAGCCAATTGGTCCAAGCATGGCCCAATTCTGGCGGGTATTGGGACCAGTCGGTTAACGCTGGCATATTGGCAAAGTGCAACACAAAATGAAATCCTGGCCCAGAGTTGAAACCAAGATATGCCGAATAGTATGCCAATGCAGCAGCCATTGTGTTGCTAGCGTAGTATCAGCGCCGAGCCATATCGTTGCCATTATTAATGCCATCTTTCGCCCAATCCCTCTTGCGTGACGAATATCGTAAATATGCTGGCTGTAGAGAATGCAGCCATTATTACCGCGAACTTTTTTGCTAGTGGCATTTTTGACAGCAATTGCCCTCACACTGGCTATAACGATTGTAGCTAGGAAAACGGGATATAAATATATTAGGTCAAGTATCAAAAGTCTTCTACACATGCAAATAATAATAAAAGCATACATAAAGACAATTTTTTAAGTTTATTTACAAATAAATAAGAACAAACAAGCATTTTGCGTGGACCTAAATGGGTGACGTCTCTCGCGAATCGAGGTGGGTGACGGTGGATTAGGCAGGGCCCTGAGAATAGGAGTTAGGCAAGGTGCCGAGGGCGGTGGTCTGGCCAGAGCTTTCAGGGCAGGGAGCTGAAGTGGGTAAGCTGGTTTGTCAGCGCTCGGATGACGGTTGCTGGTCGGCTGGGATGATTGATGCTGGGGCGCTTGACCCACCGGAATGCCGTTGAAGGGGGGGGGGGGGGATAGAAGTTTGAGCAGAGAATTCGAAGGGGGGAATCAATCAATTTTGCAAGAAATTTGTGAGGCAATATTATTTAATATTTCGACATATATGACATCTTTTGTAGAAGGTGTTACAGAGAACATTTACAACAAAAACAAAATGCACAGGATATGTCCGTCTTGTTTACACCCAACACCTAGTCAACGTAGCACTTTGGAATGAAATAAGTGCAGCAAAACTTAATACAGCATAAAATGACTAGTTTCAAATATTGCAGATACAATGTGGCCTTCGTCCAAAGCTTTACATGTGAAATCCGTGAAGTTGCCTCAGAAAGAACTAGCAAAATAGGCATTTATTACACGGAAAGAAAAAAAAATACTATCGTGCTCTTGCGGGAAATGATGCCTGACCTAGAAATGTGAGAACAAGCCCGCTTCCTCGGAATGACTAGCAGGATCAGGCAGCACCCATGGCATGATAAAACCAAAGTCCTGGAATTAGGGTGAAATTCACGACAAGGGATTGACACGTGTTCTACGCTGCGCACTATTCAAAGGCTGTTAATAAGAGAAAATTACAGGCACTCTACCTTTGTCAGGGCTGTTTTTGAGTAGTATTTATACCGCGTGATAATGCTTGGGCTGGCAGCACTTTCTAGCATTCGTCATAATACAGTATAAAGGCATTGTAAATCCAGCTCACAGCGTTTCTATTCAGTAAAAGTTGATGGATATACAGCAGAAATGTATCAGCACCTAAATTCACGCGGGCAAACAAAAAAAAAGAAAGAAAAGGCAGCATATTTCAATTATTCTTTTGGCTCTGCGCTCACTTCCTGCGATGGAAGCATTTTGCAGCACCACCCTTTCAGTTGCCAGCCTCAAATAACTGCGTTCCCCCACTAGGTGGAACTCAACAACGATCTAGCGGCTATATGAAAATGTGGTCGTGTAAATAAATGGCATTGGAAACTATATATATTATCACATGTGAAATGTAATAAATACACATAAATAGCTGTTTCAAATTTCTAGTCAGCCTAAATTTATAATCCGCACATCACTGCCCCAAGATTATAGCAGACAAACGCAACCTAACATTGCAATCACCACGAGACACCGTGCTCTAGGCCGTCCAATATCGACAAAGCGATGCAGTGCAGAGCAGCGTGAATGGTAAAAAAAGTTGCAACGTTAAGGAAGCAACAAACTATATTAAATGTTGGAACTTCAACAGTAATATGCACACAAATCGTGGAATTAAAGCGACAGGAGTAGCCGGACATAATTTTTTAGGCAACATGTAGTATCCTGAAATTCAGTCCATTGCAACAATATTCCTTGTAAAACACAAAACACAATGCGCCGTTTCCTAATTCACTCCATCTAACGCCTTAGAAAATTTACAACATGCGCAAAACAAATGCACTCACCGTTGTAAGATCCACACTCCTGTGTTTCCGAGTTCATCGCAAATCGAAGACGGTTGCTGCCAGCGCCGACTTTTTTTTATTATTTGCTGTCTTTGCCTATAATTAGTTCTACCAGTCACAAAACTCCGTTGCAACGTTGCTGCGTATTTCAAGATGTAGGCTTTGTAGTAGGAATGACGACCGCAAGCGAGGATTTTTCACGATAGCAGTGCGCTGACAAGTCGTCGGGATAGGGGGGGAAGCAACGGCTCTCTGTCTCGGCACCCCGAGCCCCGCGGTTGGCGCATGCCTGCGCATCAACCGCGGTCCGGTACAAGCTCGAGGAAACAATAGACGACAACCACGTGTACACTCGGAAAGCATTTATTACGACTGCAACTAACACTTCGAGCAGGCCAGCTAGCTGTAGTTGACATCGCTGAGGGTTCCCTCGAAGAGACTAATACACTAGAAGGGCTTCCGACTTATACCAACTGGGGAATACGGGCGGTCGCGGCGATGGTCGCGGCAAGAACGCGGTTGACTAACCACGTGCGGGAGTACGGGAGCCGCCGCCGCGGTGGTGACTTCCGCTATCACCGCTTGCTGGTGACCAAAGATACCCGGGCGATATCAGCGGGATCTCACGTGACCCACCAGGTGGCGCTGATAGCGCTTGCGATTCCCGCGCGCCGTCCGCGGAAGGAAAGTTTCACATCTCCCAACTCTCCCTGGCGCGCCTGACGCAACGTTCGCTGCGCGTGCGGCGGTGGTGGTTGGATGGATGGATGCAAAACTTTAATGAACGTCCTGAGGTACGCGACTCAGCGCGCATCGGGCCGCTCCCACGTTGGGACAGTCAGGCCATGCCCGATCGCCGCATCGTGGGCCCTCTGGACAGCCCATAGTTGCGCTCCGGCATCGGGGCTCTTGATAGCGGAGAACCACTTGTCCTCATTTATTTGTTCCGTGCCTCGTAACGAGGGGCAACGCCAGAGCATATGGTCTAAGCTAGCGAAGTCATTGCAGTGCCTGCAAGAACTACTGGCATAAGTGTCGGGATAAAGCTTGTGTAATAAAGCCGTGCTGGGATACGAGCCTGTTTGCAATAATCTGAGGGTCGATGCCTGCGCTCTATTTAACTTCTTGTGAGGAAGGGGAAAGTCTCTCCTGCCGAGATAAAAGTGCTGCGTAATTTCATTATATGTTGTCGGTTGATCTCTGTTCTCCACCACTGCTGGCCGGCCGGGGAGTTCTCCATGGTCGGGGAAAGCTAGACCTCGCGCCTTGGAGTGGGCCAGCTCGTTGAAGTTTGTGGGGCCTCCCATGATGGATCCCATGTGAGCAGGGAAGCACTTGAGTGTGGGTGGCGATGCTTTTGCCGTCGAGGATGCGACAGGCTTCCTTACACACGGCGCCAACGCTGAAGGCGCGGATGGCTGCCCTGGAGTCGCTGAAGATGTTGGCATGTTTCTCGTCCAGGAGGGCCAAGGCAATGGCCACTTGCTCGGCCGCACATGACGACGTGCTTCGTACCGATGCTGCGTTAACGGTCGAACCCCTGTGGTTGATGGACACTACTGCGAAATTTTTGCTGTTGCCATATTGGGCCGCGTCAACGAAGTAGCTGCCGCCAGGGAGTTCTCTCGCCCGGCGTAGGAGCGCCACGGCCCTGGCCTTCCTTCTTTCCATGTTGCGCGGGGGATGCATATTGCGCGGGGCGGGGGATATGATGATGTGGTCTTTCTGCTCTTTCGGAAGGCCCTGGTAGGAGTCTTCGACCTTAGCCGGGGGGACGCCCATCTCTGTTAGGAGTCGTCTGCCCGCCGTGGTGCCGGAGAGTCTGAGAATCTGTGCCCTTTCTTGTGCTTCTTCAATTTCTTCCAGTGAATGAATGCCCAACTGCAGAAGTCGGTCGGTGCGTGTGTAGTTTGGTAGTCCGAGCGCGGCTCTTGATCCCCCTCCTTATCATGGCATTTAGCTTGTCTCGCTCGGCCCTCTTTCAGACGTGCATGGCCGCTACGTACGTGAAATGGCATAACAAGAAAGCGTGGAATAGCCTTATCAGATTCTCTTCACTGAGGCCTCTTCTTCTGTTAGCTACCCGCTTGATTAGACCGATGACGCTATCCGTCTTCTTTGCTAGTTTGTGAATGGTGATGCTATTTGTGCCCGCCCCTTCGAGTGTCATTCCCAAGATTCCAATGGACGCGACTTTGGGAATCGGATCTCCGCACTTGATGTAGAGATTAATGTCGATTTCGGTGAGGGGGTTTCCAGTTCTGTGGCTTGCGGCCCTTTCTAGTGGGACTGCAGAGTAGAGAAGGACTTCCGATTTTTTGGGGGAGCACCGGAGTCCCGTGTCCGTTAGAAAGCGCTCTGTAGTGTCGACAGCTTCCTGGAGAGCGGCTTCGACTTGTCCATCACTGCCTCTCGCGCACCAGACAGTGATGTCGTCCGCGTATATTGTGTGACCTATGCCCTGGATCTTGCCTAGGTATCTCGAGAGGTCGACCATTGCGATGTTGAAGAGGAGCGGTGAGATAACTGACCCCTGGGGGGTGCCTCTTCCGCTCAGCTCCATTTTCTCTGATTCCAAATCTCCAGCCTTCAGGATGGCGCATCGTTTGCTCAAGAAAGACTTGACGAAGGCATGGAAAGACGAGCCCAGGTCAAGTTTGGAGATGGCGTCGAGAACGAACTCGTGACGGATGTTATCAAAGGCCTTCTCCAGGTCCAAACCAAGGATGGTTCTCGTGTCCCGAGTGCAACGTTCCAGGATTTGGATCTTGATAAGCTTCATGGCGTCCTGGGTGGAGAGGCCTGGCCTGAAACCTATCATGTTGTGAGGGAAAAGGTCGTTGTTCTCGATATACTCGTCAATTCTGTTATGGATGGCATGTTCAGCCACCTTCCCTACACATGACGTCATTGAGATGGGGCGGAGGTTGTCCAAGCTCGGCGGTTTACCGGGCTTTGTGATGAGTATGACCTTGGCCACTTTCCATTGTTCCGGTACAATTCCCTCCTCCCAAATGCGATTTATCTCATCTGTGAGAAACTCGACTGATTCGTCCTCTAGGTTTCTGAGAGCCTTGTTGGTAATGTGATCCGGGCCGGGTGCCGACCTACCATTGAGGTCGTGTAGGGCGCAGCGGATTTCACTGACTTGGAAAGGCTCGTCCAGCGCGGAGTTCGGCTTCCCTTTGTATACTGGGTATGCCACCTCACCGGCCACAGTTTTGAGTGGCAGGTACTTCTTAGCTAGCGTCTCCAGCACTTCTGCTTCCGAAGACGACTTCTTGGCTTCGTGTAGCGCTTTAGCGAGGACACTTCTCTGGTTTGATTTGGTGCCGGAGTCGTCGAGCAAGTGTTTGAGAAGATTCCACTTCCCTCCCGTGCGCATCTGCCCGTCGATTGAATTGCAAATTTCGTCCCATTGCTGCCTAGACAGGGCTTGACAGTGCTCGTCTATCTGTTTGTTGATCTCGGCTATCTTTTTCCTGAGCTTGCGATTCAAGCGTTGGCTTTTCCACCTCTCGAGGATTGATTGCTTGGCCTCCTCGAGTAGGTGTGCTAGCCTGCTATCCATTTTGTCTGTCTGCAGATTCGTTTCTATGATTTTTGTGGTGGAGCAGACATCTTGCAGAATTAGTTCGGACCACTGGACGAGGCTCTCGGGATTTTCTCCACGGGTGACGCGGGCCTTGCGAACCTCACGGAATTTGTCCCAGTCAGGGACCGAGAAGGCCTTTTTTCTTTTCTGCTCCACTTGTAGGCTGGTGGCCGTGATGTAATGATCGCTACCGAGGTCTATGAGCACATTCGACCACACGGCTGAGACAGCGTTTTTAACAAAGGCGAGATCCGGGACAGTCCCTGGTCGAGGAGGTGCCGCGTCTGGTGGGAAAGGCTGGGTCCGTCAATAGAGAAAGTCCCGCCTCCTGCCACAGGCTTCTGCCCTTGACCGTGTCGTGCGGGTAGTTCCAAGCGTGAAAGGGGGCGTTGAAATGGCCGGCCACAACCAGTGGAGAGTTTCCAGCGAGTTTCGTTGCCCTAATGATGATGGTTTTGAAACGTTGTCTGTGATCGCTCGGGCTGCTGTATTGACCCTTTTCGCGGAGCAGTTTATTCTAGAGAAACGAGATGGCGCTTACGGCGGCGCGCCATACATCTCCTCAGCGACCGCGCACGAATACGAGACCAGTACCGCTTCTACCTTGCTTCCGAGCGATCAGCGGTCGGAAATGCAACTGAGTTTTCGCTAACGCACTGCGCTCCAATCATGCTAGATTGAATCATGTGGGTTGAAGACGTGTGCAGTAGTTGGCTGAAAAAATAGTAACTGGCATGTTAAGGAATGGAATGAATCTGTGTGGCCAAGTTCGCGGACCGCTGCTGCAACTATCCGAACGTGTTACCGGCACTTCGAGATGTGCGGCTTTCCTCGAGGATACAGAAATTTGCACATCCGCCAGCATTGTGTCGCTAACCTTCAAAGGAAGGGCTTCAGCCCCAGAACATCGGCAAGAGTAAGTACCACTCGTTATATAAACAATGATAACGGGAGTAGCGCCGCCTCCTGTCATAGTAGGTCTCGTGCACAGTATTTACACACATCTACCCCTAACCAGCACGGAAACTTACTCCCACTTTTTCGCCAACGTGTCAAGAATAAGCGAATGGGCGCACACTTGAATATATGCGCACTGTATACGCACGATAAATGACGGACTACACCGATGGCACACGAATGGTCGAAGCTGAATGTTTCGTGACGGTCCACAAGAGTAAGCGAGTTACTAGCGGTAATATACAATTGCTACAAGGTATTACATTGTGCACAACAGCTACGTTTCAAGCCTTGTGCGCAGCAAGAACAAATCTATCGAAACTGAGCGCACCCGCGAGCGATTAGGCAGAAAATAATTAGATAGTGGCCGCACCGAGGGACTTCACTGAGTCAGAAACTGACAAGCCGCTGGTTCAAAATATTTGTCAAATAAAGAACAAAGAGCAAAATACACTAGTCCTGATTAAATTCATGAGCGGAATGTTTGGATAGCTTGGAATACACATTTAGCCCCGCTTTTAGAACAAGCGCAATATACGCTGCTTGCGCCGTTTCGACATAGCTTAATGAGCTCCGAAAGCGCTTTTGCATGTTCTCTGAAGCTGTGATCAAAGCTTTGTGTCGTCCACCCAGTCACCGTCTACGATATCTCCCAAAACAGAGGTTTTCTAAGCCGCGCCAGCGTCACACACTTCCATTGTAAACAAGGAGGCAACGGAGGCAGTTGAGGCAAGCAATGGACGCGTCACCACGTAATCAAACATGGCAGCGCCCACGGGATCGCCGCGAAAAGGGTCAATAAGTATAAAAATGCTGGAGATATTGGATTGACTTGGGATGACTTCGACTAGGGAGGTCTCCATCTTGCTAGGCCGGACCCCTAGATCGTGTGCGACGAAAGTGAATTTGCTGCTGACTAATGTACAGATTCCTCTGCCGTCCCCACGGAGAGCAAGAGCTCTGTATCCCTGGAGTGAAACCTGATCAGTCATCGTTTCTTGCAATAACATGTGCCTTTTCTTTGTGAGTGCGAACAAACTGCTGCAGGGTGCATCTTTTATGGTGGAGTCCCCTGCAGTTCCACTGCCAAATCCTAAATTGAGTGTGTGGCCCCATCCTTGCTATACAGAGCGCCTTCCGGCGTTGCTTCTAGGGTCTCGAAGGAGGGAGGTCCGGGGACGTGCATTGCTGGCGGCGTAGGTACCGACGCGCCATCCGGCAAGAAAACGGGACGTACGCGGGTCGACGACCTGATGTCCATTGCCTGCACCTTGGGCTCTATTTCTGGCATTCTGTTTTCCAAGCACTGAATTTTGACGCTTTGCGCGTCTATCTTCTGATCAACACCAAAAGTCGCTGATCCACTGCAGAGAGTCGTTCGTTAATCTTCTGGATCTAGAAGCAGATGGAGTTCAACATTTCTCTGAATTTCCGACTTGGCTTTAGCCTGTACATTTTCGGGCATGCTGGGAACGGCCTTTCTTTTGGCTGGGTTTCCCGTGTGGCTCGCCTCCACGACCATAGGAACGTCTCGGGAGAGGGGGTCCCCGAGGGGGTTGAGCTAGGGACTGGAACGGAGTGAGGTTGATTAGCCATGGGAACTTCTGCAGGTTGGGCAGAGGGGGTCCCCGAGGGGGTTGAACTAGGGACTGGAACGAGGTGAGGTTGATTAGCCTTTCTGAGCTCTGCTATTTCGGCTCGCATTCACTCGATTATGCTGCGCATCTCGGCATTTTCTTTCCTAAGCTGAGCTATTTCAGACGAACCATGCTCTGGCGCCGCGCCCCCCGTTACCATTTCGGTAGGTCTCCCTCCGCTCCGCACCCTGTCCGCCCAGGTGGCGCCTTGTTTCCCAGGACCGGCTGGCTCCTCGAACCGGACCCTGTCCTGTGGGCCTCGGGAGCGGCCACCCGATCTGGAGCGGCCCCGGGATCTGGACCTGGAACGGCTCCTGTACCTGGAACGCTCCTGGACCTCGAGCGGCTTCTCGAGCGGGAGCGCCTGCTCGAAGGTCTAGCCGGTTCGCTGCCGGCGCTTGTTTGTGCTGGTGACGGGTCTCGACTCCTGCATTCCACATTTCTTCCCCTTCTACTCTGTCGAACGATGTACGGGAGTTGGAATCTTCGCTTGCAAATCTTGTCTGCTGTGGCGTGCGGGCCCCCGCAGAGGCCGCAAGTAGGCGAGCAGGTGTGGTTTTCGTCGGGGTTGTTGGCCCCACATTTCCTGCATAGTTTGTCCTCCGGCGTTGGGCAGACGTCGGCTCTGTGGCCTAGTCTACCGCAGGCATAGCAGCGGTGGTGGTGAAAAACTTTTATTTGTCTAATAGAGAGAGTTTGGGGGCCACAGAGTGCCCCGCTGCATGGTCAGCGTCCCTAGTCCGGGACACCGCATGACGAGGCCCCGTCTTGCGCCCGTTTCACCAGGGCCCGTTGGGACTCCAGCGAGAAGCAGTTGAGGAGGGCAGTCTCCCATGCCTCTCGGGTAGGGGAAGGGGGCAGGTGGGGATCTTTACTACATGCCCACACCATGTGGAAGATATCACAGGTCTCCCCACAGTGCGGCCACCACCCATCCGTGTTGTGATCGAAATGTTTGATGATTGCAGGACAGAGTAGAGTACCTGTCTGCAGGCGCCTTAAAGTTCGCTCCTCCGCCTTACTCAGCCCCTTTGCAGGAGTCGGGAAAAGGCGGTGGTTATCGCTATAATGTGTTATAATTTCCCTGAACCGCAGCAGCGGTAGATTTGCCCCCGAGCTAGAAGAGCTAGGGTGAGGAGCCCGGTGGGTAAGCGCTCGGGCAGCCGCATCAGCGGCCTCATTACCTCGTAAGCCCTGGTGGCCAGGAGCCCAAATAATACGTTTCGGTGTTGGGTCAATGGCAGCCCGTCTTAGAATTTGACTGGCTAAGGGGGAAATCTCCCCTATCAAGTAATGATCACATGCTTTACGGGAGTCCGTGATGATGATTCTCGAATTGGGGTCCGCGGCAGCAAGTGCTATCGCTACTTCCTCAGCTCGCACTGAATTTTGGGCTCGGAAGGAGAGCCCATCAACGTGCTTTTCCCGGTGAACGACGGCGGCCATGTAAAATCCCGCGGGCGACGGCACTGCTACGTCTACATAGTATACACCAGGTCGGGAACCGTGTTGTCTCTCAAGCGCCCGAGCCCGCGCATGTCGTCTGATTTCGTGCGTGTCGGTGTCCATCCATGTTACGAGGGAGCGGAGAGACCCAGAGCATATGGCGCCACAGTTCTGGAATACGCTGCGCCTCCTTTGGAGTGGAAGCGTGTTGGATGTGTAAGTGGTTGAGCAGGCGGCGCCCGGGGGCTGTCTGCATGAGCCGCGTGTATTGGTTCACGAGGTGGGCCTCCCGCAACTCCTGGTGGGAGTTGAGCACCCCCAACGCCTTGAGTTTTGCGTTAGAGGTAGTCACCGGGAGATCCAGGGCTCGCTTAGTTGCTTTGCGGATGATGGCGTCTATTTTCTCGTTTTCTTGCTTAGTAGTGCGAAGGTATGGCACGGCGTAGAGGATCCAGCTAGTCACGAAGGCATGGGCTAGCCGAAGCGCGTCCCTGCCTCGCAGACCGCCCCGCTTGTTGGAAACACGGTGGATCATGCGCCCTATCTGTTAGCCTACTCTCTAGAGTTTCTCAATAGTGGAGTCCGGTCGGAGGCTGTGGTGAATGAACAGGCCCAGAATCCGGAGCTCATTCACCTCTCTGATAGGACCGCCCGACAGAGAGATGTGTATTGCTGACTTATCTTTTGGGTTCGATCTGACATGCAGAAGCTCTGATTTGGCTGGAGCACATTGGAGCCCACAGTCGATGGCATACGCCTCGGCTATGGAAGCGGCCCGCTGAAGGCGGTCCTCAATTTCCCCAAGGTTCCCTTCGGTTGTCCAGATTGTAATGTCTTCTGCATATACCGCGTGTTGGATGCTTTCCACCCGGGCCAATTGGCTTGGGAGGCGCATTATAGCTATGTTGAACAGGAGCGGTGATAACACCGCTCCCAAAGGGGTACGCCGTGTTCCCATCGTGTAAGGGCCATATTCCTCGTCCTCGATCCGAAGAAAGGCCTGGCGCTTAGAGAGGAAATCTCTTACATATGCATAGGTCTTAGCGCCGCAATCGGTGGAATTCAAGTTGCCTAGGATGCTACCGTGTTTAACATTGTCGAAAGCCCCTTTCAGATCAAGGGCGAGGATGGCTTTGTCATTGTGTTGCATAGTTGTGGGTCGTATTACGTCCCTGTGCGGCTGGAGGAGGACGTATTGCGCAGATATGTGCGGGCGAAACCCGAACATGGTAGCTGCAAAGAAGCCCCTGCCCTCCAGGTATGGAGAGAGGCGATCCTGTACCATTGTCTTCATAAGCTTCCCCGCACGCGAAGTCAGTGATATGGGCCTCAGGTTGTCCGTATTCACGGCCTTACCTGATTTGGGGATGAACGTTACAAGTGACGTTTTACATTCGTGAGGGAGTGGACCGCCCGTCCCAGATTTGGTTCATGTATTCTAACAAATGGAGGGAGGCTGAGTCCGGGAGGGTCGCCAACAGTTTCACTGTTATGCGGTCCGGTCTCGGACCCATACCCCGGCGCATTTTAGCCAAGGCCGCCTTAAGGTCATGCAACTCAAAAGGGGCATCGAGTTGTTGATTAAGCTTGCCAGAGTACGTGCACTCGGGCCCACTCGGGTCCTCCGTACGACAGAGATATCTATCGCACAGGGTGTCCGCAAGCTGCGCCGTTGTACCTTGGGTACCCCCGCAGAGCCCGCCGGAGCTGCTTTTGCGTCTCCCCTCTCGTTTGAGAGTGGTCGATGAGACTGCGAAAGAGACGCTATGTCCCCCTGGAGCTCATCTGATGAGCTGCGGCGTCGCAGCGTGCTATCCAATTTGAATCTGAGAGCTGGGCAGCATTCTCTGCAGCCTGCTCTGTGAGTTGGGCTATGCGGGCGCGTAATTTGCGATTGGTTTTCTGCTTTTTCCACCGTTTAAACTTCGGCGCGCCTCCCACAAGTGCAGGAGGTGAGTGTCCACTGCGGGTGAGTGTCCACTGCGGGTGAGTGTCCACTGCGGGTGAGTGTCCACTGCGGGTGAGTGTCCACTGCGGGTGAGTGTCCACTGCGGGTGAGTGTCCACTCTTCGGTGGTTTGTAGTGTAGTGATGTGTTGTTTCTGAATGTTGTCTGTGGGACTAAAACGTGCTATTGTGCGCGCTGAAATCAGTGGACGCCGCAGAGAAGCTACTCCAGGATATTATGTTGCCGGTTGGGGGCCGCCAGCTGCCATTCCGGGGACACCCCAAACTCTCCGGTGAGTTCTGTCGGGGCGTCGTGACCGTCTCTCAGGACGAAACGTCCGAAAGCGTGAAACGCAAACTCAGTGCGGAACCAAATGTAGTGTCTGTGCGGAAGCTGGGGGGAACCCCTGTTGTGGTGCTCACTTTCGCGAGGACCAAGGTGCCACGGACGGTGTTATACAGCTACGAGCGGCTCCCTGTTCGCCTGTATAAGAAGACAGTGCCTGCATGCCCCCTCTGTGGCACAGTGGGCCATCGGGCCGATGCCTGCCCACGCGTAGCCGCCAGAAAAGAGTACGGGAGAGATAGTCTGATTTCGGAATTTGTGGAAATCGGCCAGCTTAGCTTGACCCCATTTTTTACGCGCCGCTTTTGCCAGGAGTGTAACCCGCAGAAGGCAGTGATCGCTGCCTAGAGAATCGCCCAAGTTCTCTAGGCGGCGTCTCCAGCATTTTTTACAAGAGAAAGGTCCGGACACGTGTACCCCACTCGGGTGGGGTACACGTGTCCGTGAGCAAAGTGAGGCGAAGGGTGAAGATGAGCTTCGCCAGCTTACGCCCTCTGGCCTTCTCGAAGTAATAGCCGCAGTGAAGGCTGGTAGCATTGAAGCCTCCAACGATCACTAGAGGCTCTTTGTCTGCCAATTTGATCGGTTTTGGCGCCTGAGCTCCTCTACCTGCTGCCGTAGGGCGGTTTCGGTAGGGGAGAGTCTGGAGATTGCCCCGCTCCAACTACTCACCTCTGGTTCGACGGGTGCCAAGGGCGGGAAATCCTTGGCCTTGAGGACCGGGGGCCTCCCCTGGGTCCCGGACTTTACATTTGTAGGTGACCCAGTTTGGGTCTTCTTAGGTTCTGGTTTGGCGGCTGGCGCTTTCTTGGGGCCGCCCTTGGGCCTAGGAACCTGTCTTTAGCTTGGATCCGGGTGGGGAGCCCGGCTCGATGGGTTTCCGGAACCGCCCGGCACAGCCGGAAGCTCCGGTTGAGTGGCCGCCTCCGCAGAGGAGACAGCTCGAAGCGCACTGGTGTTCTGCGGGACCGTCAGGAGTGGCATCAGGGACCTGGACCCCGCAGCTTCCGCTGCACCCGGCCTGCGGTCGTGGGCAGGCATCGGCCCGATGGCCCACTGTGCCACAGAGGGGGCATGCAGGCACTGTCTTCTTATACAGGCGAACAGGGAGCCGCTCGTAGCTGTATAACACCGTCCGTGGCACCTTGGTCCTCGCGAAAGTGAGCACCACAACAGGGGTTCCCCCCAGCTTCCGCACAGACACTACATTTGGTTCCGCACTGAGTTTGCGTTTCACGCTTTCGGACGTTTCGTCCTGAGAGACGGTCACGACGCCCCGACAGAACTCACCGGAGAGTTTGGGGTGTCCCCGGAATGGCAGCTGGCGGCCCCCAACCGGCAACATAATATCCTGCAGTAGCTTCTCTGCGGCGTCCACTGATTTCAGCGCGCACAATAGCACGTTTTAGTCCCAGGCGGGCCATACCACAAGTCCTACACTTGCGTCGTCCCCGATGATTCTGCGGATTGCAGCTCCGGCTTGTCCAGGACCAAAAGTTGTCTTGAGGTCGATGGTCTGCTCGTGGTTTCAGCACCACGATGATGTCGTCTTTTTCGATGCGCGGCGTGTTCTGCGGCCGCCACTGCAGTTGCTTGGCGCGCTTCGACGACGCTTACGGCGCGCTCCCGCACTGCGCATGCTCAGAGCGACCCGCTGTCTGTTGCTGGCGGGCACCCGCGCAGGCATCCCTCGAGGCCGCTGCCGTGTTCTTCCTTCCGCGCCAGACGCGGATCATATCCTGGAGGTATTCTTTCTCGGTTGTTATAGAGGTGTCTCGGTTTGAACCGTATCCATGCTTACGACCCGTAGGGACTCCGGGTCGTATCCGGTGACTTGATTTGCAGCCGCCATAGCCGGGGGATCCCCGAGCGGGGCCAGCGCGGGACTTTCCGCCGTTAGGCTCAGCTCCGCGGCGGCGTGGCGAAAGCTTCAAATGGCCGACAAAAAGAAAAAAACGGCCGAAAAATGGCCAAACGTTGGTCCACTCTCACAAACGTGGTGTCTACGGGTGCCGCAGAGGTTCCTGGAGACGATGGTAAAAGGCTTGCAGGGGCAAGAGTTAACTTACCGCAAATAATTGCGATCTTTCACGGTGCCGGCGTGGTTTGCGACCGCTCCCGTCGCTCCCCGCCGCCGACCTCCTGCCCGTGCGGCGGTCATGGGACCCGAGGATTCCCACAAAGTACGGACAAGACTGCAAGCAGTCACGCCACCCGTCGTTATGCTAGCTATGCATAGAAGAAAATGGTACGAGGGAAGGGTGAATGACGAAAACGGCGTAAACGCCACTCTCTCCCCTGCAGGACCTAGCCACACCGTGATATTTGGGCGGTAGCGATGGCGGGAGACAAAAAAGTCACAGTTTCACCCGAAAGGCGAAGCATCAATTGCAATCGCAAATTAGTAGGGAGCTATGCGGAGTAAATATAGTAGTTTTATCAGCTCTATAAACCAGTAACGCGCAGAGCTGTGTCGACGCCGGCAGCGTTTTGCCCGCTTTCGCTCCGAACGTGCGCGGCGTTGGTGACTGTTGCCGGTGCCTCTGGCGGTGGCAGGGAGGTATTCGACGAGATCAGAACGGGACACTCGTCGAGCAGCGTCGGCAGTCTTTACCACCTTCTAGCCTCGCAACGTTTATATATATATATATATATATATATATATATGCATTTGGTGCCGCAGCTAAACGTTGCCTCCCCTCCATCCCCCCACGGCCTTTCGTGCGACGGAAGAAGTCGCGTTTGCTCTTCACCGTGCGTTCGCTCCCCGTGAAAGCGCGCGTCCCTCGCGCGCTTTCACTCGCACATACAGCATACGGCGCGCGGCGACGATTTCATAGCCGTTGGACGTCATACGGAACCTCACGGTGACGGCGACGCCGACGGTATAAATCGGCTTGAGTGTCCATATAATTGCTATCGCAATACAAATGCCGGCAGCCGCGCGATCTGAGTACCGCGTTACAATCGCTGAGTACTGTACATTTCAGACGCTGCTTTGCTATAGGGCCTAGTTCTAGCATTATTAAAGTAGCCGTTCATACTCAAGAGCTTCTTGTCCCATGTGATTTGCCTGTCTTCGCCTCGGCAGGTGTAATGGCTCCGGTGCTTGGGCACCGAAGGCGAACACTAAGATATGTAGTCGTCATTTTGCCGTCTTATCGCTGTATCAGTCTATCCTTTAGGGTATATTGTCCTTCCTTGCACTTCCAAACTCTGGTTGCGTCCAGCACATGACTGCTGTGCATCGACGGCGAACGCAAACTCGCCCCACCGATGGCTCTCGTCGCGCTAAGCTGTGTGAAAAGGACCATGACTGAAGATTGGGCTAGTTTCAAAGACATTAAGAATGGCGAAGCATTGCAAAGAAAAAAACGTGCCCCGCACAATTATGCGTAAGTGTCAAATGACCCATTCAGCGAAATGCAGCTCCACTAACCTGAAACCTGGGGAGTTGCGAAGCGTGCTGTGATGCAGCGCTAATGGGCTCATATGAACTGCCTTAAGCAATGGCTCATAACCCTGTAAACGCGGCCTCCCCATTACTTCGCAAGACGCTGTACGCGAATTAATCAAGATTGATGCATACCCGCTAGCAACCGCCATCCACGAAGAAGCAAAACTTCTGCGGCACAAGGGAACTGAGCTACACATTCATTGGACGCCGAGTCATATGGGCGCAGAAGGGAATGAGCGAGCGGATGCGCTCGCGCGGGGAGCAACTTAACCCACCCCCCATTCTCCTAGCCTCGTTTCCGTTGCAGCCCGATCGGCAGAAGGTGTGGACGCTGTCGATGCCCATCTGCAGCTCCGACAGCGTAGAAAGCTTGCTCTACAAGCGCTTCTGCCCGAAGGCCCTGACCCCCTCCCTCCTGGGCTTCCACGCCGGGAACGCGTGGCACGCCGCCGTCTATGCACCGGCACGGCACTCACGCCTTCGTTCAGAGCCCAATACATTGACAAGACGCTTGACCCCACCTATGGAACTTGCACCACGGGTGTGCCAGCCACAGCACACTACTTGCTATGGACATGTCCTGGCCTATCCTCACTGCGAATAATCTGCCTTGCTGGGCTGCAGAGCTCAGTCATCACACTCAATGACTGGATCCTTCCAAGAGGGACCCCTCAACACTGCAAAGCTATATATGACAGCTTGCTCATCTACCTTATAAGAAGCAAAACCACTAACCTAATCTAGGCACCTCGTTGTAATCTTAACTGGGATTCATAGCGCAAAAACGACACAAGGACGAGGAAGAACACGGGACGAGCGCTAACTTTCAACAACATTTGGTGCCGCAGCTAAACGTTGCCTCCCCTCCATCCCTCCCTCCCATCCCCTCACGGCCTTTCGTGCGACGGAAGAAGTCGCGTTTGCTCTTCACCGTGCGTTCGCTCCCCGTGAAAGCGCGCGTCCCTCGCGCGCTTTCACTCGCACATACAGCATACCGCGTGCGGCGACGATTTCATAGCCGTTGGACGTCATACGGAACCTCACGGTGACGGCGACGCCGACGGTATAAATCGGCTTGAGTGTCCATATAATTGCTATCGCAATACAAATGCCGGCAGCCGCGCGATCTGAGTACCGCGTTACAATCGCTGAGTACTGTACATTTCAGACGCTGCTTTGCTATAGGGCCTAGTTCTAGCATTATTAAAGTAGCCGTTCATACTCAAGAGCTTCTTGTCCCATGTGATTTGCCTGTCTTCGCCTCAGCAGGTGCAATGGCTCCGGTGCTTGGGCACCGAAGGCGAACACTCAGATATGTAGTCGTCATTTTGCCGTCTTATCGCTGTATCAGTCTATCATTTAGGGTATATTGTCCTTCCTTGCACTTCCCAACTCTGGTTGCGTCCAGCACATGACTGCTGTGCATCGACGGCGAACGGCGAACACTCAGAATTGTTGAAAGTTAGCGCTCGTCCCGTGTTCTTCCTCGTCCTTGTGTCGTTTTTGCGCTATGAATCCCAGTTAAGATTACAATGACCCACCAACACGCCCAAACTTCTTCCCTGCTAGGCACCTCTCCGGAAAAACCACCGGGGGTACCTTTTAATACATGTACAATTTTATTTAATAAACGGCTTTCTCTCTCCCCATTACGACAACAGAAGTGAAATTCTACGCTGGAATGATGAGCGGCAATGCAGCCAGCTGTCGAAGACGACCACGAACCGCTTGTTTCAACGCAGCCAGCTGTGGAACACGACGATGACGAACGCAGCGGGAGCAGTGGCACGAGCGCGTGCCGAGCGCGAGCCGCTTGCTTACCGTGACTACTACGACGATGACTACGGAGACGACGATTACGACAGGAGACGCCGACAGCCCGGACTCATAAGGTGCTTCGCACCTAATAGTGACCCCCCCCCCCCCCCCCCGCCTTCTGCCGTGCCTGGACGCGCAGCCGATTCTACTTAGCAGCACGTAGCTCCCTGAGTGCTTCATTCATAGCGCTGACCAGGCTAACCTGTGTGTGTGAGGGAGGGGGATGGCAAGGTCGAAGGACGGAAATGTAGGCAGAAAAAAAAAAGCGACACAAACATTATGAACCAGACAGGCAAGAACGCGACGGTATCGACACTGACAAGCGCAAACTTTAAACTAAATTTTCTTTCCATCAGAGGCGTCCATATAATGAGTTTACCACACATGCGCAATGAAGCAACAAATAAAGCCATTGAAATATGAGCATGACTATTACGTCTCCACAATATGCCGCGCATAAGCCTTTCGTCGCTGCTAAACAAAGAAATAGAAGTTTCACCAACACATGCGTTCCATCTCGAGGCAATATAAAACGGTTGCTTCAGTTCTCTGGCAGTACAATTCTCAAATCTGTCCAGAATCTTGGTCCTCCAAAGCCATTGAGCGCACATACAAAATCTACAATGCGAAGGCAAATGCGCAATACCGTTGTTTCTTGTATCGAAAGCTCCATTGCACGATCCGTGAAGCAGCGGCTAATTTGCCCGATATACGATTCCCCCTCCTTGCTGCGTTGTGCATTGGCTTTTATTTTCGGTAGCTTCAGGGCGGCTCATTGGGAGCTTACCGGCGGTGTTTCTGTAGCTGTTCTCGCAGCCGCACACGCAACAGTATACAGATTGACCGCGATTCCGCGTCGTTCTTTCGAGGTGCTTTCGCCCGCACACGCTCGCGCTCAGCAACGACTGATTAGTAGCGCGCCGCGTCGCACGTGGCGCCACTTGTTCAGCTCGAAGCTGCAGTGCACGAGCAGGACTTACGGAGTCGCCATCTGTCGGAAGCGCCTCCCTTGTGTAGTACGAGGGATAAGGCGGCGCGCTCCTCATAGGTTTGTTTGTCGGCGCTCAATAAAAGCACCACGTGGGATCCCCCTGAAGGAAGTTTAACAGTGAAGGTGTTAAAGCTGGAGGAGAAATGTCCGAAGTCTGCCGAAAACTCCGCGCCGTTGCCTAGCAACAACCAAGCCACAGCTCGCGCCACCTGGAGCAGCCTCGCCTAGCCGCGCATGCACCGAAGCTGTAGCAACGCCGCAGCCGCCGCGAAGTCACGCCCACCGACGGGAACACTCAACACTCCGCGCAACCGCCGCGCCGAGTTACGTACCGCAGCAACTGGTAGACCGTTTCCCGCCACGCCGAAGCTACCGAAAATAGCTGTGTAAGGAAGAAGTGCGCCGTGCAGAGCTCCGCAGCCGGATCGCCAGCGCTACTGAAGTGGGGCTCGGGCTGAGGGACGAACTTGACTCCGGCGGGTTGGAGATAAGGGAGAGCTGGCGAGCGACTTCTTGCCGGACGAAAGCCTTGACCTGCGATAGGAGGGTGGGATCTTGAAAAGGAGAGGTCAAGCCGGACAACGATTCCTGATGGGGAACAGGACGGCGGGTGAGGAGGCATTGGCGGCGGAGCTCGTCATAGCTTTGGCATAGTTCAATAACTTGGGCAACAGTAGAGGGGCTCTTTGAAATCAGCATCTGAAAGGCGTCCTCGTCGATGCCCTTCAGTATATGCTTGATTTTATTGCCCTCAGTCATGGATGCATCGACGCGTTTGCAGAGATCGATGACATCTTCGATGCAACTGGTGAAGGTCTCACCAGGCTGCTGAGAGCGCGACTGCAGACGCTGTTCGGCACGAAGCTTTTGAACAGCAGGGCGGCCGAAGACCTCGCTGAACTTTGTCTTGAACACAGTCCAGCTTGGGACTTCGCTTTCGTGGTTGCGAAACCCCAAGTGGGCAATTCCAGTGAGGTAAAAAGGGATGGTGGTAAATTTCGTGATGTCATCCCATTTGTTGTTAAGACTGACGCGTTCGTATGATGAAAGCCAGTCATCAACGTCGTGGTCGTCAGTGCCGCTAAAGATGGGAGGGTCCCGCTGACGGAGTGTGCCGGGGCATACGGAGGACTGGGGAGCAGGTGGTGGTAACCTCGTGGCGCTTGCGGAGGTCATGATGGCAGCTAGGATCCGGCTGCGCAATTCGAGGATTACAGGAGACCCAGAAAACCTCCACCAATTATGACAAGAAAGTCTGCCATGGCTGTGGACGACACGAAGGACGCCGACAGGAAGCCACGCCACAGCCGTGCCAGACTTCTTTGTCATAGCTGGTACGTGTCGCCCAGCAACCACCTACGTCATGACTGACGTAAACACCCAGTGTGTATGCGCTTGGCCTCGGAGTTTGCCATAAAATGGACTGCGCTTAGTCCTGTCAACTTTTGCTAGATATCGAGCGGCTAGCCTCCAACGCGTTCGGCGTCGCCAAGCAACAGCGTTCTTGGCACTGTGCCAACCTTGGTTGCCCTGCCTGCGTATGTGGCATACCAGGAATGCTGTCACTCGTAGGCGCCGACGCGTCCAGCTCTAGTCACGCCAAATGTCGTGAAAGGGAAGGTACCTCCGAAAATTATCGCTCGAGAATACCTACCCTACATGCGTAGTTAGTTTCAAAAAACGGGCAAGTTTGCACTCGGTCGTGCCAAGCTTAGGCACAGCGAAGCTGTCGATCCTCAAGCCTTACTGTCTGGTACTGCTAGGTCTTAACTTGGTTGCGGCTAGGTTTTAACTTGGTTACTGCTGGGTTCTGTAACTTGGTTGCTGCTAGGTGTGTAAGTAGGTTTTGCTTGGCCTAGTATTTTGCTATCACTTCGCATTACTGGACTTGAGGATCGACAGTTTCGCTGCGCCTAAGCTTTGCACTACCGAGTGCAATATTCCCCCGTTTTTTTTTTTTTTACTCTCAAAATAATAATCCTGGGCAAACAGAGAGAACAGAACGGTTTACAGGCGCTAGCTCTTTACCGAATACGCGCACTGAACGCCCACTGCGCGTGGTCGCCGTGATGGAGTCCCCCGAACCAGCTTCTTGCGTGAAACGTAGGCATTCGCTGAGAGCAAACTACGCAAAAGATGTGCTAATACGTTAAAGAACCCCAGGTGGTCCAAATTTCCGGAGTCCCCCACTACGGCGTGCCTCATAATCAGTTCGTGGTTTTTGCACGTAAAGCCCCATAATTCAATTCAATTCGATGTGCTTAAAGCGGGCTGTCTGTATAAGCAAATGAAGCATAACAGAATGAAGTCTCAATGCAGCGATCGCACGTGTTCGCAGCGACCGACTGCGCGTCTGCATGCATGCCCGGCACAATGTTTCGTTGTCCCTGTGAGTGGGTTATCGCACCGTGCCGTGAGCTTTAGGCCACAGCATTTGACAGTACAAAGCAACCATTGTTGCGTGGAGGCTATCAGAGCTGTTCAAAAATAATTTCGTTGTAACTAGGGACTTCGACGGTGTACCGGCGACTCGTTAAGTGCCATCGCGACGATTCTTTAATTTTTTTTTCTTCTAAATTCTTGGACGTTTCAATATCGTTATTTCTCAAGTTGCGTCGCACTGTATGTTTATCGGTCTGCTCAGCGAGGAATTTCCCGCTGCTTCTTTTTGTTAATCGAGTACATTCATTGTTTGATGCTAACAGAAACATGAGCATATGTGAGCCTTTTAAGTGAAGCTTTATAGGCTCACAAGTGTCGGCGGTGGTGGTGTCACGCTGAAAACTGGGCTGATCCTGGCAGTGTGCAGGAAGGGTCCAAACTCAATATCCCATACCCCTGTCATGTGGGCCCATCCTTAGTGCAGAAAGGGTCCAAGCTCAATGGAACATACCCCTGTGGGCTCGGGGACCTGTAACGCGCCCTTGTCACACGCGGGACCCAAAGAGACAATCACCAGCCCTTCCCTTGTCGAGGAAATGGGGGTGAGTGAAGCTTAGTCGTCCGATTCTAGTGTGCCGATTCTAGGGTGAGGGCTTCCAAAGCCCAGGCGAAGCGTCAGCGAAGAGCCGCGCACCCCGAGTTGCGGGAGCGCGATGTTGAGGCGAAACGTCTGCGAAAAGCCGCTGACCCTGAGTTCAGCACAAACGAAGCGGAACGCCTGCGACATTGTCGTCTTGCCACAAGCTTCGCTTACCCCATTTTCTCTACTGGGGAATGGCTTTGAATTTTTTTAATGTGCTTCTTACCGTTCCCTTTCCATTCTGGTGAACTTGCCAGTATCTAGCATCAACAAGTTCATAGACCAAATCTTCATGACATTAACCGGGCAGCGCACGTGGGCGAGCTTCTCAGTGCGCGCTTTGTGCTACTCGCCGAATATCGCAGCCCCAACGCCGTAGCAGAAATCTTCCTCGTGGAAGTGCTTGCTACACACCCGAATTGTAGCCGATGGCTGCTTGCCGGTTCTAAGTTTCGCAATCCAAGGTACACGCAGCTTCTTGGCATGCGTGTACGTGTGAAGGATGACACGGGGCTCAGTTGCGTACGCGTCCGGCACTGTGGTGCCGAGCAATAGCCTACCATGTCGGACGCCTTCAAATGTTGCCACTACCTATTATAGCGATTTCAAGTGTTGTCAAGCAGACACCCGAAGCGGGAAAACATCCCCACTTAATGAGAAGCGTAGCGCAGTCGGGACTAAACGTTCGTTTTCAGCTCGCTTCGGTGCTTCCGAAGCAGACGACGTAAGACGACGCGGCCGCTGGGTCCCTGTGATCCCTTATATAACGTCACGCCGACAGTGGTACCAGACAGTGGTGCCAGTGGTGCCACCAGTGGTGGAGCTCGCCCCCATATACAACTTTAGGAGGCAGCGGCATTCGCCCCTCAAAGGCGGATGCACACGAGCCTCCATCAATGGGCGCGTATATATATATGAAAAGTAGCGACACTCTCCTCCTCCGCCTTCCCTCCTCCTCGTTTCTCCTCTCTTTCGCGCTCCTTTTTCGACCGTTGCGCCGCCTACACCGCTCGAAACACGTGCACTTGTTTATCCTTCGCCGCTGATCAGATTCGACGATCGCCGACTATGTTCGCCGCTATCGTTGTGCTCCTCGCCAGTCGGTAGACGCTTCTCGGGTGAAAATGGCGATGGAGCGTGATCGTAAACAAACGCAGCCAGCGCCCGGCGGCGCGACGGTCCACGTGATGCCATTAGGCCAATACCGACGCGGCGTCGTCCTCGGACAGGGTGTGCGAGGAGGCGGAGGCATTCTTCAAAGCGTGACGCTACTTGGCTTTATCTATACTGACATC